>NC_092237.1:47762420-48099920 GCF_036320965.1 Panulirus ornatus
GTCCACACACGCAAATATACATACCTACACAGCTTTCCATGGCTTACCCCAGACGCTTCACATGCCTTGATTCAATCCACTGACAGCACGTCAACCCCGGTATACCACATCGCTCCAATTCACTCTATTCCTTGCCCTCCTTTCACCCTCCTGCATGTTCAGGCCCCGATTACACAAAATCTTTTTCACTCCATCTTTCCACCTCCAATTTGGTCTCCCTCTTCTCCTTGTTCCCTCCACCTCCGACACATATATCCTCTTGGTCAATCTTTCCTCACTCATCCTCTCCATGTGCCCAAACCACTTCAAAACACCCTCTTCTGCTCTCTCAACCACGCTCTTTTTATTTCCACACATCTCTCTTACCCTTACGTTACTCACTCGATCAAACCACCTCACACCACACATTGTCCTCAAACATCTCATTTCCAGCACATCCATCCTCCTGCGCACAACTCTATCCATAGCCCACGCCTCGCAACCATACAACATTGTTGGAACCACTATTCCCTCAAACATACCCATTTTTGCTTTCCGAGATAATGTTCTCGACTTCCACACATTCTTCAAGGCCCCCAGAATTTTCGCCCCCTCCCCCACCTTATGATCCACTTCCGCTTCCATGGTTCCATCCGCTGCCAGATCCACTCCCAGATATCTAAAACACTTCACTTCCTCCAGTTTTTCTCCATTCAAACTCACCTCCCAATTGACTTGACCCTCAACCCTACTGTACCTAATAACCTTGCTCTTATTCACATTTACTCTTAACTTTCTTCTTCCACACACTTTACCAAACTCAGTCACCAGCTTCTGCAGTTTCTCACATGAATCAGCCACCAGCGCTGTATCATCAGCGAACAACAACTGACTCACTTCCCAAGCTCTCTCATCCCCAACAGACTTCATACTTGCCCCTCTTTCCAAAACTCTTGCATTTACCTCCCTAACAACCCCATCCATAAACAAATTAAACAACCATGGAGACATCACACACCCCTGCCGCAAACCTACATTCACTGAGAACCAATCACTTTCCTCTCTTCCTACACGTACACATGCCTTACATCCTCGATAAAAACTTTTCACTGCTTCTAACAACTTTCCTCCCACACCATATATTCTTAATACCTTCCACAGAGCATCTCTATCAACTCTATCATATGCCTTCTCCAGATCCATAAATGCTACATACATATATATATATATATATATATATATATATATATATATATATATATATATATATATATATATATATATATATATATATATATATATATATATTGGAAAGGCAGCGGATGGAACCATGGAAGCGGAAGTGAATCATAGGGTGGGGGAGGGGGCGAAAATTCTGGGAGCCTTGAAGAATGTGTGGAAGTCGAGAACATTATCTCGGAAAGCAAAAATGGGTATGTTTGAAGGAATAGTGGTTCCAACAATGTTGTATGGTTGCGAGGCGTGGGCTATGGATAGAGTTGTGCGCAGGAGGGTGGATGTACTGGAAATGAGATGTTTGAGGACAATGTGTGGTGTGAGGTGGTTTGATCGAGTAAGTAATGTAAGGGTAAGAGAGATGTGTGGAAATAAAAAGAGCGTGGTTGAGAGAGCAGAAGAGGGTGTTTTGAAATGGTTTGGGCACATGGAGAGAATGAGTGAGGAAAGATTGACCAAGAGGATATATGTGTCGGAGGTGGAGGGAACGAGGAGAAGTGGGAGACCAAATTGGAGGTGGAAAGATGTAGTGAAAAAGATTTTATGTGATCGGGGCCTGAACATGCAGGAGGGTGAAAGGCGGGCAAGGAATAGAGTGAATTGGATCGATGTGGTATACCGGGGTTGACGTGATGTCAGGGGATTGAATCAGGGCATGTGAAGCTTCTGGGGTAAACCATGGAAAGTTGTGTGGGGCCTGGATGTGGAAAGGGAGCTGTGGTTTCTGGCATTATTGCGTGACAGCTGGAGACTGAGTGTGAACCAATGGGTCCTTGGTTGTCTTTTCTTAGTGCTACCTCGCACACATGAGGGGGAAGGGGGATGGTATTCCATGTGTGGCGAGGTGGCGATGGAAATGAATAGGGGCAGACAGTGTGAATTGTGTGCATGGGTATATATGTATGTGTCTGTGTGTGTATATATATGTGTACATTGAGATGTATAGGTATGTATATTTGCGTGTGTGGGCGTGTGTGTGTGTACATTGTGTATGGGGGTGGGTTGGGCCATTTCTTTCGTCTGTTTCCTTGCGCTACCTCGCAAACGCGGGAGACAGCGACAAAGCAAAATAAATAAATATAGATAAATATTGGAAAGGATCACAATTTTGCCCGTGATCAAGATATTCCTATGAGTCCACGGGGAAAATGAAGCACGAAAAGTTCCCAATGTACTTTCGTGTAATAATCACATTATCATGGGAGACACAAGAGAGAAATATAACAGTCAATGTATATCAACTGACTGTTATATTTCTCTCTTGTGTCTTTCCTGATGATGTGATTGTTACACGAAAGTGCACTTGGGAACTTTTCGTTTTTCATTTTCCCCGTGGACTCATAGAAATATATATATATATATATATATATATATATATATATATATATATATATATATATATATATATATATATATATATATTTTTTTTTTTTTTTTATTTAATTATTTATTTATTTCAGTTATCTTTGTTGTTTTCGAGTTAGTCCCAGGAACAGACAAACAACTACCTCATTTGCACTTGCAATGGTGTATGTTCAAAAGGCTTGTACCTTTCATAATTCCAACATTGATGTTTGCTTTGTCTTTTATAAAGGGGACATTACATCAGCACCAACCGTCCTCTAGACCTCACCATGGGTAATGCATATCTTTCTTGAGAAGCTTACCTGAATTCTCATCCACGTCTAACGCTTTCCATTTTACAAAAGGTTTTCGTTGCCGTTTCTCCTTTTTACCACACCTTTCACCGTGATCTACAGCTCACCTTGCTCCAAACACAGCATATCTACATCAGCGTTGGCACTTTCTGCAGTCTTTCAAAATTTTCTCTGAACTCTTTCACATTGTCCTGTTTCCACTTTCCCAACCGCCCTCCTTATCTTCGCCTCCATTTGATCTCTTGTCGTCGTCTTACTATTCACTCTACTATTTACTATTCCCTAAACATTTTCTAATTTCCTCAAATGTTCTTTGATATTCTCTTTCATCTCTCAGCTACCCAATTTTTTTTAACTCATTGTGTCTTTTCTCTCGTGCTTTTCCCAATCACTCACACTCCTTTCATACAGATGCCGTCCATACAAGGACCATTTTACCTTTGATTTGCGACTGCACTTTCTCACACATCAACATCGCATGTTTCACACCTCAAACACTTCACCCTTATCTTTAGGCACTGCTTCCCTGGATACCTTCCACCTTTACTTTCTCTACATATCATTCTTCTCCCACAATTTCTTGGTATTTCTACATTGTGGTCACTTTTCCAAGACTGCTCCCTTCACTTCTTCCACACGTTATTTCCTCTTTTCCTAAATCTACCGTCAGATCTTGCTCACATTCGCTTACCAAGGAATGATTAGACATTCAACTAGACACTCCTTTAGGCACTTTCACATCCAACAAAGTCTCCTTTGTTCCTATCAGTCAGCATATTCACCATTAACACCCTGTGACCCCCATCCACTCTTATCCCGGTAAACTTACAGATGCACCTTGCAATCACTTTAAACACAGAACTCGACAAATTTTCCCATTTTCGTTCAGTCCAGGAACCCCCATACTTGCCCCTCACAAGTATACTCTTCGTTACTACAACAACCATCATTGCATTTTACTCCCTTAGAGCCAAGATTCGATTTCTTGCATCATTACTGCCTCGGCACTAGCTCAGCTCGCTCCAAACGCATTCTTTTTTCTTGACTCTTCTCAGTCTAGACTATACGTACCAGCAGTCGCCCTCATCTCGTAGTCTACTCTCCATTTGACCAACATGAACCTTGAAATGACTTCTTTACACTCATTGAAACGGTCCAACAGCTCATTCTTCATAAGAAAAGCGACCGTTGTCTTTGCTTGGTGTTATCTGACTAACTTCCTCCTTTCTCTTAAATATCATTTAGCCCAAAGCCAGAAAATCCAGGTTTCTCTCACTAGACATAGCACCTATCTCTCCTCTCTTTTCTTTCCAGTTGCAACCACACATATGGGCATACCACTCAAATCTTTTGAGGAAAAATCCTGACGCAGCTTTGTCCTCGACCTGTTTTAGGAGGTATTATTACAAGGGGAAAGAGTTTTCACCCCTCTCTCAGCTCCTGCATGTTAGTCGTCTTCATACGACACACAGGAAAGACAATGGTTAACATTTTTTCTTCCGCCATAATCGTGTCTCCCTGTTAGCTTGTTGAATTATAAAGAAAAAAAAGCCTCATTTAGGCACATCCACTCTCGAACTGCCATATGAAATGTACGGAAGCCAGGGCCTATAATCCACAGCAAAGCTCCAAAGACCAAACCATAATCTACTTTGACAGCATCGTATGCACTGGTTTAGCCCACTGATACTACTTCGTCCCTAGTATACCACATCGATCTTATTCATTCTATCCCATGCACGCTTCTCACTCTTCATTCCATAGGTAGAGAGGAGTTTTCCAACAAAGATAGTGTATATGTATCTAAAGACCTCCTAACCTAGACACACACACACATTTCAAGCATGTATGAGCCTATGATCGAATATGAACACAAAAGTTATGACTGACCGTGTCAGGAGAGCCCATTGGCAGCTCGGAGATATCGTTGGGGTCGAGTAGGATCTGATTGTTGGGCCCGTGCTGGACGTTGGGATCGGAAGACCTTCCCCCTATCATCCTGCTCTTCACCTGCCCCGCCCACAGCACCGCCCACAGTACCGCCCACATGTTCATGTGCTGCTGGGTTCAGAGGCAAACACTAATTGGATTTACTCTAGTTAACATTAGCACGATCATTGAACACAAAAATTCACATTCCTAAAGGAATAATAAAATCATCGAGTCTTAAAACAGATAACACACCAACGCTCCATTTCTCTTACCATTTACGATATGTATTATATAAGAGAGGAGGAGGATGGGGCGAGGTCGGAGTGTCAGAGTGGTGGCCACAGTGAGGCTGGCGGTGGGGAGGGCCCGTGGCCGTCTTTATAAGTGATGGAGGCACCAGCATGGAGGTTGCAACACGCCGCCCCTACCTCCCCCACTGCACCCACGGCTCGGGGCCGAGGGGAACTCGTCGCTGGGAGGGAAAGGAGTGAGCAAGAGAAAATGGATAAAGAAAATTGGTGAAGGACACTGGTAAAACAGAAGTCATTGTATTCAAGGGCAAAGGAAGCTGGGGAAGAAGAAACAAGAGGTCTCCAGAACAAAGTGAATGTGTAATGAAACTAGAGGACTGGGAAGAGTGATCCATGAAGGAGACCCGCTGGTATGGGATGTGGAGAGGGGGCAAAAGGGGTGACACGAAGCATATACACAATGGGATTGTGGCTATTCCTTCAACACCTTGTTTCTTGTTCAGGCTTTTTTCCTTCAACACCTGAAGAAGGTTTTCTTGTTCAGGCTTTTTCGATTGGTGGTTATGACTTGACTCTGGCATCCTTAATGCATTTCCCTGGTAGTCGATAGTCCTCATTGAGTCCTGATGACGAACCATTCGACACGACAAACACAAGGTAATTAGGGGCAGGAGCCCCGTATTCTGTGACAGATGAACCTCCCTTTCCTACGACACAAAAGACCTTTGACTCGATTGCGGCACCACTTTATTATGAAGTCCGATTGGAGTACATTGATGTAGACGAATTAGAATTCTTTGTAAGTCGATCCTAGAGTTAACAGCTGGTGTGGGAGGCTTCGTTATTGGTTCTTGATGTTATTTTGTCTTCCTCTACATTTTGTTCGTTGAACTATTTCGGGACCACGTCACGGATGTTAAGGGGAAAAAGTTACGCTTTCAAGAATGAGTGTTTCGTTAGATGAGGGAGTTTATTCATATGGTTTAGTGGTCATGTGGTTTTGCTTTGAACCTGTTAAACCGACCTGTCTGAAACTTTATGTGGCCGTTACACCTGGCCCAGGCCTCACCTCTCCAAGAACTGCAGAAACAGTTCCACTGATATTCGAGATTCAGGATTGATTGGTTTTACCACCTCTGGTGCTGCTAGAGTACCTGCATGGATTTATATTTCTATCTTTTTATGTTTTATGAAAATGGTTGCAAATGAATTGATCGATTCAAAGATTGACACACATGTTCGATTAATATGACCGCCTCAGATGTGTTCAAAGGAACAATTCCGTAGACGACTGCCAGAGTTTCATGATTGAATAGATTGGAATATGTATCTGCTGAACTGCTACACGGGACAGTTTGGCACCTGCTCCTTTGAGCGACTCACACAAGTTTGAAGGGACAAAATCTATGAACACTCGAGACTTCAAAGAACTGATTGAAAGACACGATATCTTCGAGTGCCTTGGATGGACAAAGGAGAAGTTTCAAAGACCCGTCGATATGAAACATAGCGTAAGTGATACACAGATGCAGCCACATTTGATTTCTTGGACGAACTTCATCACTGAATAGATGGCTGCTAGCATTGGACGAACTCAAGTACTGAAGAGATGGCCACTAGAGAGGAATTTTTTCATTTCTTATTTATCTTTTTTTTATGCCCCTATACTTAACAGAATCAAGTTGGCATCGCCGTAATATTCTAACCTTACATTCAACATATAGCCAAGTCTGCTTGAAAGGAACGTGGAATCTTAGAAACAAATGCCAGATTTTTCCTATGAAGTTACTCCGAGGTTACTGATGCGTCCTCTTTTTGACTTCTCTTAAAATCGGGGGGTTGTAGCTCATGCAATCCACCATATCTGCTCCAGTTTAACATCATTATTTGGTTTACCTTCACATTTGGTCGTGCTTTTTGTTATATTTCCCTCTTATCTTTCTTCTCTAGAACTGTCTATGTGTACCAACACGATTAGATAACATGCATTCTCTGAAAGCTCCTTTGTCACGTGATAGCTCTATTTCATTTAGCAGATCAAGAGTGGGTGTTTATGATGGTTTATGGTTTATGATGGTCTCATAACGACTTCACTTTGCATGCCGAAACTTCTTGCCTGTATCGACTACAGCCAAAGAGAGTATCCATGTGGTTACTGAGGGCTCGCAAGACAGAATCAGCTGAACATTTGTTCAAAGAATTGTCATCAGCGAGGATAGGTACTACAGATAATGTTCAGATGTAGCTCTAGTGTACAAGGGAGATTTGGTGATTCTTTAAACTCGACACCGGTTTCATTGACCAGCAAAGTATGATAATGAAAAAATTAAGTCGAAAGCATATATATAAGAACACCTCGATTACGCAGATCTAAAAGACAAAAATACTGTGGTGAGAGTGTTGGGTAGATGGTGGATACTGCAAAGTTCAGGGCGACCTCAGTGGGACTACTGGGGGTCCTAGGGAATGTTTAGATGAATCATATTGCGAGGTAGAGCTTGGAATATTGATGCAAAGCATTTCATATTTTTACAAGCACACCGGGGAGATTGTCAGAGCAACTTGAGCTTTTATAAAACATTTTAATGACTTTTAGATCCAAAAATGGAATTATGTTGATCATGCCCTCGTAGTCCCTTAAACGGCAAGATATGGAATTTATTCCTTTGTCTTTCCCTCTTCACGTATCCTCTGTGCTGCTTAAAGTCGTGTCTAAAAACCCTTGCAGAGCCCTGATTAATTTCTACATTATTTTTCTTTTTAACCCCCCCCCCCATGGCCTTGATTGGGGAATGACCTATCGAGGGTAATCACGGGTACTTGAGAGATAAAGTCATATTCCGACAATACTGGGGTGTTGTTGCGAGGTTGATGAGCTAGGCAACCGGTGCACCTGCGGGGCCACCTGCTGGCTGTGGACGGCCTGTTCGGTGTGCTGCTAACCTGTTCTGACGGACGCATGGGGTACACTAAACTGGTTGCTTGTAGGCTGCGGTGGACTACCTCTTTAGGGATATAGCTACACTCCTCAGCTTGATAGTTTGTTTTTTTTTTTTTAGACACACTGTTGAGATGAACAGTTGTCATCAGTGCCAGCAGTCTGACTAACAGAACACAGTACACATGGAAAATGTTACTGACCAGTAACTGATTTGAAAATCGAAATTTGTACACTGTGCAGTGTAAGTCAGTCAGTTGGTCAAAGTATATATGGGTGTATTTTGAGGCTTTGAGTAGTAGAACAGTATTGGAGTTAGATGTTCTCTACAGTACATGTGGAAAATGGTATTGACCAGTTACAGATATGCAAGACAAATTTTGTGTTCTCTATGATGAAAGTTGGTCAGTTGGAGAAAGTGTATTTTGACAACTAGTAGACTATGATGGAGTCAGTGTTCCAAGACATTTGATAGTTATCGTCCAGTCACTGATTGAAATATCATTGTAATCAAGAATGGATTGACCTTTGAAATTTCGGAATCCAAATCCAGTACCCAGTAACAACCCCCTAAGTTTGAGAAAATACAGAACCTTTAACTATCTTCTCACTTTGAGAGTAGAGAGCCCGTAACTTTTAATTTTCGTAGAATACAGATATAGTAACCATCTTTCCATTTCCAGAGAATATAGAACGAGTAACCTCATTTTCGCAGAATACAAAACCAGTACCTATTTTCAGTGTTCGAGAAAACAGTTACCAGAAGCAAACCCACTTCGTCTGCGATTTTTCTTTTCACAGTTGTGATAGTACTTATAGTTTAAAATAATTTGAATTTTTCTAACCATTTGTATCATAAGTTGATGACATAAAGAGGTTAAGATTAGGGAAAAATACTTATTTCATTTTATAGCAAATTATATTGTTTGTTTATTTCGTGTATGCATGAACGCTGGTGCTGGTCTCAGCTGGAGTTGTGATGACATTGCAACAGTAACAAGAAGAACCGCTGCAAAAGCTGATAATTCGTCTAGTAAACTATTTACAGAATAGAAAGTAGAGGAATATACTTCAGAGTTATCATGACAACTCCGCCAGTAACCAATCTACAAGACGAGATATGTAAGTTGAGGAAGACCGGTGTGTAAGTCTCGGCTCCAGTCATTTATAGACGATTAAAAAGAGTAATATCTTGCTGTTGATACAGTTTGGTGTGTTAAGGCAGGGTTAGCCACAATATTTTGTGGAAATCCAGTTTAGTGCCGCCATTAATTACGGAATTGGATGAAACTGGTATATTGAATTTCTTACATTTATAGGTGAGTTAAGAGGGGAGAGATTATTGATGATAATTTTAACTCTCATAAGGCGCATTCCTTACACTTTTGGCTAATATTCTTGTTTACTAACATCACTTATAGGTCTGATATCTTAGTTTTTCTCTTATGGAATCTTCCTAGCTACTGTAAAGAATGAAGTGATAGTTTGGATTTTTTCTCTGCTAACCCTTAGAATTATCTTTTGGTATCGATTTGCTCTTTAGTGGTAGAGTCTTGAGGGATAGGAAAAATGTTGGGTTAGATGAAGATACTGTAAGATGTGAAAGTTCAATTATAAACTTTTAACATGTAAAGACTACATTTGTAAAGTTCTCAACATTTACACTTTTTATGAAAAACGTAACAAGACACCACTGATCCACCTAGTTCTTTCATTTGGTTTGCAAAGGAAACAGTGTCCAAAGAACTTTCAGCATCTTGCCTGCTATCATTAGAAATAAGCATGGGATGCACAATAGAGAAGTTTAAGAGTACCATGGACAATTTCCTACGAAGTGGACCAGACCAGCCAGGCCATGAGGGGGCTTTGTGGGCCTGTGGGCTATGGCCTCTAGCAGCTTAATCGACCAGTAACACAATCCAAGAGCCTGGGCTTATCCTAGGTTGTGAGGGTGAAGATCCTCAAAGATCACACCAGATATTCACCAGTGAGTTCAGATAAATAAAGATGAAAAAACTTGACTCTGTGCAGTAGAGATTTCAGAACCATTAATTTGAGCCCTGAATTAATTAGACATAAGAACTCATCCAACACATTTGCAAAACTTTGATCGAGTCTAATTCATACGTTACGAGGCATGGTGGCTTCCACTGGAATGCATCACTGATAAAGACAGTAGATTTCTACACATTACAAGCAACTTCTCTTATTATATTACAACATTATTTGCTTTGTATGTTGACCCATGAACTGAATGAAGCTCTGTAGACTTGAAACAAGAGACACTTGGAAGTTTTTGGTCAGTCATCCACACAGTGAACACCTTTCTTACATCAGGATGCCATGGGCTTTTCTCCTGTTTGTTCATGGTTTGTAAGATAAAAAAAAAAAGAATGAATAAACTCACTTAAACTGTCAACTGTTGATTTTAAGTGCTTTTACCCTACAGTTTCCCTCTGCTTCAACACCCTCCCCACTTTAAAGAACTTATAATAAATACAATTATAGTCACTACAACACCCAGCACCTCATAACATCTTTGGACATCATAATAAAGTATACCTGAAAATTTTAATTTCTATCATCTGTAAAACTGGCTTCTGAAAAGTAGGAAATTATCACATTTAGATTTGATGTAGAGTAGGAGAAAGGTTGAATTATAATTGTGACTTTCACATGGCTAAATTCTCTCAGAGGTTAGATATTTGTTTTAGCATTGCAATAAAACTAGCTGTGGTAACATATTAGGAGGCAGGTGAATGTATCCAAGTTTTGTGATCATTCCACTTATGGAATCTAGTATATATATATATATATATATATATATATATATTTTTTTTTGCTTTGTCGCTGTCTCCTGCGTTTGCAAGGTAGCGCAAGGAAACAGACGAAAGAAATGGCCCAACCCACCCCCATACACATGTATATACATACATCCACACACGCAAATATACATACCTACACAGCTTTCCATGGTTTACCCCATATGCTTCACATGCCCTGATTCAATCCACTAACAGCACGTCAACCCCGGTATACCACATCAATCCAATTCACTCTCTTCCTTGCCCTCCTTTCACCCTCCTGCATGTTCAGGCCCCGATCACATAAAATCTTTTTCACTCCATCTTTCCACCTCCAATTTGGTCTCCCACTTCTCCTCGTTCCCTCCACCTCCGACACATATATCCTCTTGGTCAATCTTTCCTCATTCATTCTCTCCATGTGCCCAAACCATTTCAAAACACCCTCTTCTGCTCTCTCAACCACGCTCTTTTTATTTCCACACATCTCTCTTACCCTTACGTTACTCACTCGATCAAACCACCTCACACCACACATTGTCCTCAAACATCTCATTTCCAGCACATCCACCCTCCTGCGCACAACTCTATCCATAGCCCACACCTCGCAACCATACAACATTGTTAGATCCACTATTCCTTCAAACATACACATTTTTGCTTTCCAAGATAATGTTCTCGACTTCCACACATTCTTCAAGGCTCCCAGAATTTTCGCCCCCTCCCCCACTCTATGATCCACTTCCGCTTCCATGGTTCCATCCGCTGCCAGATCCACTCCCAGATATCTAAAACACTTTACTTCCTCCAGTTTTTCTCCATTCAAACTTACCTCCCAAGTGACTTGACCCTCAACCCTACTGTACCTAATAACCTTGCTCTTATTCACATTTACTCTTAACTTTCTTCTTTCACACACTTTACCAAACTCAGTCACCAGCTTCTGCAGTTTCTCACATGAATCAGCCACCAGCGCTGTATCATCAGCGAACAACAACTGACTCACTTCCCAAGCTCTCTCATCCCCAACAGACTTCATACTTGCCCCTCTTTCCAAAACTCTTGCATTCACCTCCCTAACAACCCCATCCATTAACAAATTAAACAACCATGGAGACATCACACACCCCTGCCGCAAACATACATATATATATATATATATATATATATATATATATATATATTTTTTTTCTTTTAATACTATTCGCCATTTCCCGCATTAGCGAGGTAGCGTTAAGAACAGAGGACTGGGCCTTAGAGGGAATATCCTCACCTGGCCCCCTTCTCTGTTCCTTCTTTTGGAAAATTAAAAAAAAAAAAACGAGAGGGGAGGATTTTCAGCCACCCGCTCCCCCCCTTTTAGTCGCCTTCTATGACACGCAGGGAATACGTGGGAAGTATTCTTTCTCCCCTATCCCCAGGATATATTTTTTTTTTTTTTTTTTTTTTATACTTTGTCGCTGTCTCCCGCGTTTGCGAGGTAGCGCAAGGAAACAGACGAAAGAAATGGCCCAACCCCCCCCCATACACATGTATATACATACGTCCACACACGCAAATATACATACCTACACAGCTTTCCATGGTTTGCCCCAGACGCTTCACATGCCTTGATTCAATCCACTGACAGCACGTCAGCCCCGGTATACCACATCGCTCCAATTCACTCTATTCCTTGCCCTCCTTTCACCCTCCTGCATGTTCAGGCCCCGATCACACAAAATCTTTTTCACTCCATCTTTCCACCTCCAATTTGGTCTCCCCCTTCTCCTTGTTCCCTCCACCTCCGACACATATATCCTCTTGGTCAATCTTTCCCCACTCATCCTCTCCATGTGCCCAAACCACTTCAAAACACTCTCTTCTGCTCTCTCAACCACGCTCTTTTTATTTCCACACATCTCTCTTACCCTTACGTTACTCACTCGATCAAACCACCTCACACCACACATTGTCCTCAAACATCTCATTTCCAGCACATCCAACCTCCTGCGCACAACTCTATCCATAGCCCACGCCTCGCAACCATACAACATCGTTGGAACCACTATT
The DNA here is from genome assembly GCF_036320965.1 of Panulirus ornatus. Taxonomy (NCBI): domain Eukaryota; kingdom Metazoa; phylum Arthropoda; class Malacostraca; order Decapoda; family Palinuridae; genus Panulirus; species Panulirus ornatus. Next base: position 47,775,271 of record NC_092237.1, read on the forward strand.
CCCTCAAACATACCCATTTTTGCTTTCCGAGATAATGTTCTCGACTTCCACACATTCTTCAAGGCCCCTAGAATTTTCGCCCCCTCCCCCACCCTATGATCCACTTCCGCTTCCATGGTTCCATCCGCTGCCAGATCCACTCCCAGATATCTAAAACACTTCACTTCCTCCAGTTTTTCTCCATTCAAACTCACCTCCCAATTGACTTGACCCTCAACCCTACTGTACCTAATAACCTTGCTCTTATTCACATTTACTCTTAACTTTCTTCTTCCACACACTTTACCAAACTCAGTCACCAGCTTCTGCAGTTTCACACATGAATCAGCCACCAGCGCTGTGTCATCAGCGAACAACAACTGACTCACTTCCCAAGCTCTCTCATCCCCAACAGACTTCATACTTGCCCCTGTTTCCAAAACTCTTGCATTTACCTCCCTAACAACCCCATCCATAAACAAATTAAACTACCATGGAGACATCACACACCCCTGCCGCAAACCTACATTCACTGAGAACCAATCACTTTCCTCTCTTCCTACACGTAGACATGCCTTACATCCTCGATAAAAACTTTTCACTGCTTCTAACAACTTGCCTCCCACACCATATATTCTTAATACCTTCCACAGAGCATCTCTATCAACTCTATCATATGCCTTCTCCAGATCCATAAATGCTACATACAAATCCATTTGCTTTTCTAGGTATTTCTCACATACATTCTTCAAAGCAAACACCTGATCCACACATCCTCTACCACTTCTGATGATAGAGTGGCAGATATAGGGTGTTTTGGTTGAGGTGGTGTGCAAAGTGAGAGGGTTAGGGAAAATGATTTGGTAAACAGAGAAGAGGTAGTGAAAGCTTTGCGGAAGATGAAAGCCGGCAAGGCAGCAGGTTTGGATGGTATTGCAGTGGAATTTATTAAAAAAGGGGGTGACTGTATTGTTGACTGGTTGGTAAGGTTATTTAATGTATGTATGACTCATGGTGAGGTGCCTGAGGATTGGCGGAGTGCGTGCATAGTGCCATTGTACAAAGGCAAAGGGGATAAGAGTGAGTGCTCAAATTACAGAGGTATAAGTTTGTTGAGTATTCCTGGTATATTATATGGGAGGGTATTGATTGAGAGGGTGAAGGCATGTACAGAGCATCAGATTGGGGAAGAGCAGTGTGGTTTCAGAAGTGGTAGAGGATGTGTGGATCAGGTGTTTGCTTTGAAGAATGTATGTGAGAAATACTTAGAAAAGCAAATGGATTTGTATGTAGCATTTATGGATCTGGAGAAGGCATATGATAGAGTTGATAGAGATGCTCTGTGGAAGGTATTAAGAATATATGGTGTGGGAGGAAAGTTGTTAGAAGCAGTGAAAAGTTTTTATCGAGGATGTAAGGCATGTGTACGTGTAGGAAGAGAGGAAAGTGATTGGTTCTCAGTGAATGTAGGTTTGCGGCAGGGGTGTGTGATGTCTCCATGGTTGTTTAATTTGTTTATGGATGGGGTTGTTAGGGAGGTAAATGCAAGAGTCTTGGAAAGAGGGGCAAGTATGAAGTCTGTTGGGGATGAGAGAGCTTGGGAAGTGAGTCAGTTGTTGTTCGCTGATGATACAGCGCTGGTGGCGGATTCATGTGAGAAACTGCAGAAGCTGGTGACGGAGTTTGGTAAAGTGTGTGGAAGAAGAAAGTTAAGAGTAAATGTGAATAAGAGCAAGGTTATTAGGTACAGTAGGGTTGAGGGTCAAGTCAATTGGGAGGTGAGTTTGAATGGAGAAAAACTGGAGGAAGTGAAGTGTTTTAGATATCTGGGAGTGGATCTGGCAGCGGATGGAACCATGGAAGCGGAAGTGGATCATAGGGTGGGGGAGGGGGCAAAAATTTTGGGAGCCTTGAAAAATGTGTGGAAGTCGAGAACATTATCCCGGAAAGCAAAAATGGGTATGTTTGAAGGAATAGTGGTTCCAACAATGTTGTATGGTTGCGAGGCGTGGGCTATGGATAGAGTTGTGCGCAGGAGGATGGATGTGCTGGAAATGAGATGTTTGAGGACAATGTGTGGTGTGAGGTGGTTTGATCGAGTAAGTAACGTAAGGGTAAGAGAGATGTGTGGAAATAAAAAGAGCGTGGTTGAGAGAGCAGAAGAGGGTGTTTTGAAGTGGTTTGGGCACATGGAGAGAATGAGTGAGGAAAGATTGACCAAGAGGATATATGTGTCGGAGGTGGAGGGAACGAGGAGAAGAGGGAGACCAAATTGGAGGTGGAAAGATGGAGTGAAAAGGATTTTGTGTGATCGGGGCCTGAACATGCAGGAGGGTGAAAGGAGGGCAAGGAATAGAGTGAATTGGAGCGATGTGGTATACAGGGGTTGACGTGCTGTCAGTGGATTGAATCAAGGCATGTGAAGCGTCCGGGGTAAACCATGGAAAGCTGTGTAGGTATGTATATTTGCGTGTGTGGACGTATGTATGTGCATGTGTATGGGGGGGGTTGGGCCATTTCTTTCGTCTGTTTCCTTGCGCTACCTCGCAAACGCGGGAGACAGCGACGAGGTATAAAAAAAAAAAAAAAATATATATATATATATATATATATATATATATATATATATATATATATATATATATATATATGTATATATATATATATGATAGAGTTGATAGAGATGCTCTGTGGAAGGTATTAAGAATATATGGTGTGGGAGGAAAGTTGTTAGAAGCAGTGAAAAGTTTTTATCGAGGATGTAAGGCATGTCTACGTGTAGGAAGAGAGGAAAGTGATTGGTTCTCAGTGAATGTAGGTTTGCGGCAGGGGTCTGTGATGTCTCCATGGTTGTTTAATTTGTTTATGGATGGGGTTGTTAGGGAGGTAAATGCAAGAGTCTTGGAAAGAGGGGCAAGTATGAAGTCTGTTGGGGATGAGAGAGCTTGGGAAGTGAGTCAGTTGTTGTTCGCTGATGATACAGTGCTGGTGGCGGATTCATGTGAGAAACTGCAGAGGCTGGTGACGGAGTTTGGTAAAGTGTGTGGAAGAAGAAAGTTAAGAGTAAATGTGAATAAGAGCAAGGTTATTAGGTACAGTAGGGTTGAGGGTCAAGTCAATTGGGAGGTGAGTTTGAATGGAGAAAAACTGGAGGAAGTGAAGTGTTTTAGATATCTGGGAGTGGATCTGGCAGCGGATGGAACCATGGAAGCGGAAGTGGATCATAGGGTGGGGGAGGGGGCAAAAATTTTGGGAGCCTTGAAAAATGTGTGGAAGTCGAGAACATTATCCCGGAAAGCAAAAATGGGTATGTTTGAAGGAATAGTGGTTCCAACAATGTTGTATGGTTGCGAGGCGTGGGCTATGGATAGAGTTGTGCGCAGGAGGATGGATGTGCTGGAAATGAGATGTTTGAGGACAATGTGTGGTGTGAGGTGGTTTGATCGAGTAAGTAACGTAAGGGTAAGAGAGATGTGTGGAAATAAAAAGAGCGTGGTTGAGAGAGCAGAAGAGGGTGTTTTGAAGTGGTTTGGGCACATGGAGAGAATGAGTGAGGAAAGATTGACCAAGAGGATATATGTGTCGGAGGTGGAGGGAACGAGGAGAAGAGGGAGACCAAATTGGAGGTGGAAAGATGGAGTGAAAAGGATTTTGTGTGATCGGGGCCTGAACATGCAGGAGGGTGAAAGGAGGGCAAGGAATAGAGTGAATTGGAGCGATGTGGTATACAGGGGTTGACGTGCTGTCAGTGGATTGAATCAAGGCATGTGAAGCGTCCGGGGTAAACCATGGAAAGCTGTGTAGGTATGTATATTTGCGTGTGTGGACGTATGTATGTGCATGTGTATGGGGGGGGTTGGGCCATTTCTTTCGTCTGTTTCCTTGCGCTACCTCGCAAACGCGGGAGACAGCGACGAGGTATAAAAAAAAAAAAAAAATATATATATATATATATATATATATATATATATATATATATATATATATATATATATATATATATATATATATGTATATATATATATATGATAGAGTTGATAGAGATGCTCTGTGGAAGGTATTAAGAATATATGGTGTGGGAGGAAAGTTGTTAGAAGCAGTGAAAAGTTTTTATCGAGGATGTAAGGCATGTCTACGTGTAGGAAGAGAGGAAAGTGATTGGTTCTCAGTGAATGTAGGTTTGCGGCAGGGGTCTGTGATGTCTCCATGGTTGTTTAATTTGTTTATGGATGGGGTTGTTAGGGAGGTAAATGCAAGAGTCTTGGAAAGAGGGGCAAGTATGAAGTCTGTTGGGGATGAGAGAGCTTGGGAAGTGAGTCAGTTGTTGTTCGCTGATGATACAGTGCTGGTGGCGGATTCATGTGAGAAACTGCAGAGGCTGGTGACGGAGTTTGGTAAAGTGTGTGGAAGAAGAAAGTTAAGAGTAAATGTGAATAAGAGCAAGGTTATTAGGTACAGTAGGGTTGAGGGTCAAGTCAATTGGGAGGTGAGTTTGAATGGAGAAAAACTGGAGGAAGTGAAGTGTTTTAGATATCTGGGAGTGGATCTGGCAGCGGATGGAACCATGGAAGCGGAAGTGGATCATAGGGTGGGGGAGGGGGCAAAAATTTTGGGAGCCTTGAAAAATGTGTGGAAGTCGAGAACATTATCCCGGAAAGCAAAAATGGGTATGTTTGAAGGAATAGTGGTTCCAACAATGTTGTATGGTTGCGAGGCGTGGGCTATGGATAGAGTTGTGCGCAGGAGGATGGATGTGCTGGAAATGAGATGTTTGAGGACAATGTGTGGTGTGAGGTGGTTTGATCGAGTAAGTAACGTAAGGGTAAGAGAGATGTGTGGAAATAAAAAGAGCGTGGTTGAGAGAGCAGAAGAGGGTGTTTTGAAGTGGTTTGGGCACATGGAGAGAATGAGTGAGGAAAGATTGACCAAGAGGATATATGTGTCGGAGGTGGAGGGAACGAGGAGAAGAGGGAGACCAAATTGGAGGTGGAAAGATGGAGTGAAAAGGATTTTGTGTGATCGGGGCCTGAACATGCAGGAGGGTGAAAGGAGGGCAAGGAATAGAGTGAATTGGAGCGATGTGGTATACAGGGGTTGACGTGCTGTCAGTGGATTGAATCAAGGCATGTGAAGCGTCCGGGGTAAACCATGGAAAGCTGTGTAGGTATGTATATTTGCATGTGTGGACGTATGTATGTGCATGTGTATGGGGGGGGGTTGGGCCATTTCTTTCGTCTGTTTCCTTGCGCTACCTCGCAAACGCGGGAGACAGCGACGAGGTATAAAAAAAAAAAAAAAATATATATATATATATATATATATATATATATATATATATATATATATATATATATATATATATATGATAGAGTTGATAGAGATGCTCTGTGGAAGGTATTAAGAATATATGGTGTGGGAGGAAAGTTGTTAGAAGCAGTGAAAAGTTTTTATCGAGGATGTAAGGCATGTGTACGTGTAGGAAGAGAGGAAAGTGATTGGTTCTCAGTGAATGTAGGTTTGCGGCAGGGGTGTGTGATGTCTCCATGCTTGTTTAATTTGTTTATGGATGGGGTTGTTAGGGAGGTAAATGCAAGAGTTTTGGAAAGAGGGGCAAGTAAGAAGTCTGTTGGGGATGAGAGAGCTTGGGAAGTGAGTCAGTTGTTGTTCGCTGATGATACAGCTCTGGTGGCTGATTCATGTGAGAAACTGCAGAAGCTGGTGACTGAGTTTGGTAAAGTGTGTGAAAGAAGAAAGTTAAGAGTAAATGTGAATAAGAGCAAGGTTATTAGGTACAGTAGGGTTGAGGGTCAAGTCAATTGGGAGGTGAGTTTGAATGGAGAAAAACTGGAGGAAGTGAAGTGTTTTAGATATCTGGGAGTGGATCTGGCAGCGGATGGAACCATGGAAGTGGAAGTGGATCATAGGGTGGGGGAGGGGGCGAAAATTCTGGGAGCCTTGAAGAATGTGTGGAAGTCGAGAACATTATCTCGGAAAGCAAAAATGGGTATGTTTGAAGGAATAGTGGTTCCAACAATGTTGTATGGTTGCGAGGCGTGGGCTATGGATAGAGTTGTGCGCAGGAGGATGGATGTGCTGGAAATGAGATGTTTGAGGACAATGTGTGGTGTGAGGTGGTTTGATCGAGTGAGTAACGTAAGGGTAAGAGAGATGTGTGGAAATAAAAAGAGCGTGGTTGAGAGAGCAGAAGAGGGTGTTTTGAAGTGGTTTGGGCACATGGAGAGGATGAGTGAGGAAAGATTGACCAAGAGGATATATGTGTCGGAGGTGGAGGGAACGAGGAGAAGAGGGAGACCAAATTGGAGGTGGAAAGATGGAGTGAAAAAGATTTTGTGTGATCGGGGCCTGAACATGCAGGAGGGTGAAAGGAGGGCAAGGAATAGAGTGAATTGGAGCGATGTGGTATACCGGGGTTGACGTGCTGTCAGTGGATTGAATCAAGGCATGTGAAGCGTCTGGGGTAAACCATGGAAAGCTGTGTAGGTATGTATATTTGCGTGTGTGGACGTATGTATATACATGTGTATGGGGGGGGTTGGGCCATTTCTTTCGTCTGTTTCCTTGCGCTACCTCGCAAACGCGGGAGACAGCGACAAAGTATAATAGAATAATATAATATATATATATATATATATATATATATATATATATATATATATATATATATATATATATATTATACTTTGTCGCTGTCTCCTGCGTTAGTGAGGTAGCAATGAGTGCATAAATTACAGAGGTATAAGTTTGTTGAGTATTCCTGGGATTATATGGGAGGTTATTGATGGAGAGGGCCAAGGCATGTACAGAGCACCAGATTGGGGAAGAGCAGTGTGGTTTCAGAAGTGGTAGAGGATGTGTGGATCAGGTGTTTGCTTTGAAGAATGTATGTAAGAAATACTTAGAAAAGCAGATGGATTTGTATGTAGCATTTATGGATCTGGAGAAGGCATATGATAGGGTTGATAGAGATGCTCAGTGGAAGGCATTAAGAGTATATGGTGTGGGAGGTAAGTTGCTAGAAGTAGTTAAAAGTTTTTATCGAGGATGTAAGGCATATGTACGAGTAGGAAGAAAGTGAGTGGTTCCCAGTGAATGTCGGTTTGCGGCAGGGGTGTGTGATGTCTCCATGGTTGTTTAATTTGTTTATGGATGGGGTTGTTAGGGAGGTAAATGCAAGAGTTTTGGAAAGAGGGGCAAGTATGCAGTCTGTTGTGGATGATAGGGCTTCAGAAGTGAGTCAGTTGTTGTTTGCTGATGATACAGCACTGGTGGCTGATTCGGGTGAGAAACTGCAGAAGTTGGTGACTGAGTTTGGTAAGTGTGTGAAAGAAGAACGCTGAGAGTAAATGTGAATAAGAGCAAGGTTATTAGGTTCATTAGGATTGAGGGACAAGTAAATTGGGAAATAGGTTTGAATGGAGAAAAACTGGTGGAATTGAAGTGATTTAGATATTTGGGAGTGGATTTAGCAGCGGATGGAACCATGTAAGCGGAAGTGGGTCACAGGGTGGGGGAGGAGGCAAAGGTTTTGGGAGTGTTGAAGAATGTGTGGAAGGCAGGGAACATTATCCTGGAGCAGAAATGGTTATGTTTGAAGGAATAGTGGTTCCAACAATGTTGGATGGTTGTGAGTCATGGGCGATGGATAGGGTTGTGCGGAGGAGGGTGGGTATGTTGGAAATGAGATGTTTGAGGACAATATGTGGTGTGAGGAGGTTTGATCAAACTTAGTAAGAAATGAAAGGGTAAGAGAGTTGTGTGGTAATAAAAAGAGTGTGGTTGAGAGAGCAGAAGAGGGTGTATTGAAATGGTTTGGTCACATAGAGGGAATGAGTGAGGAAAGATTGACAAAGAGGATATATGTGTCAGAGGTGGAGGAAACGAGGAGAAGTGGGAGACCAAATTGGAGGTGGAAGGATGGAGTGAAAAAGATTTTGAGTGATCAGGGCCTGAACACACAGGGGGGGGGGGTGAAAGGCATGCAAGGAATAGATTCAATTGGAGCAGTGTGGTATACCGGGGTTGATGTGCTGTCAATGGATTGAACCAGGGCATGTAAAGTGTCTGGGGTAAACCATGGAAAGTTCTGTGGTGCCTGGATGTGGTTTCGGTGCATTAGACACGACAGCTAGAGACTGAGTGTGAACGAATGTGGCCTTTGTTGTCTTTTCCTGGCGCTACCTCGTGTGCACGCTGGAGGAGGGGGTTTGTCATTTCATGTGTGGCGGGGTGGTAGTGGGAATGGATGAAGGCTGCATGTTTGAATATGTACATGTGTATATATGTATATGTCTGTGTGTGGATATGTATGTATATGTTGAAATGTATAGGTATGTATAGGTGCGTGTGTGGGTGTTTATGTATATACGTGTATATGTGGGTGGGTTGGGCCATTCTTTCATCAGTTTCCTTGTGCTACCTCATTAACACGAGCAGACAGTATGAATTATGTACTTGTGTATATATGTATATGTCTGTGTGTGTATATATATGTATACGTTGAGATGTATAGATATGTATATGTGCTATGTGTGGACGTGTATGTATATACATGTGTATGTGGGTGGGTTGGGCCATTCTTTCGTCTGTTTCCTCGCGCTACCTCGCTAACTCAGGAGACAGCAACAGAGTATCATAAATATATAAAATAAATATATATTGTTTATTTATATATATTTATTTATTTTGCTTTGTCGCTGTCTCCCGTGTTTGCGAGGTAGCGCAAGGAAACAGACAAAAGAAATGGCCCTACCCACCACCATACACATGTATATACATACACGTCCACACACGCAAAAATACATACCTATACATCTCAAAGTACACATATATGTACACACACAGACACATACATATATACCCATGCACACAATTCACACTGTCTGCCTTTATTCATTCCCATCGCCACCTCGCCACACATGGAATACCATCCCCCTCCCCCCTCATGTGTGCGAGGTAGCGCTAGGAAAAGACAACAAAGACCCCATTCGTTCACACTCAGTCTCTAGCTGTCATGCAATAATGCCCGAAACCACAGCTCCCTTTCCACATCCAGGCCCCACACAACTTTCCATGGTTTACCACAGACGCTTCACATGCCCTGATTCAATCCACTGACAGCACGTCAACCCCGGTATACCACATCGATCCAATTCACTCTATTATAATTTTTTTTTTTTTTTTTTTTTTTTTTTGCTTTGTCGCTGTCTCCCGCGTTTGCGAGGTAGTGCAAGGAAACAGACGAAAGAAATGGCCCAACCCACCCCCATACACATGTATATACATACGTCCACACACGCAAATATACATACCTACACAGCTTTCCATGGTTTACCCCAGACGCTTCACATGCCCTGATTCAATCCACTGACAGCAAGTCAACCCCGGTATACCACATCACTCCAATTCACTCTCTTCCTTGCCCTCCTTTCACCCTCCTGCATGTTCAGGCCCCGATCACACAAAATCTTTTTCACTCCATCTTTCCACCTCCAATTTGGTCTCCCTCTTCTCCTCGTTCCCTCCACCTCTGACACATATATCCTCTTGGTCAATCTTTCCTCACTCATTCTCTCCATGTGCCCAAACCATTTCAAAACACCCTCTTCTGCTCTCTCAACCACGCTCTTTTTATTTCCACACATCTCTCTTACCCTTACGTTACTTACTCGATCAAACCACGTCACACCACACATTGTCCTCAAACATCTCATTTCCAGCACATCCACCCTCCTGCGCACCACTCTATCCATAGCCCACGCCTCGCAACCATACAACATTGTTGGAACCACTATTCCTTCAAACATACCCATTTTTGCTTTCCGAGATAATGTTCTCGACTTCCACACATTCTTCAAGGCTCCCAGAATTTTCGCCCCCTCCCCCACCCTATGATCCACTTCCGCTTCCATGGTTCCATCCGCTGTCAGATCCACTCCCAGATATCTAAAACACTTCACTTCCTCCAGTTTTTCTCCATTCAAACTCACCTCCCAATTGACTTGACCCTCAACCCTACTGTACCTAATAACCTTGCTCTTATTCACATTTACTCTTAACTTTCTTCTTTCACACACTTTACCAAACTCAGTCACCAGCTTCTGCAGTTTCTCACATGAATCAGCCACCAGCGCTGTATCATCAGCGAAAAACAACTGACTCACTTCCCAAGCTCTCTCATCCCCAACAGACTTCATACTTGCCCCTCTTTCCAAAACTCTTGCATTCATCTCCCTAACAACCCCATCCATAAACAAATTAAACAAGCATGGAGACATCACACACCCCTGCCGCAAACCTACATTCACTGAGAACCAATCACTTTCCTCTCTTCCTATTATATGTCTTTTATTATACTTGATCGCCCTTTCCTGCTTCTGTGAGGTAGCACCAGGAAAACAGACAAAAAAAGTACACAGTGTTCACAGTCTCTAGCTGTCATGTGTAACGCACCGAAACCACAGCTGCCTATCCATGTGGATCAAGGCCCCATAGACCTTTCCATGGTTTACCTGTGACGTTTTGCATGCCTTGGTTCAGTCCATTGACAGCACATTGACCGTGGTATACCACATTGTTCCAATTCACTCTATTCCTTGCATACCTCTCACCCTTGTGTATGTTCAGGCCCTGATCGCTGAAAATCTTTATCACTCCATACTCCATCCTTCCACCTCCAGTTTGGTCTCCTGCTTCTCCTTGTTCCCTCCACTTCTAACACATATATCCTCTTTGTCAATGTTTCCTTACTCATTCTCTCCATGTGTCCACACCATTTCAACACCCTCTTCTGTTCTCTCAACCACACTCTTAGTTCCACACATCTCTCTTACCCTTTCATTACTTACTTAAGTAGATCAAACCACCTCACACCACATATTGTCCTCAGACATTTCATTTCCAACACATCCACTCTCCTCCGTCCGTACAACCCTCTCTATGGCCCATGCCTTGCAACCATATAACATTGTTGGAACCACTATTCCTTCAAGCATACCCATTTTTGCTCCCCGAGATGAAATTGCCAGATGTACTAAGACTAGCCACCCTATACACAGCTACCAGAAATTTATCCATTTCTTGGGTAGAAACTGCTGGATGTTGGGATGATATATTTTTGGGAAAATGTTGTTGAATACGTAGATTGTGCTGACAATATGGGAGGTATGAAGAGGGGGGGCAGTAATAAGTGGTTATAGCACTGAACAATGCAATTTGCCGTGCATGGATGCAACATAAATAGAGCTTGATGTTGTTGGAGTGTTTATATAGTGTAAGGCTAAGTTCAAAGGTCAGTGGATTGTGCAAGAAAAAGTCCGTAGGGCTTAAATCAACTGGCATACATTTATTTATTAATTTTTTTTTTTTTTTCTTTTTTCGCTGTCTCCCGTGTTTGCGAGGTAGCGCAAGGAAACAGACGAAAGAAATGGCCCAACCCACCCCCATACACATGTATATATATACGTCCACACACGCAAATATACATACCTACACAGCTTTCCATGGTTTACCCCAGACGCTTCACATGCCCTGATTCAATCCACTGACAGCACGTCAACCCCGGTATACCACATCGCTCCAATTCACTCTATTCCTTGCCCTCCTTTCACCCTCCTGCATGTTCAGGCCCCGATCACACAAAATCTTTTTCACTCCATCTTTCCACCTCCAATTTGGTCTCCCTCTTCTCCTCGTTCCCTCCACCTCCGACACATATATCCTCTTGGTCAACCTTTCCTCACTCATTCTCTCCATGTGCCCAAACCATTTCAAAACACCCTCTTCTGCTCTCTCAACCACGCTCTTTTTATTTCCACACATCTCTCTTACCCTTACGTTACTTACTCGATCAAACCACCTCACACCACACATTGTTCTCAAACATCTCATTTCCAGCACATCCATCCTCTTGGGCACCACTCTATCCATAGCCCACGCCTCGCAACCATACAACATTGTTGGAACCACTATTCCTTCAAACATACCCATTTTTGCTTTCCGAGATAATGTTCTCGACTTCCACACATTCTTCAAGGCTCCCAGAATTTTTGCCCCCTCCCCCACCCTATGATCCACTTCTGCTTCCATGGTTCCATCCGCTGCCAGATCCACTCCCAGATATCTAAAACACTTTACTTCCTCCAGTTTTTCTCCATTCAAACTCACCTCCCAATTGACTTGACCCTCAACCCTACTGTACCTAATAACCTTGCTCTTATTCACATTTACTCTTAACTTTCTTCTTTCACACACTTTACCAAACTCAGTCACCAGCTTCTTCAGTTTCTCACATGAATCAGCCACCAGCGCTGTATCATCAGCGAACAACAACTGACTCACTTCCCAAGCTCTCTCATCCCCAACAGACTTCATACTTGCCCCTCTTTCCAAAACTCTTGCATTCATCTCCCTAACAACCCCATCCATAAACAAATTAAACAACCATGGAGACATCACACACCCCTGCCGCAAACCTACATTCACTGAGAACCAATCACTTTCCTCTCTTCCTACACGTACACATGCCTTACATCCTCGATAAAAACTTTTCACTGCTTCTAACAACTTGCCTCCCACACCATATATTCTTAATACCTTCCACAGAGCATCTCTATCAACTCTATCATATGCCTTCTCTAGATCCATAAATGCTACATACAAATCCATTTGCTTTTCTAAGTATTTCTCACATACATTCTTCAAAGCAAACACCTGATCCACACATCCTCTACCACTTCTGAAACCACACTGCTCTTCCCCAATCTGATTATTTATATTAGTATGAAATTTTAACAAAAGTGGATTTGGATAATGAGAAATATGAGTCACATACAGTAGGTACTTTTTCCTTCTGGTTTACATAATATTTGTTTGATTACTGGGGTTGTTGTTTCTTTTGTAATTGGCTGTATAATTGATGTGTTTGCTGAATGTCTTCAGTATAAAGTTGGATGAATTAGTATGCCTTAGAATTTTTATGTTGCTGTATTTTAATTAGTCTTGAATAATCTTTTAATTAGTCTTGAATAATCAAGATTTAAAATTTTTTCTAGTGTTGGTGGAGCGTGTTTTTCTTCGAATTGGGTCAGCAGCAACTGATGATGCTTTGGAGGAGGAACTCCACAAATTTCTTGCCCCTGTTATACTTAAGTTGGCTTCTCCACATGAACCTGTCCGGAAGAAGGTGATATGTTATTCTTTTGTGTTAATTATAAGATATTGTATGAAATGAATATAATGTCATTTCCTATATAACTTTAGGTTTTAATCTAGGTTTAATTCACAGGTGATGGAACTGTTGATTCATGTGAACCGTCGAGTCAAAGATCATGAAAGTATTCAGCTGCCGGTTGAAGCTCTTCTAGCTCAGTACCAGGATCCTAGTGCCACTGCATTTGTCACTGTAACTATCCCTCTATTTTGTGTAGTCATTGATTAGCATATTGAGTGTATTGAAAGCAGAAATTTAGATGAGAATAGAGTCCAAGGACTCCTATGTTAAAGGTGATGAAGACTCAAAAAACATACATTTTGAAGTTGCTTCAGTCATAAGTTCATAGTTCCACGCTTTGTTTATGAGAGGATAATGTAGGTAAGTTTTATGCTTTGTTTCATAAGGGAAAGTTGAAAAAATATATGAGACAAAAATAAAATGTCTAACATTTCATGCCTTGAAAATAGGTTTGATATTATAGAATACAGTTGTGAATTACCATCTGTTTATTTCAGAGTAAATCAACATTATGTATGCTAAAAATATGGAAAGGGTATATATTGGACTCTTTTTGTCACTTCATTATAAATACCATTAGTTTGGAAATCCTTTATGCATGGGATTTCACTGAATACTACAAGGATGGGTTAGGCTTCATCTGTCATGATCCCATTGGAGCCAAGGTTCTTTCAGGAAGATTCTCTTAAACTGCGTGGGACAAACAGACACCATGTTCCACACCTTCACGACCACAGTTTGTCATTATCTCTGAATTGTTCAATGAATGTACAATGTGTCTGCCCCCATAAGGTCCACCTATCACATTCTTACCTCAATGACTTCTATTTGGGCATGTCCATCCCCTCTACCCCCCTGCTTCTAAATGCTAACTTTAAAACTTTAGAACTCACTTGTCATACCTGCACAGCTTTTATTAACTTTCCATAGCAAAGGTGCTGCTTCATTAGCTGGGATGCCTTCATTTGTGCTGACCATGTATATAGGGTTATCTTGACTGGGATGGAGCCCAACATCAATCCTACCTGATCTTTCTCCTGGCAGTCATGGTTTGATGGCTCCTACTCTGATGTTTGTTACATCAGGGGCAGGGTATATTGAACTATAAAACCTTCCCTTCCCTTCGCTCGACTCAGCTATCTTTTCTTAGAATTTCTGCAGAGCTTATCTTTATAAATTCAAGAACTCATTCATAAAGATATGATGCACTGATTTCACCTATTTTACTGATAAACCTTTATGTTCCTTAACCAATGACTTCACTAATTCAACCTCTCTTTAACTCATAAAACTGCTCTCTTCAGTATCTAATTGTGATTCAGCTTTGGATAGTACTGCAGTGTCTTTCATCCCAGTAATCTCCTGCTGAAATAAAGCTGCTCTCTTCAGTATCTAATTGTGATTCAACTTTGGATAGTACTGCAGTCTTTCTTCCCTGTAACCTCCTGCTGAACCTCTAACCCCCCTCCCATATTTTCCTTTTGCAGGGTCTTTCGAGTTCTTTCCTGCCCTCATGTGAGCAGTATGTTTGGCCTGGGTGGTATAACTCCTCATGTCCTAAGAAGGCATGCCTTTGAGCTAGCTTCAATTATTTATTGCTTATTTTGTCTCTCTCTAAATACTCAGACTTATCTTCTTAAAAGCATATCTTGGTGCAGCCCATCCCGGAGAAGATATGCTATTCTAACCCCTCTAACTGTCACCCCATTACTCTCTCTCTTCTGCGATGTCTAAAACCTTTTAAGATTTACTTAAACTCTCACTTTCTTAAACACTTAGAAAGCCATTCCTTTCTTTCTGTTGACTAACATGGTTCATGCAATGCAATGTGTGCTTGCGATTTTCTCTATGGGACTCGCTTCTTTAATTTTTTTCAGGGATTTTGATGAAAATTTTGTCATGCACTTGATATCTTCAAAGCATTTGATGGTTTCTCAAAGTTCTATGCATTCTAAACTTCCTTCCTTTGGCTTTTTTGATTCTCTATTTAACTAATGCGTAGCTTCGTGTCAAGGAGCTGCTGCATTTGTCAGGGATCAGTCATATGACACACTATTTTTTCTCTCTGTGAATGATCTCTGCACACTTCTTAATTCTGTTCATTCTTATTCTTATGATTCCACTGCTAACATTTTAACTCTCCTTCCCTCCTCTCATCCCTCTGATATGTATGTACTCATCTTTCTCACACCAAACTTATTTCTTGTCATTCTTTGTGCCTATGCAACATCTTGGAATGGGGAAGTAGTAATCTGGTTGAATTCATTACTGCCAGGAAATGATATCTACCAATACATCTTTTTAAATGACACTCATTTCCCTATGTTCAGTTTCAAAACACCATAGATGTGCCTTGCAATAACATAACCATATTAAACATTCCTATATTCTACACTTTATCTTGGAAACTTCCTATAATCATCATAAAGTCAGCTTCCAAAAACTGAGGGTGTTGTATTGTTATATATTTGCCCCAGCGTGGTTTCTTCCTTCCTCTTTCTATTAGCTAGTCAAAATATATTTAGAAACTTTCCTTCTCATTAATCCATCAGGAATCATTTCTCTCCAACACACACACACACACACACACACACACACACACACACACACACACACACACACACACACACATGCACTCATGCATGAGTGGAATAACATAGGCAAAGGCATGCCCCAATCAAGGTTATTTTGGATGAAGTTTAAGATGACTGGTGTGAGGAAGGATTATTTGAATTCATCAGGTGTTTATGTGAACCTGACTTCATTTGAGGAAGAGGGAGAATTTATTTAAAATATATGTAGAAAAGTACCTTTTTAGTATGCGTTGGATGAATGGAATAAACTGAAAGAGGATTGGAATAAGTTGAAAGAGGATGTGGTAGATTTGGGCAGCAAACAAAAGTTTAAATGGTTGTCAGAAAGTACTTAAGAGATTGGGGCCCCATAAGTGTAAAAGTCTCCCCATACAACACATACAAGTAATTACTACTTTTTTAAGCATTTGTATTATTATCAGTAATAGCTGACATGACATGGTCAAAAGCATGCCCCCTAGTCATTGTTACTTTGGATGAAGGTCAAGGTAATAAGTTTAAGGAGAAAGACAGGAAGGATTATTTGAATTCATCAAGTATTTTGTGAACCTAACTTGGTTAGAGGAAGAGGGAGAGGGAGAAACAAAAGATGTAAGAGAATGCCACAGTTCTTCTGTACAGTATAAGGAAAGGTGGTGTCATGATTAATTCTTGTGTGGTTGGCTTGCACACACAAACTGTACAGGTATACACCTCTTTCTGTAGAAAGTGTTGTTGACAAGTCCCCTGTTGCTTTGACAGATACTCACAAACTGAAGTGAATATCTTATCATTTGATTTACTCCCAGAATATGATGGCTTGGTGAATATGATGGCCTAAGAGCCAAAGCACGATAATTCAAACACGTAATTATGATTACAGAATAGCCGCTTGAGTATAATGTCTCAGCTACGTGAGGATAATTGTTAAACTGGTTGATCTTGATAACTTCCAAAGCATCGTTACTTAACAGATTGAGTGCAGTAATTTATAAAACCAAGAGGGTACAATAAGCTAATCACTTGAGTTAAGGTACGATAACAACCGATCTGAGTTCAGTGACTACCCATGATGCACAGCAAGGCAACAGAGGAAAATTTTGTGCTTTTAATAAGAACTTTAACCCTGGGCAGCAGCTGCACCATGGCTGGGAGTACCCTCCTCCTGGTGCAGGTATAAACACACATTTATTATGCATAAAGAAAAATAAAGATGATAAAGCTGTAATGCTGGTGTATATGAACAAGACAGTGAGAGTATTGGCAGTATACACTTATTGATATTTGTTTCCAAAATGAGGTACACTGTTTAATATATTCTCATGTCAATTATTGGTAGCAAGCAGAGTGCAGAAAACAGATAATTTCCAGGGAATCAGAAAGAAAACTTGTATCTAGGAGTGAAAGATTGATGGTGTTTATCACAGCCAGTAGCGGCAGGTCTCA
This sequence comes from Panulirus ornatus, assembly GCF_036320965.1. Taxonomy (NCBI): domain Eukaryota; kingdom Metazoa; phylum Arthropoda; class Malacostraca; order Decapoda; family Palinuridae; genus Panulirus; species Panulirus ornatus. The sequence continues at coordinate 47,792,518 of NC_092237.1, forward strand.
CACTTGGCCACTAGTGGCGGGTGCCACACTTGACCAGTAGTGGCAGGTGTCACACATGACCAGTAATGGCAGGTGTCACACTCAACCATTGGTGGCAGGTGTCACACCTGGCTAATAGTGGTAGGTCTCACAATCAGCCATTAGTGGCAGGTGTCACTCTTTGCCGATAGTGGTAGGTTTCAAACTCAGCCAGTGGCAAGTATCATGCTTGGCCATTAGTGGCAGGTAGCACACTTGACAAGTACTGACAGGACTCATACTTGGCTTGTAGTGGCAGGTCTAGTCTCTCACTCAGCCATTAGTGGCAGAATTCACACTTAGCTAGTTGTGTCAGGTCTCATGCTTGACCTGTAGTGGCTTGTGTCACAGTTGGCCAGCAGTGGCAGGCCTGACACTTGACCACCACTAGCCAGACTACGCAATACTCGGCCAACTGTTGCATCACATGATTACCGAGTGGCTGTTGGCAAATTTTGGGTGGGATGTTTTGAAAACTTTTTCTTACCCTACACCTGAAAGCTTTGGAAATCTTTACCCTATTGTGTATTTCCCAATAACTATGGCCTCACATATTTTAAGAAATAGGTTTTTCACTTCCTTAAAAAGTTGTAAGTACCCCCCTTTTTTTTTTACCTATATATTTCAATTAAGGTCCAGCCTTGATGTGGACTTTTGTCCATGACTGGAGCCCCCAATGTAAAAAAAGAATAAATAAATATACATAAGGGTATGCTATATATATATGGTCATTTTATATCATTATTCGGTTGGGCATCCTCCCAAGCAGAGACCTAAGGGACGAGCAGACAATTGCCCAGTTTCTTTGCGAACAGGATGAGTTTTTTATAATTGCTGCAAAAGAATTTATGATTTGATTAATTATTGTGAAATTTTGAAGATTTGAGTTTTTCTGATGAGATCCACATAGTGAATTTTTAGATATTGAGAGGTATGGAGGTAGTAACTAACAGTAATAACAGAATAGATGATTTATTGTGTGAAGGTCATTTGCTTCATTCAAGAGCTTACGTAAATGGTTAGACTTAGAATCACTGAGCACAGTTCAAGAATATCCATAAACAGTCCTTTATACTTTGAAAGCTAGTTTTATTGGTTATTCAGCTGTTCATGTTGTATTGGTTATACATAATTTCAACATAATGGATTTGTATGTAGCATTTATGGATCTGGAGAAGGCATATGATAGAGTTGATAGAGATGCTCTGTGGAAGGTATTAAGAATATATGGTGTGGGAGGCAAGTTGTTAGAAGCAGTGAAAAGTTTTTATCGAGGATGTAAGGCATGTGTACGTGTAGGAAGAGAGGAAAGTGATTGGTTCTCAGTGAATGTAGGTTTGCGGCAGGGGTGTGTGATGTCTCCATGGTTGTTTAATTTGTTTATGGATGGGGTTGTAAAGGAGGTAAATGCAAGAGTCCTGGAAAGAGGGGCAAGTATGAAGTCTGTTGGGGATGAGAGAGCTTGGGAAGTGAGTCAATTGTTGTTCGCTGATGATACAGCGCTGGTGGCTGATTCATGTGAGAAACTGCAGAAGCTGGTGACTGAGTTTGGTAAAGTGTGTGGAAGAAGAAAGTTGAGAGTAAATGTGAATAAGAGCAAGGTTATTAGGTACAGTAGGGGTGAGGGTCAAGTCAATTGGGAGGTGAGTTTGAATGGAGAAAAACTGGAGGAAGTGAAGTGTTTTAGATATCTGGGAGTGGATCTGTCAGCGGATGGAACCATGGAAGCGGAAGTGGATCATAGGGTGGGGGAGGGGGCGAAAATTTTGGGAGCCTTGAAAAATGTGTGGAAGTCGAGAACATTATCTCGGAAAGCAAAAATGGGTATGTTTGAGGGAATAGTGGTTCCAACAATGCTGTATGGTTGCGAGGCGTGGGCTATGGATAGAGATGTGCGCAGGAGGATGGATGTGCTGGAAATGAGATGTTTGAGGACAATGTGTGGTGTGAGGTGGTTTGATCGAGTAAGTAACGTAAGGGTAAGAGAGATGTGTGGAAATAAAAAGAGCGTGGTCGAGAGAGCAGAAGAGGGTGTTTTGAAATGGTTTGGGCACATGGAGAGAATGAGTGAGGAGAGATTGACCAAGAGGATATATGTGTCGGAGGTGGAGGGAACGAGGAGAAGAGGGAGACCAAATTGGAGGTGGAAAGATGGAGTGAAAAAGATTTTGTGTGATCGGGGCCTGAACATGCAGGAGGGTGAACGGAGGGCAAGAAATAGAGTGAATTGGAGTCATGTGGTATACAGGGGTTGACGTGCTGTCAGTGGATTGGAGCAAGGCATGTGAAGCGTCTGGGGTAAACCATGGAAAGCTGTGTAGGTATGTATATTTGCGTGTCTGGACGTGTGTATGTACATGTGTATGGGGGGGGGGGTTGGGCCATTTCTTTCGTCTGTTTCCTTGCGCTACCTCGCAAACGCGGGAGACAGCGACAAAGTATAAAAAAAAAAAAAAAAAAAAAAAAAAAAAAAATAATTTCAACACTGAAACATTCACTTGCTTCAGCCAATTTCTTGTTTCTTATGATTTAGGAAAGCAGTGCACAATAATGATCCTAGAATAGTGGTGTAATGTATAAATTTTTTGCAGAATTTCTCTATTATTTACATTAAGATGGGATATCCAAGGCTAGACCTCAACAAACAAGTGGAACTTTTACCATCAATGCTCAACAGTTTGGAAGGCAAACCAGCTCAGCACCAAGACAGGTAGCTGTTATATCATGAAAAGTTTAGAGCTTAATCAGATATGTGGTATACTATTAGTAGAATAATTGAAAGACCTGGAGATGATAGATATTTACTGAATGATGTATAAAACTTTTAATGATGTGATAATTTTTTCAATTTAATTGAAATATTTGTTACATTCCTCAAGTCTTCTGCTGTTGATGGTGCCAGTGTTTGGTCATATGAAGATCCCAGAGACTGCTGAGAAAACTGCCTCACTGTTTGGTCTGCGAGAGAGGCCAGGAGTTGCTAAGCTGCTTCTGGACTTTATGTTAGATTTGGTACTTCTTCCTTATGGGTCAGTATATTTTTGTAGAGGTATAAGATTAATTTGTGTTTTAAATAATTCTTAATGAAAAAAATGAGTTCCAAAAGGATTTTTTAAATGAAAAAATTTATTTTCAGGAAAACTGTGCTCCCGAACCAGAAAAAGTTAAGAACTTGCATAGCAGTTTTTATTTATTATTTGTATTTCAGAGATATTTCAGGCATATGATAGAGTTGATAGAGATGCTCTGTGGAAGGTATTAAGAATATATGGTGTGGGAGGCAAGTTGTTAGAAGCAGTGAAAAGTTTTTATCGAGGATGTAAGGCATGTGTACGTGTAGGAAGAGAGGAAAGTGATTGGTTCTCAGTGAATGTAGGTTTGTGGCAGGGGTGTGTGATGTCTCCATGGTTGTTTAATTTGTTTATGGATGGGGTTGTTAGGGAGGTGAATGCAAGAGTTTTGGAAAGAGGGGCAAGTATGAAGTCTGTTGGGGATGAGAGAGCTTGAGAAGTGAGTCAGTTGTTGTTCACTGATGATACAGTGCTGGTGGCTGATTCATGTGAGAAACTGCAGAAGCTGGTGACTGAGTTTGGTAAAGTGTGTGGAAGAAGAAAGTTAAGAGTAAATGTGAATAAGAGCAAGGTTATTAGGTACAGTAGGGTTGAGGGTCAAGTCAATTGGGAGGTGAGTTTGAATGGAGAAAAACTGGAGGAAGTGAAGTGTTTTAGATATCTGGGAGTGGATCTGGCAGCGGATGGAACCATGGAAGCGGAAGTGGATCATAGGGTGGGGTAGGGGGCGAAAATTCTGGGAGCCTTGAAGAATGTGTGGAAGTCAAGAACATTATCTCGGAAAGCAAAAATGGGTATGTTTGAAGGAATAGTGGTTCCAACAATGTTGTATGGTTGCGAGGCGTGGGCTATGGATAGGGTTGTGTGCAGGAGGATGGATGTGCTGGAAATGAGATGTTTGAGGACAATGTGTGGTGTGAGGTGGTTTGATCGAGTAAGTAACGTAAGGGTAAGAGAGATGTGTGGAAATAAAAAGAGCGTGGTTGAGAGAGCAGAAGAGGGTGTTTTGAAATGGTTTGGGCACATGGAGAGAATGAGTGAGGAAAGATTGACCAAGAGGATATATGTGTTGGAGGTGGAGGGAACGAGGAGAAGTGGGAGACTAAATTGGAGGTGGAAAGATGGAGTGAAAAAGATTTTGTGTGATTGGGGCCTGAACATGCAGGAGGGTGAAAGGAGGGCAAGGAATAGAGTGAATTGGATCGATGTGGTATACCGGGGTTGACGTGCTGTCAGTGGATTGAATCAGGACATGTGAAGCGTCTGGGGTAAACCATGGAAGGCTGTGTAGGTATGTATATTTGCGTGTGTGGACGTATGTATATACATGTGTATGGGGGTGGGTTGGGCCATTTCTTTCGTCTGTTTCCTTGCGCTACCTCGCAAACGCAGGAGACAGCGGCAAAAAAAAAAAAAAAAAAAAAATTCAGAGATGTCTTCTGTATAATCTACAAGGGATAGGGTATTGGTCTCATTAAGTGTCTTTGTGTATGTTTATTTATTTCCTCCTCATTTGAATTTCTCATATCTGGAACTGTATGCTTCTCAGAATTAAGTCTACAGTTTAGTTGGGTCACTCTAAAAATGTATGACCAAGTTTAGGATATTTTTTCATGTTTCCTTCAGAGAAGTGCATTTGTTTCACCCAAAGGAAATAAGTTTTGTACATACTGTACTTGAGATAGTGGTTTTTTGAAACCATGATCTTTTGTTCAAGGGATGATCTGACATTACAGGTGGGGGAACATCTTGCTTAGTGGTAAATGATGTTACAAAAGCCATACATGTGAAGCTACACTCAAATATCACAGGTCCTAAATGTTTTGGAGCAAGAGGTCTTTGGAAGATTGATATAATCTGTTTTTGGAACACAGGCAATAAACTGTATTAAATGATTTTAGTACACCAAAAAAAAATGGCTGTTAATTGTACTTATGGATGGGATAGTGAGGGAGTTAAGTGCAAGGGTCTTGGAGAGGGGTAGGTATGCTTCCTAGTTGATTGAAAAAAGCAAAGTTATTATGATCCTCCTATGTTAAAGATGGAAATGTCATCTTGAAGAATTTTTTGAAAATTACCGCATCACCCTGGCCACTGGTTGCAGTTGATCATCTTTCCTAGTGCAATCTAGTAGCTTCATTGCAGTCATTAATCACTTTGTTATCCTTCTGCTTAGCACTCATGATTGTGGATCATGGCAAATAATGTGGTAGGCCTACTTTGATGGCTTCCAACTTCAGTAACGGCATTCATTGTCTCATTGTTCCCACACACTTAACAAGGTGGGAATTGGCAGGATAATTGGTTAGCATATTAGTTCTTTGCCTCATGACTTGACATATCCTTTCATGTGTTAGTGGAGGGAATTATGCACTAGCATGGTCATTAGTGGCCTCAGGTGCTTTCAGATTGACACCAATTTGTTCCCAGTGGCTAAGGCTTATTATGTCACAGTAGGCCTTTGTTCAAGTGGCACAAATATCCCTCATCCAAACTATTCAGGCATCAATAGAGTATTATGTGTTCATTCTAGATCAGGAATCACTTAGGTGATACTGGCTAAATGATGAAATTGATAGCACTCATACTTTTACAGACACATCCTCACTAATTGATATTGTATGAAAGTTTATTTTGAATTAGTAACTTCCCAAGCATGTGGTGCACATACTATTCCCAAGTTGATGGCAATGTATTACATGCCAAAAAAGTTTTTGCTGCAGAAGGGGACCCTGACATACTCCAAAAATGGTCTGATACGTGGTTAAATGTAAAGTAATAAGGACTCTATGTGAGAAGGACGGGTTGATATCATCCGTAATGTGTTGCCGTAGTCACACTTTAGGAGAATAGTTCAGGAGACCTGCTATCCACTAGCAAATAGGATAATATTTAGCAAGACCGCTAATATTATACATCAGGCCAAAACTGGAATATGTTTCTCCAGTTTTGCTCCCCACACTTAAAGAAGCATGAAGAAATAATAAAGAAGGTCCAATGAGAGCAACAACGATTGTACCAATATTAAGAGAGCTGAGTTTTAGGAAATAGCTAGAGGCCCAAAATTTGCCAGTCTTGGTAGAGAAAAGGGTTATTGGTAACCTGATCAATACCTTTAAGTTCTTAAATCAGACAGTGAACAGTTCTTTGAGAGATGCAGGGATAGAACATCCAGAGAAAATGAAATCAAGCAAGATGCTTTTTAAGAAAGATGCAAAAAAGTACTTTTATACTTATTGTTAGAGCGGTGTATGAATGGAACGAAATTACTTATGATGTGGTTGATGCAGACAGCATGCTGAAATTTAAAAGTTACATATTTATTAGAGGCCATTCAAGAGATTGGGTCCCACAAGTGTAAAACGTCCTCTCCATTCAGAATATAGAGGTGATTACCAATAGGTAAGTATATGTCTTGCTTGTTAAAGTATACTTTAGGTACACCACTGATTTTCTGGTAACTGATGGTTCGTTACCTTCTTTAGTCCAGACAAAATTACGTTAGGGAACTTGAAATTATCGCGGCTACTAGACTAGTTTACTGGGCGGCCACAGATGACGTTGTGTGTAGGGCATGCTTATTTACATTCTTTACACTGCACTTGATGGTGGTGATGCTGCACTTCTGTGAGATTCATAGCTTATTTTGCGTAACTTTAACTGTAGCTATTATCCCTGGGGATAGGGGATTAAGAATACTTCCCACGTATTCCCTGCGTGTCGTAGAAGGCGACTAAAAGGGGAGGGAGCGGGGGGCTGGAAATCCTCCCCTCTCGTTTTTTTTTTTTTTTTTTTTTTAAATTTTCCAAAAGAAGGAACAGAGGGGGCCAGTTGAGGATATTCCAAAAAAAGGCCCAGTCCTCTGTTCTTAGCGCTACCTCGCTAACGCGGGAAATGGCGAATAGTTTAAAAGAAAAGAAAAGAAAAGGCTTCTAAGACATATGAGAGGGTCAGTCGTGGTGTCAAACGTAAACACCAGTCCATATCAATACAAGATAAAGTAAAACTGGTGAAAAAAATGGACCATGGTGTTTTGGTGCGTAAGCTCTGTGACATCTACAGTATTGGTTCTTCAACTGTTTATGATATAAAGAAGCAAAGAAAGAATATATTGAAATTCAATGCACACTGATTCCAAGAAGCAAATGACGATTAGAAAAACTATGAAAGATGATAAGAATACTGACCACGATCGAGTGATGATGGAATGGTTTCGACAGCATCAGAGTGATGGAGTGGACCTGTCAGGTAGCATGATAATGGACTAGGCTAAGTTGTTCCATAAAGAACTTAAATTACTATATGAGCATGATGGATTCAAAGATTCAAGAAGCGTCATGTAGTTTCCATTGATAAAGTGTGCAGAGAAAAGCGGTCTGCAAACCACGAAGGAGCTATCGAGTATGTGGACGCATTTGCGAAACTCCTAGCTAACAAGCACCTCAGTCCTGAGCAGGTGTATATTGTATTTAATTTATTCATTTAATTTACATTTAATAGCAGTCCATGGTATACTTTAGACACATGGGAGATATATAATTAGTGGCTCTGAGGTGTGTTGATGAATTATTATCAAGTAACCATGGTTGGTCCGACAAAATGGTTAATTTGGTAAGGCTTTGGAACCAAGAGTGCCTGAAAACCAGTGGTGTACCTGTATATACCTACCAAAGTGTCCATTGAATAATTGTCTGTTTGAGATTCATCAGGGATTGACATCCTCCACGAAGCATATTTCTTATTTCAACTAGTAATGCATTGAATAATCTTTCAATATTCAATATTACTTTTTGTCTTATATCTTTTTGATGTATTCCCAGGAATTACTCTTGACTTGTTAATTCTGTACCTTCCTTGCTGAGATGCTTTAATATGTAAAACATTACTCTTTGTACCCCCAGTGCTGTCATCCATATATTGTCCTGTGATCTTATGTCTCCTATTTCTTAGAGTACAGAGTTCAGTTTCTTTCTGCCTCATGTGATAATTCATGTACCTCAGATCCCCAATTCTTAGACTGCAGAGTTCAATTTCTTTCTGCTTCATGTGATAATTCATGTACTCCAGATCATCATTATAGCTGTATTACATATGAAGTGTTTTTGTATTCTTTCCAATTTGTTTCTCTCCATCTGTTTTATTGGTAACTGTCCATCACGGCAGTTTTCTATTTTGCTTCTCATATATATAATGAAAATCTTCATCATTGCTTTTCTGTCTCTTGTTGTGAGAGTGGTCATGATTTATTACTCATTATTTGGCTTGAAAGGAATTATCAATTTGCTCTTTTTTTTTTCCAAGCCTCTGACATTTTCTGTGCATATATATTTCTATCCCCATGGTTCCCTTTTAGGAAGGTGCTGATATTTTATGAATCGTTCCATGGTATATTAGAAAAGATGTTATTAGGATTGGTAAAAGTCGAGGGAAGAAGCAGAATTTTGAAAATGATAAATGAAATATATGAAACATGATCCAGTGAAGATAATTTTGAAAGTTATAACAAATGGACTTTATGGATGGTGAAGATCTGAAATGAAATTGAATTTGGAAAAATTTGCTGTAGATCATCGTTTTAAAGAGGGAAGATCATTTGGGTAATCAGTGAAGTTTTTGTTTTGCTTGTTTTATATGAAGATTACATCTTATTCAATGTCTTTTCAGTGCTACACCACTATCTCAACAAAGAGGAAATGATGCTGCTCAAGACAACGGAGATGGTCCGCCTGTTCCTGGTGTGCCAGCAGGAATGAGTATTCATAGCTTCAAGCGAGTCATAGGGGATACAGCGCCTAAGCCTGAAGATTTAGAGAAACTTAAAGTTTCAATTATAAAGTTCTTAAGTTCAGAGGTGTTGCCCCCTTCTTCTGTTGTCTTACAGTTGCTCGTTGGTGCAGCCGATACAAGATTTTCTGTTGCAAATACAGCAGATTTACAGCTTAGAAGGATATATGGGAGTATTGACTGGAACAGTAGTGCAGTTATTGCACCACTATATGTTCTTTTTCTGGGTACACTGTTGCCAAAAGATAAAACTCCTGCTGATAAGTTTAAAAATCCTGCAAACACAAGAATTCGGTTAAAGCTCATGCCATACCTTCTGAAGTCTAAAGAAGCATGTAACTATGCCCCACTTGCTCTTAAGGTGTTTTTTGAATGCCTGTGGGGTCAAAATTCTAATTCAAAATTAAAGCAGCAAGGTGTAACATTTTTGCATCATTTGGCATTTAATGCTGATAAAGATAAGCTGGCTCCAGTTGGAAGTGTACTTTTTGGTGGAGTTGTCAAGGTTATTGAAGAGGAGAAATGTGATGCAAGGCTAAGATCCTTAGCATATGGTGCTTTGGCAAAACTATCAGTTAAACTTCCAAGCCTTTTGCTTTCACATCCCTCTCAGCTTCATTATCTACAAACCCTCATGAATGCACTCACACAAGAAGAAGGAGATGTTTTACTGGCAGTACAGGAAGCTTTGTCAATGGTCTCACCTGTTTGTAAAGAGTTAAATATGTCTAGCCAAGATGAGCTGTGTGTCCTGCTGTCTGAATATGTGATACATCACAATGCTCAACTGAGACGAACTGCTGTTCATTATGCTGCATCTGTGTTCACACATGACCATGTGCCTTCTAGATTTATACTCATGGTGGCCACAGGAGACAGGTAAATTCTTATTAGTAACACCCATAAGTAAAATGCATTATGAATTTTAGTTCACTAGGTTAAGCAAGAATTTGTGTCTGAATGTGCTACTAATGCTCATAACCGAAATGACTAGGGGATTGGATGAAGAATGGAAGATATTTAGGGAAGCAGTGCTGGCATGTGCAAAAGAAGTGCATGGAGTGCATAATGTGGGGGGGCTGGGTAGGTGAGAAAAAGTAGTGAGTGGTGCAAGGACAAAGTAAAGTTGCTAGTGAAGGAGAAAAGAGAGATATATGGATGTTACTTACAGGAAAGGAGTGCAAATGCTTATATGTACAAGAGAAAGCATCATGAGGTCACAAGGAAGGTTTAGGGGGTTATAAAAGAGTTTGGAAAAGTGTGTGAAAGGAGAATGTTAAGAGTAAATGTGAATAAGAGCAAGGTTATTAGGTTCAGCAGGGGTGAGGAACAAGTTAGTTGGGATGTGAGTTTGAATGGATAAAAATTGGAGAAAGAAAAGTGTTTTAGATATCTGGGAGTGGACTTAGCAACATATACATACACAGACGTAAACATATATACTTATATTTTTATTATACTTTGTTGCTGTCTCCTGCGTTAGCGAGGTAATGCAAGGAAACAGACGAAAGAATGGCCCAATCCACCCACATACACATGTATATACATACACATCCACACACGTACATATACACACCTATACATCTCAACGTATACATATATATACACACATGAGCATATACATATATACACATGTACATAATTCACAGTCTGCCCTTATTTAATCCCGTTGCCACCCCGCCACACATGAAATAACAACCCTCTCCCCCCACATGTGCGCGAGGTAGTGCTAGGAAAAGACAACAAAGGCCACATTCGTTCACCTTCAGTCTCTAGCTCTCATGTATAATGCACTGAATCCACAGCTCCCTTTCCACATCCAGGCCCCACAGAACTTTCCATTGTTTACCCCAGATGCTTCACATGCCCTGGTTCAATCCATTGACAGCACGTCGACCCCGGTATAGCGTATCATTCCAATTCACTCTATTCCTTGCACGCCTTTCACCCTCCTGCATGTTCAGGCCCCGATCACTCAAAATCTTTTTCACTCCATCTTTCCACCTCCAATTTGGTCTCCCACTTCTCCTCACTCCCTCCACCTCTGATACTTATATCCTCTTTGTCAATCTTTCCTCACTCATTCTCTCCATGTGCCCAAACCATTTCGAAACACCCTCTTCTGCTCTCTCACCCACTCATTTTATTACCACACATCTCTCTAACACTTTCATTACTTACTCGTTCAAACCACCTCACACCACATATTGTCCTCAAACATCTCATTTCCAGCACATCCACCCTCCTCTGCACAACTCTATCTATAGCCCACGCTTTGCAACCATATAACATTGTTGGAACCACTATTCCCTCAAACATACCCATTTTTGCTTTCCATGATAACTTTCTTGATTTCCACACATTCTTCAATGTTCCCAGAACTTTTGCCCCCTCCCCCACCCTATAATTCACTTCCACTTCCATGGTTCCATCCGCTGCCAAATCCACTCCCAGATATTTAAAACATTTCACTTCCTCCAGTTTTTCTCCATTCAAACTTACCTCCCAATTGACTTGTCCCTCAACCCTACTGAACTTAATACCCTTGCTCTTATTCACATTTACTCTCGGCTTTCTTCTTTCACACACTTTACCAAGCTCAGTCACCAGCTTCTGCAGTTTCTCACCTGAATCAGCCACCAGAGCTGTATCATCAGCAAACAACTGACTCACTTCCCAAGCCTCTCATCCACAACAGACTGCATACTTGCCCCTCTTTCCAAAACTCTTGCATTCACCTCCCTAACAACCCCATCCATAAACAAATTAAACAACCAGAGACATCACGCACCCCTGCCACAAACCAACATTCACTGAGAACCAATCACTTTCCTCGCTTCCTTCACGTACACATGCTTACATCCTCGATAAAAACTTCTCACTGCCTTCCACACCACATACTCTTAATACCTTCCACAGAGCATCTCTATCAACTCTTATCATATGCCATCTCCAGATCCATAAATGTTACATACAAATCCATTTGCTTTTCTAAGTATTTCTCACATACATTCTTCAAAGCAAATATTGATCCACACATCCTCTGCCACTTCCGAAACCACACTGCTCTTCCCCAATCTGATGCTCTGTACATGCCTTCACCCTCTCAATCAATACCCTACCATGTAATTTCCCAGGAATACTCAACAAACTTTTTATATATATTATATTTTGCTTTGTCGCTGTCTCCCGCGTTTGCGAGGTAGTGCAAGGAAACAGACAAAAGAAATGGCCCAACCCACCCCCATACACATGTATATACATACACGTCCACACACGCAAATATACATACCTATACATCTCAATGTACACATATATATACACACACAGACACATACATATATACCCATGCACAATTCACACTGTCTGCCTTTATTCATTCCCATCGCCACCTCGCCACACATGGAATACCATCCCCCTCCCCCCTCGTGTGTGTGAGGTAACGCTAGGAAAAGACAACAAAGGCCCCATTCGTTCACACTCAGTCTCTAGCTGTCATGCAATAATGCCCGAAACCACAGCTCCCTTTCCACAGCCAGGCCCCACACAACTTTCCATGGTTTACCCCAGACGCTTCACATGCCCTGATTCAATCCACTGACAGCACGTCAACCCCGGTATACCACATCGTTCCAATTCACTCTATTCCTTGCCCGCCTTTCACCCTCCTGCATGTTCGGGCCCCGATCACTCAAAATCTTTTTCACTCCATCTTTCCACCTCCAATTTGGTCTCCCACTTCTCCTCATTCCCTCCACCTCCGACACATATATCCTCTTGGTCAATCTTTCCTCACTCATTGTGCCCAAACCATTTCAAAACACCCTCTTTTGCTCTCTCAACCACGCTCATTTTATTTCCACACATCTCTCTTACCCTTACATTACTTACTCGATCAAACCACCTCACACCACACATTGTCCTCAAACATCTCATTTCCAGCACATCCACCCTCTTGCGCACAACTCTATCCATAGCCCACACCTCACAACCATACAACATTGTTGGAACCACTATTCCTTCAAACATACCCATTTTTGCTTTCGGAGATAATGTTCTCAACTTCCAAACATTCTTCAAGGCTCCCAGGATTTTCGCCCCCTACCCCACCCTATGATTCACTTCCGCTTCCATGATTCCATCCGCTGCCAGATCCACTCCCAGATATCTAAAACACTTTACTTCCTCCAGTTTTTCTCCATTCAAACTAACCTCCCAATTGACTTGACCCTCAACCCTACTGTACCTAATAACCTTGCTCTTATTCACATTTACTCTTAACTTTCCTCTTTCACACACTTTACCAAACTCAGTCACCAGCTTCTGCAGTTTCTCACATGAATCAGCCACCAGCGTTGTATCATCAGCGAACAACAACTGACACTTCCCAAGCTCTCTCATCCACAACAGACTTCATACTTGCCCCTCTTTCCAAAACTCTTGCATTCACCTCCCTAACAACCCCAACCATAAACAAATTAAACAACCATGGAGACATCACACACCCCTGCTGCAAACCTACATTCACTGAGAACCAATCACTTTCCTCTCTTCCTACACGTACACATGCGTTACATCCTCGATAAAAACTTTTCACTGCTTCTAACAACTTTCCTCCCACACCATATATTGTTAATACCTTCCACAGAGCATCTCTATCAACTCTATCATATGCCTTCTCCAGATCCATAAATGCTACATACAAATCCATTTGCTTTTCTAAGTATTTCTCACATACATTCTTCAAAGCAAACACCTGATCCACACATCCTCTACCACTTCTGAAACCACACTGCTCTTCCCCAATCTGCTGCTCTGTACATGCCTTCACCCTCAATCAATACCCTCCCATATAATTTACCAGGAATACTCAACAAACTTATACCTCTGTAATTTGAGCACTCACTCTTATCCCCTTTGCCTTTGTACAATGGCACTATGCAAGCATTCCGCCAATCCTCTGGCACCTCACCATGAATCATACATACATTAAATAACCTTACCAACCAGTCAACAATACAGTCACCCCTGTTTTTAATAAATTTCACTGTAGTACCATCCAAACCCGCTGCCTTGCCAGATTTCATCTTCTGCAAAGCTTTTACTACCTCTTCTCTGTTTACCAAATCATTCTCCCGAACCCCCTTACTTTGCACACCACCTCGACCAAAACACCCTATATCTGCCACTCTATCATCAAACACATTCAACAAACCTTCAAAATACTCACTCCATCTCCTTCTCACATCATCAGTACTTGTTATCACCTCCCCATTATACCCCTTCACTGATGTTCCCATTTGTTCCCTTGTCTTATGCACTTTTTATTCTCCCTAAAATTTAATGATACTCTCTCACCCCAACTCTCATTTGCCCTCTTTTTCACCTCTTGCTCCTTTCTCTTGACCTCTTGCCTCTTTCTTTTATACATCTCCCAGTCATTTGCATTATTTCCCTGCAAAAATTGTCCAAGTGCCTCTCTCTTCTCCTTCACTAATAATCTTACTTCTTCATCCCACCACTCACTACCCTTTCTAATCTGCCCACCTCCCATGCTTTCTCATGCCTCAAGCATTTTTGTGCAAGCCATCACTGCTTCCCTAAATACATCCCATTCCTCCCCACTTCCCTTACGTCCTTTGTTCTCACCTTTTTCCATTCTGTACTCAGTCTCTCCTGTTACTTCCTCACACAAGTCTCCTTTCCAAGGTCACTTACTCTCACCACTCTCTTCACCCCAACATTCTTGTTTTCTGAAAACCTCTACAGATCTTCACTTTTGCCTCCACAAGATAATGATCAGACATCCCTCCAGTTGCACCTCTCAGCACATTAACATCCAAAAGTCTCTCTATCACGCACCTATCAGTTAAAATGTAATCCAATAATGCTCTCTGGCCATCTTAGTTACATACGTATACTTATGTATATCTGTCTTTTTAAAACAAGTATTCCCAATCACCAGTTTTTTTTCAGCACATAAATCTACAAGCTCTTCCATTTCCATTTACAACACTGAACACCCCATGTACACCAGTTACTCCCTCTACTGCCACATTACTCACCCTTGCATTCAAATCACCCATCACTATAACCCGGTCTCGTGCATCAAAACCACTAACACACTCACTCAGCTGCTTCCAAAACACTTGCCTCTCATGATCTTTCTTCTCATGCCCAGGTGCATATGCTCCAATAATCACCCATCTCTCTCCATCCACTTTCACTTTTACCCATATGAATCTAGAGTTTATTTTCTTACATATATACATATATACACATGTACATACTCATATTTGCTTGCCTTCATCCATTCCTGTCGTATGCTTCAGTGAAGTAGCGCCAGGAAAACAGACAAAAAAGGCGACATTCGTTCATACTCAGTCTCTAGCTGTCATGTGTAATGCACTGAAACCACAGCTCCCTATCCACATCCAGGCCCCACACACCTCTCCATTGTTTACCCCAGATGCTTTACATTCCTTGATTCAGTCCATTGACAGCATGTTAACCCCAGTATACCATATTGTTCCAGTTCACCCTATTCCTTGCATGTCTTTCACCCTCATTTATATTCAGGCCACCAATCACTCAAAATCTTTTTCATTCCATCCTTCCACCTCCAATTTGGTCTCCCGTTTCTCCTTATTCCCTCTACCCCTGACACATATATCCTCCTTGTCAATCTTTCCTCACTTATTCTTTCCATGTGTCCAGACCATTTCAACACACCCTCTTCTGCTCTCTCAACCACACCTGAGCCAGGCACCCATTTTATCGACCAACCCGTAAGGGTTGATGAACAGCTTGGTTGACTGTGGACTGACTGCTGCAACCAGGATTTGAACCAATGCACTCAATCTTGGATGGCCTGTGAATGTGTTACGGTCAGGAATGCTAACTGCTACACCACAGCTCTGGTGGCAGATTTAAGTAAGAAACAGTAGAATTTGGTGACTGAGTTTGGAATATTGTGTGAAAGGGGGAAGTTGAGTGTAAGTAAGAGCAAGGTTATAAGTTTTTTCATGACAGAGGGGCAGGTTAGTTGAGGTGTGAGTTTGAATGGAGAAATTTGCTGAAAGTGAGGTGTTTTAGATGCTTGGGAGTGGACATGGCAGCAAACGGATTCACGGGAGTGGAAGTGAGCAAAGGTTAGGTGAAGGGATGAAGGTTTTGGTAACATTGTAAAATGGGTGAAAGGAGTTTGTTACCTAGGAGGACAAAAATGGTTATGTTTGAAAATTTAGTAGTCCAAACAATGTATGGATGCTAGGCATGGGTTATAGATGAGGATGTTTGGACAAAGGTGGATGTTTCAGAAGAGAAATGTTTGAGGACAGTATGCTATGTGAGGTAGTTTGATCAAGTAAGTAAAAGAGAAGCATGGTAATGTGAAAAGTATGGTTGAAAGAGCTGAAGGGGATGCTGAAACAGTTTGGACAAGTGGAGAAAATAAGTGAGGAGAGGTTGACAAACAGGATATATGTGTCAGAAGTGGAGGGGACAAAGAGAATGGGAAGATTAAAGTGGAGATGGAAGATTGGAGGGAAAAGGATATATATGTCAGAAGTAGAGGGGACAAGGAGAAGGGGAGACTAAATTGGAAATGGAAGAATGGAGTGAAAATGATTTTGAGCAATCAGGACCTGAATATGCAGGAGAGTGAAAGGCATGCATAGGATAGAGTGGACTGGAACAGTGTGGTATATTGATGTCGACTTGCTGTCACTGTACTAAACCAGGGCATGTGAAGAGACCTGGGGAAACCATGTAAAGGTCTGGGACCTTGTTATGGATAGAGTTTTGGCACATTGCAAATACAGCTAGAGAATGGATGTGAGCAAATGTGGCCTTTCTTCTATTCCAAGTACTTTCTCACTAACATGGGAAAAGGTGAATAAGTATGAAAAACTAAAATGCATTATTGATTAAGTAAGGCAATATTTTGTGTTATGAATATGTTAATTATAGTATCATATTGGTAGTAGTGATTAATTTCCGAATTATGATTTGTATTATCATCTCAAACTAGCCATGATGACATACGTTTAGAGGCACGGAGACAGTTGTACAAGGCATCCAAAGAAGCAAAAGATGGAACCCCAACATATCAAGTACCACCATTCTCCTCAGTCATTAGCTATGTCTTGGAGCGTGTAGATTCTCTCCCAAGAAGTAAATGGCATGAGGTTACAAACCAACCAGTTCCATTTTCTTTATCAGTCATGGAGCAGGTATGTTATCATTATTGCTGAATTTTTATTCATAAATGTGTAAGTGCATCAAGATAGTTTGATGTCACCATGGTTACTTAATGTCTTAATTTATGGGGAATTATGATGAGTTATGAGAGAGGTGGGAAGTTGTAGTGTGAAATTTAACCTGCTGACTGTGGCTGCTCTAGACATTTAGTATACCCTCGGTGGGGCAGTTTTCAATAAATTTTAGAATGGAAAAGGGCAAGGAGTAAGGGATACCAAATTGGAGATGTGCACCGAGAGAAGAGACTAGTGCATGTTATATTTTCTTGTGCGGGACTCTTAATCCACTTTGCAGATTTTTGTTTTGTAGAAAGATAGATGAGGGTTTATAAGGAAGGAGCACTAAAAAAAGTCAGCACCAATGTGGATATCACAATTTGGAGTACTGTTTGCATATAGTGGCTTTTCTTCTCTTCTATATGAGGCAAAGTGGAATCAAAAGCCTTTCATCTTATTAATACTCCATGTATTACCTCACCTAAGCCATCTCTCTCTCTCTCTCTCTCTCTCTCTCTCTCTCTCTCTCTCTCTCTCTCTCTCTCTCTCTCTCTCTCTCTCTCTCTCTCTCTCTCTCTCTCTCTCTCTCTCTCTCTCTCTCTCTCTCTCTCTCTCTCTCTCTCTCTCTCTCTCTCTCTCTCTCTCTCTCTCTCTCTCTCTCTCTCTCTCTCTCTCTCTCTCTCTCACCCCACTCTCTCTCTCTCTCTCTCTCTCTCCTCTCTCTCTCTCTCTCTCTCTCTCTCTCTCTCTCTCTCTCTCTCTCTCTCTCTCTCTCTCTCTCTCTCTCTCTCTCTCTCTCTCTCTCTCTCTCTCTCTCTCTCTCTCTCTCTCTCTCTCTCTCTCTCTCTCTCTCTCTCTCTCTCTCTCTCTCTCTCTCTCTCTCTCTCTCTCTCTCTCTCTCTCTCTCTCTCTCTCTCTCTCTCTCTCTCTCTCTCTCTCTCTCTCTCTCTCTCTCTCTCTCTCTCTCTCTCTCTCTCTCTCTCTCTCTCTCTCTCTCTCTCTCTCTCTCTCTCTCTCTCTCTCTCTCTCTCTCTCTCTCTCTCTCTCTCTCTCTCTCATTATTTCAATCACTGGTCAAGAGTTGTCTGTGTATGCCCCTTCCTCTAAGGCTTGGACCCATTATACATATCTGGATGCTGCTTCCTATAGTTTCTGTGTGGAAACCAGCCTCGCAAGGATTACCTGGTGAATTTTTCGGGTTCTTCTAACCCCACAGCCTGGATTTAGTCCAAGGTGTTGAGCTGGGTCATTGGTTGACCAAGCTGTTGTAAGCCATGGGTCCCTATATATGGCCCACGCAGCCTTCCTGGCTGGGTACATTTTGTAGGTACTTGTCTAGTGCACCCTTAAACTACTATACTGTGCATCCCATGCTCTTTTTGATGATAGGTGGCAAGGGGTTGAAAAGTCTTGTGCCCCAGATGTTCAAGGTGTTCTTTTTGTGCAAATTTCACCTTTGAATTTCAGGGTAGTATTTTACAAAGTCTTCCTTGCCTCTCATGCCAGTAAGGTAAGATAATAGGTGTAAGTTGGGAACCATACCTTTTAGGATTTAACTGATATGGATGATGATATGCCTATACCAGCTGCCTTTCTGGGAATACACCTCAGAGATTTCAGCCATTCACATATTAATATGGGCTGTGAAAGATCTCCATGCACTTTCTAATTCCATGATTTTGCCTGCCTTGTAGGGTGATGTTAGAACATAGCAATGTTCAGTTCATAAAAGAATTTGCACATTGAATGATATCATTGGTTTTCTTCCCTTTCTTGAAGGTCCACAGGAACCAGCCTACCATCCTTCTTTGTGAAGTCATTTTTTTGTTGTTTGCTGAAAGTAAGATAGTTTGACTTTATAATTCATAGGTCTGTGACAGCATTAAACTTGTATATGATGAGACGTTTGTCTGTATGGTATTCTGTATTGTTTTTTTATTTCTTCAGTTTTCCCATCCCTAAGGAGTTGAAACTTATCTCCATTGAAAAGCATGGTTTTATCGATTGCCCAGTTAGACTTTATTTATGTCTCTTTGTAGCCTTTCAGCATCCTATTATGATGTGATTTTCATACTTATCATTTAATCATCTGTAAAAGATGACGTAAATCTATGGCTTATATCTGTGACAATGTCAGATATAATGATGAGGAACAGGAGGGGTGAATACAGTTCCTTGGGGCACAGCTTTTTACTGTAGAGGTAATTACCATCTTTCCTCAAATAGTAAAGAATTATATATTATTTTGCTTTGTCGCTGTCTCCCGCGTTTGCAAGGTAGCGCAAGGAAACAGACGAAAGAAATGGCCCAACCCACCCCCATACACATGTATATACATACACGTCCACACACGCAAATATGCATACCTATACATCTCAATGTACACATATATATACACACACAGACATATACATATATACACATGTACATAATTCATACTGTCTGCCTTTATTTATTCCCATCACCACCTCGCCACACATGGAATAACATCCCCCTCCCCCCTCATGTGTGCGAGGTAGCGCTAGGAAAAGCTAACAAAGGCCCCATTCGTTCACACTCAGTCTCTAGCTGTCATGTAATAATGCCCGAAACCACAGCTCCCTTTCCACATCCAGGCCCCACAGAACTTTCCATGGTTAACCCCAGATGCTTCACATGCCCTGATTCAATCCATTGACAGCACGTCGACCCCGGTACCACATCGATCCAATTCACTCTATTCCTTTCCCGCCTTTCACCCTCCTGCATGTTCAGGCCCCGATCACTCAAAATCTTTTTCACTCCATCTTTCCACCTCCAATTTGGTCTCCCACTTCTCCTCGTTCCCTCCACCTCCGACACGTATATCCTCTTGGTCAATCTTTCCTCACTCATTCTCTCCATGTGCCCAAACCATTTCAAAACACCCTCTTCTGCTCTCTCAACCACGCTCTTTTTATTTCCACACATCTCTCTTATCCTTACATTACTTACATTACTTAAAAAACTGCTGAGTGGAATTGCATTTTCTTGTCAAGATAGATACCATCTTTCCTCAGATAATAAAGAATTATGTATCTTCAGAAAAACTGCTGAGTGGAATTGCATTTTCTTGTTAAGTTCAACTCCCACCCAACCACCTACCTAACACATACATGCATACACAACCCAGTTGTGGGCCAATCAGGCCTCCTGTTGTCTGTCTTTCTCATGTAGACTCATGTATTATATTCTTTTCTCCATTTAAGAGGCAGGTCTCCAAACATGTCAGGAGCTATAATTAATTTTTCACTCATGGTCTTTTACTCTATAATATTGTCTTCCAAGATCTTCATGATTGGGTTTTTGTTTTCCTCATGCTTTTCAGTTACAACAAAAAAAAAAAAAAGTGTATTGTTATATCAGTTAACCATATGTGCTTAAAGTAAGGATCCCACCCTAGATAATTCTATCTCTCCTGATACCAAAATTTTCTTGCAGATACTTAAATACCTGGAGCATTGTTTAGAGGTAGAAGCAGGGAATCA
The DNA here is from genome assembly GCF_036320965.1 of Panulirus ornatus. Lineage (NCBI taxonomy): Eukaryota > Metazoa > Arthropoda > Malacostraca > Decapoda > Palinuridae > Panulirus > Panulirus ornatus. The sequence continues at coordinate 47,813,155 of NC_092237.1, forward strand.
GAGTGGACGTGAGGAAGGTTTATTTTGGGCTGACCCACCTGCTGTAGGGCAGTTAGTTCACAAGATTATCAGTCAGCATCAGCAAAGAGTGGCTGTAGGAGCAATAAAGAAAGGTAAATATTTTTTTATCGACACCATCACAGATTATCTACTAGATGATCTTGCAGTTTCACATCACCTAAGTTCTAGCATAGACTTGATGTAATTTATGTTTGTCTCGAGAAGACATTTAATTTGATTCATTGTATGGTTGTCTGTAAGAGTCCATCAAATGTTAATGACTTGGAACTTTATTTATATTCTCCCTTAATATGCAATGGTTATTACACTTCTCAGTAATAGAGAAAATCCCAGATTATCTAATGTTGACATAGATTTATAACTATCTGCTTTTGACTTAGTGTTTTAAGGATAGGTTTCATGCCTAGAAAGTTTCTGATTGACCAGACCCTAGTATTTGGTGACCTTAGCAAAATGTTCCAGGAAAAGCTAGTGCATTTTGTGTGTACCTCAGAAATGCTATTGACTTTGTGCATTGTCAGATACTTTGAGAATCCTTACATTTCATTAGAACCACAGTTTAAATTATTGACTTGGTACTTAGATTATGCTCTAACTGATAGGCTGTCATATGCTGTAGTGTTGCATACAAGTTATGATGTACCTATGGAATGAGAAAAGTTCTGTCTTTGTTTATCTTTACGGTGGTTAAGTGCACTTTTTGTTGGGTAAGATGATGGAAGGTGCAAAGTTTTGGTTAGCAGTTTAACCAATGGTTTTATTAATCTTTGTATAGTCCATGGCAGTTGAGGGAATAATTGGTATACATGGGGTGTTCAGTGTTGTAAATGGAAATGGTGAAGAGCTTGTAGATTTATGTGCTGAAAAAGGACTGATGATTGGGAATACCTGGTTTAAAAAGCGAGATATACATAAGTATACTTATGTAAGTAGGAGAGATGGCCAGAGAGCGTTATTGGATTACGTGTTAATTGACAGGCGTGCGAAAGAGAGACTTTTGGATGTTAATGTGCTGAGAGGTGCAACTGGAGGGATGTCTGATCATTATCTTGTGGAGGCTAAGGTGAAGATTTGTATGGGTTTTCAGAAAAGAAGAGTGAATGTTGGGGTGAAGAGGGTGGTGAGAGTAAGTGAGCTTGGGAAGGAGACCTGTGTGAGGAAGTACCAGGAGAGACTGAGTACAGAATGGAAAAAGGTGAGAACAATGGAAGTAAGGGGAGTGGGGGAGGAATGGGATGTATTTAGGGAATCAGTGATGGATTGCGCAAAAGATGCTTGTGGCATGAGAAGAGTGGGAGGTGGGTTGGTTAGAAAGGGTAGTGAGTGGTGGGATGAAGAAGTAAGAGTATTAGTGAAAGAGAAGAGAGAGGCATTTGGACGATTTTTGCAGGGAAAAAATGCAATTGAGTGGGAGATGTATAAAAGAAAGAGACAGGAGGTCAAGAGAAAGGTGCAAGAGGTGAAAAAAAGGGCAAATGAGAGTTGGGGTGAGAGAGCATCATTAAATTTTAGGGAGAATAAAAAGATGTTCTGGAAGGAGGTAAATAAAGTGCGTAAGACAAGGGAGCAAATGGGAACTTCAGTGAAGGGCGCAAATGGGGAGGTGATAACAAGTAGTGGTGATGTGAGAAGGAGATGGAGTGAGTATTTTGAAGGTTTGTTGAATGTGTTTGATGACAGAGTGGCAGATATAGGGTGTTTTGGTCGAGGTGGTGTGCAAAGTGAGAGGGTTAGGGAAAATGATTTGGTAAAAAGAGAAGAGGTAGTGAAAGCTTTGCGGAAGATGAAAGCCGGCAAGGCAGCAGGTTTGGATGGTATTGCAGTGGAATTTATTAAAAAAGGGGGTGACTGTATTGTTGACTGGTTGGTAAGGTTATTTAATGTATGTATGACTCATGGTGAGGTGCCTGAGGATTGGCGGAATGCGTGCATAGTGCCATTGTACAAAGGCAAAGGGGATAAGGGTGAGTGCTCAAATTACAGAGGTATAAGTTTGTTGAGTATTCCTGGTAAATTATATGGGAGGGTATTGATTGAGAGGGTGAAGGCATGTACAGAGCATCAGATTGGGGAAGAGCAGTGTGGTTTCAGAAGTGGTAGAGGATGTGTGGATCAGGTGTTTGCTTTGAATAATGTATGTGAGAAATACTTAGAAAAGCAAATGGATTTGTATGTAGCATTTATGGATCTGGAGAAGGCATATGATAGAGTTGATAGAGATGCTCTGTGGAAGGTATTAAGAATATATGGTGTGGGAGGAAAGTTGTTAGAAGCAATGAAAAGTTTTTATCGAGGATGTAAGGCATGTGTACGTGTAGGAAGAGAGGAAAGTGATTGGTTCTCAGTGAATGTAGGTTTGCGGCAGGGGTGTGTGATGTCTCCATGGTTGTTTAATTTGTTTATGGATGGGGTTGTTAGGGAGGTTAATGCAAGAGTTTTGGAAAGAGGGGCAAGTATGAAGTCTGTTGGGGATGAGAGAGCTTGGGAAGTGAGTCAGTTGTTGTTCGCTGATGATACAGTGCTGGTGGCTGATTCATGTGAGAAACTGCAGAAGCTGGTGACTGAGTTTGGTAAAGTGTGTGGAAGAAGAAAGTTAAGAGTAAATGTGAATAAGAGCAAGGTTATTAGGTACAGTAGGGTTGAGGGTCAAGTCAATTGGGAGGTGAGTTTGAATGGAGAAAAACTGGAGGAAGTGAAGTGTTTTAGATATCTGGGAGTGGATCTGGCAGCGGATGGAACCATGGAAGCGGAAGTGGATCATAGGGTGGGGGAGGGGGCGAAAATTCTGGGGGCCTTGAAGAATGTGTGGAAGTCGAGAACATTATCTCGGAAAGCAAAAATGGGTATGTTTGAAGGAATAGTGGTTCCAACAATGTTGTATGGTTGCGAGGCGTGGGCTATGGATAGAGTTGTGTGCAGGAGGATGAATGTGCTGGAAATGAGATGTTTGAGGACAATGTGTGGTGTGAGGTGGTTTGATCGAGTGAGTAACGTAAAAGGGTAAGAGAGATGTGTGGAAATAAAAAGAGCGTGGTTGAGAGAGCAGAAGAGGGTGTTTTGAAGTGGTTTGGGCACATGGAGAGAATGAGTGAGGAAAGATTGACCAAGAGGATATATGTGTCGGAGGTGGAGGGAACGAGGAGTCCAGGGAGACCAAATTGGAGGTGGAAAGATGGAGTGAAAAAGATTTTGTGTGATCGGGGCCTGAACATGCAGGAGGGTGAAAGGAGGGCAAGGAATAGAGTGAATTGGAGCGATGTGGTATACCGGGGTTGACGTGCTGTCAGTGGATTGAATCAAGGCATGTGAAGTGTCTGGGGTAAACCATGGAAAGCTGTGTAGGTATGTATATTTGCGTGTGTGGACGTATGTATATACATGTGTATGGGGGGGGGGGTTGGGCCATTTCTTTCGTCTGTTTCCTTGCGCTACCTCGCAAACGCGGGAGACAGCGACAAAGTATAATAATAATAAAATAGTATAGTCCATAGAGTAATTGAGCTGATTCTTTTGGTTCTGAACAAGGAACTGATGCATTTAGGACTTTAGAGTACCCTCAGTCATATGCATAATAGAAAAACTGGAAACTTTTTTAGTTGATAATGTTTAGTCTTAACATGCATTTAGTGGCTGGATGCAGAGGTTAGCTGATACTAAGGTCTAGCTCCTAGAGTAATGAAATCACTCATTTAGAATCCTTAGTACTGCTAATGCTGATGCAAAAGAGGTTTTTCCTTAGGACTAAAAGTCCAGAATTAATGTGGGTCATCTTAGGGTTGTTTGTGAAATGAGTAACCCCAGGTAGACTAACCTTTTGGTTCTTGGGAGTTTTTTAGTTTTTTATACATTCACATTAAAACTCAGCTACAAGAGTAGTTTCAGCATCTCCTAACATACACAAGATGCTTGCCTTCCTCATTCTTGCCCCTTTCTTTACATGTATTTGCTATTTCAGGAACCATGAAACATGAAAATAGCATCCCTTTATGAGAATCTCACACCTCTCAGTCTTGCATTTTCCATTGATTGTCCCAGTCATTTCTAAGAGAAGTTTTGTCTGTGCTGGTAACTCCCTCAATGGGGTTGCCACAGCCAGTGTCTCTGTAACAGGTGAACTCAAATGCTGCTTCTTGGCATTTAGTTCCTAACCCTCAACAGGCATAGGGCAACTCTAGTGCAGTGTTAAACCTTTAAAATGAATTGTTTGCCTTTGGACTAGCACTTGAGCTTCCTATTTCCCCCTTTCTTTCCCTTTGATTAACTCTCATACCTATATTCACTTACTTTTTTCATGAATAAAAATATACAGGACTTATATGGGAAAACTGCTTTTTCAGGTCCCAATCCTTTCATGAGATACATAGGGTTTGCTGAGTTAGCAGCAGATGCCTGGTCTGCTGCAGCCTTGGAATCAATCCTAAGAGTAGTGGCTGTTGCTCCAGAACATTTTAATAATCACTACTCCCTAAAAATGGATTGGATACGGGTAAGTTGCACTGTCATCTCATATGATGTGTCCTCTATATCATAATGCTTGTAATTGTTTGCTGTTATGCTGTGGTGTCTTGTTGTACTGTATTGTCTCATAAAACTCTTTGGCCCAGTTGCAATTCAAGTGTTTACAGTTTACAGAAGTCTTTGACTTCTCCTAGTTACACAACAAAATTCCAAAGATATGGACACTTGCCAACTTTGTACCCATCCTGAAAAGCAGATCACTCAAGTCCCCTGCCATCTGCAGCCTGGTATCACTGCTACCTTCTTTATCTGAACTTCATATAAATTTGATTCCCAGCTGGATCAACCAGAGAAGCCCACTGTCTCCTACACCATAGCTGTAGACTGTAAAACTTCGTTACCTTACTATGGACTAACCTATCACAGTACATCCTTAATTGCAGTATTATTGAAAAAAAAAAAGAAACTAGTGTACCATATTAGATATCAGTAAAGCATACAACACCATCACACAACACATCCTAACATAAAAGATAGGTGACACAAAAGATCCATGAATGTTCAAGCCTTAGTATTTTAAAAACCTCCTTCACACCATCCTTTCATCAACTTCTTATTTTACTTCCACTCTCCTTATAGCTTTTTTTTCCATATATCTTGAAAGTTATGCAGCTGTTTGATCATTTATTTATTCTACAGAAATTTATCCTCCGTGGAAGCCATTATGGAGAAGTGGCAGCTCATCTCTTTGGAGTTGTTGCTGGCCAAGTTCAATGCCAACAGGAATATGAAAAAGTTGTTTATCATATTACCAACATGAAAAATATGGTAAGTTATGAATACTTTCCAAGATGTGTCACCTTCGCCCCCTCCCCCACACTGTGACTCGCCTCCACTTTCCTGGTTCCACTTGCTGCTAAGTCCACTCCCAGATATCTGAAACACTTCACTTCCTCCAATTTTTCTCCATTCAAACTTACATCCCAATTAACTTGTCCCTCAACCCTACTAAACCTAATAACCTTGCTCTTGTTCATATTTACTCTCAATTTTCTCCTTTCACACACTTTTCCAAACTGAGTCACCAACTTCTGCAGTTTCTCACTTGAATCAGCCACCAATGATGTATCATTGGCGAACAACAACTAACTCACTTCCCAGGCCCTCTTATCCCCAACAAACTGCATACTCGCCCCTCTCTCCAAAACTCTTGCATTTACCTCCCTAATCACCTCATCCGTAAACAGATTAAACAACCATGGGGACAGAGTGTGCTTGAGAGAGCAGAAGAGGGTGTGTTGAAATGGTTTGGTCATATGAAGAGAGTAAGTGAGGAAAGTTGACAAAGAGGATATATGTGTCAGAGGTGGAGGGAACAAGGAGAAGTGGGAGACCAAATTGGAGGTGGAAGGACGGAGTGAAAAAGATTTTGAGCAATAGGGGCCCGAACATGCAGGAGGGTGAAAGGCATTCACAGAATAGAGTGAATTGGAATGATGTGGTATACTTGGGTCAACATGCTGTCAGTGGACTGAACTAGGGCATGTGAAAAGTCTGGGGTAAACCATGGAAAGGTTTGCAAGGCCAAGATGTGGATAGGGAGCTGTGGTTTCGGTGCATTACACATGACGGCTAGAGACAGTGTGAGCGGATGTGGCCTTTTTTTGTCTGTTTTTGGTGCTACCTCTCTGACTCGGGGTGGTGATGCTGTTTCCTGTGAGGTGGGGTGGCACCAGGAATGGATGAAGTTGAGCAAGTAATAATGTGTACATGTGGGTATATGTTTGTATCTATATGTGTCTATATGTGCATGTATGTATGTATGTATGTATGTATATGTACATGTATGTATATGTGTATGCGAGTAGACGCGTCTTTCATCATCTTTTTCCTGGCATTACCTCGCTAATGCAAGAAACAGCAATGAGGTACAAAGAAGAATGTATACATTGAATAGTATCATGATTTTTCTGTCTCTTGTGAAATTTGGCTAATTATGAATGATATCCAAATGCACGTGTGGAGCACGTTCAGAGAAAGAATGATAGATTCTGTTGCCATGCAGTTTGATTTCCTTTGTAGCATAACAGGGCCATGTTCATACAAAAGCAAATTTTTTTATCATTATTATTATACTTTGTCACTGTCTCCTGTGTTAGCGAGGTATCGCAAGGAAACAGACGAAAGAATGGCCTAACCCACCCGCATACACATGTATATACATAAACATCCACACATACACCTATTCAAAACTTTACATTTCTACGTATAAATACATATACATACACAGACATATACGTATATACACATGCTGCCTTCATCCATTCCCGCCACCCCCCACCACACATGAAATGTCACCCCCCTCCCCCCATATGCATGCAAGGTAGTTCTATAGAAAGGACAACAAAGACCACAGTCGTTCACGCTAAGTCTCCAGCTGCCATGTGTAATGCACCAAAACCACAGCTCCCTTTCCACATCCAGGCTTTACAAAACTTTCCATGGTTTACCCCTGATGCTTCACATACCCTGGTTCAATCCATTGACAGCACATCGACCCTGGTTTACCACATCATTCTAATTCACTCTATTCCTTGCACGCCTTTCACCCTCCTGTATGTTCAGGCCCTGATCACTCAAAATCTTTTTCACTCCATCCTTCCACCTCCAGTTTGGTCTCCCACTTCTTGTTCCCTCCACTTCTGACACATATATCGTCTTTGTCAGTCTTGCCTCACTCATTCTTTCCATATGACCAAACCATTTCAATACACCCTCTTCTGCTATTTCAACCACACTCTTTTTATTACCACACATCTCTCTTACCCTTTCATTACTTACTCGATCAAACCACCTCACACCACATATTGTCCTCAAACTTTTCATTTCCAACACATCCACCCTCCTCCGCACAACCCTATCAATAGCCCATGCCTCACAACCATATAACATTGTTGGAACCACTATTCCTACAAACATACTCATTTTTGCTCTCCGAGATAACATTCTCACCTTTCACACATTCTTCAACGCTCCCAGAACCTTTGCCCCCTTCCCCACCCTGTGACTCACTTGCGCTTCCATGGTTCTATCTGCTGCCAAATCCTCTCCCAGATATGCAAATGTATAGGGTGAATATTTACAAATATAACCTAAGTTTCAAGCATGTAGGAATTTGGGACCTTCAGGATGATGCGTGCAGTCTAGTATCATACATCCATAATTGGAAACCATAAAACTTTGGCATAGGAGTGGCATAAGAATATGACCCATTCTTGTGCATAACATCATGGTGAAAAAGTTAACAAAGTTCAACTCAGTTGTGCAACACACACACACACACACACACACACACACACACACACACACACACACACACACACACACACACACACATGCGCACCCCGGGGTCCTCCAGGCCTGAAAAACTCAGGCTTGGATGTTGTTAGTTTTAGAAGTGAGGACTATTACCCACAACAGTGACATAACAACAATATTTGGTTATAAGGTAAGCAAGTTGTAAAAGGAGTGATACTTGTTGAAAATGAAACAGAAATTCTCAAAAGATAAGGACAAATAGGTGAAAGGAAAAAGTAGAAACAGTAGATGAATAAAAGAAGAAAATGGTAAAGATGAGAGTAGCTTTAAGTAAGAGTTGCTGACAAAGAGATAATTAGTCATGCAGAAGAGAAAAGAATGGATATAAAATGGAAATAACAAAATGAGGAACAAAATTGAAAAGTATTATTCCTGTATAAGAAAAAAGATTTGAGATTTTTATCTTTCAAAGTGTTTGAAAGATATGGAAACAATCTAAGAATAAATGCAGTATTCAGTGTGATGAATGTCAGGTTTCAAATAGCAAGTCAAGAAAATTTTTAATCATAATAGGGAGAATGTCATTACAGATAATGAGCTAGCAGCATAGGCCCACTTTAGCGAACTTTACACCAGGACTAGATGGAGTTCCAGCTATTTTCTTTAAAAACAAGAGGTGACAATTGCAGGAAAACTATTGCTATTGATGAGACAGTGTAGATGAAAACAGCATAGCAGATATTCACAAGATGGCTTGCACATCTTGCACATCTCAGATTGATATATTGGATGCTTAGCAATAACGAGCTAATTAGAATTTTTTTGTTTTTCTAATTTTTTGTATTAACATCACACAGGATGTCAACCTGCCTCTCTTTGGCATAGATGCAAATGAATTGTTTTTTGTTTAGATGACTGATTGATGTAATTAGCATATGCCCTTGGGAAGAGTAGAAGTTGTCATCCCTTAGAACATTCGTTATAAATTTACTGTATTATTAAACTGTTTTTAGCATGTAATATTTTTCTTTTACAAACAAAAATTCTTTCATTCTCTCAGCGTATGGACAGCCAGGAGAGTTGTGTACTTGCTGTGGGTCATAGTTATGCATTCTATATGAACAGTATGAAGAAGTCTGGGATCTCCCTGAAGGAATGGCCAGCATATGAGTCAATTGTTAATGATCTAGGTAAGATTTTATACTTCTTCAGGAAAACTTGCATTTATCAGTGATATGATTTAATTTCATCTTATGCCTTATGTATTTCACCTCCTTTTACTGTATGACCTATCTGCCATGCACTCTTACCCATATACCTATTGTGTATGTTCCTAGGACTAGTAGTTGTGTGTAGATAGTTAAATCATAAATGTCAGATGATGTTTTTTCATTATAGTGTTATTATTTGAAAGTTGTATGATAATACAATGTCTATATTTACCTGATCAACCCCATTAGATTGAGAATGGATTAATGATGTTGAGTACATGTTAGATAGGGATTTCAGTGGTCTTGGCATTGCTCTTACAGGCAAACCTGGGATGCTGTAGTTAGTCAGAACAGTATGGACATAGCTTGGAAATGCTTCAGTAAAGCAAAGTGATGGAGGGTACACATGTGCCAATACACATAAGACAAACTTTTTCCAGAACGATGCCAAAGTGGTTGAGCAATGACAAACATTTTTTGTTTTAAAAAGTAACATGTAAAGAATATGTTATGTAAATTTGTGTAGAGAAACTGAGGGACTTATACATCAAAACAAGCATATGGATGAAGCATATATTGCTGAAAATGGTTAAGGAAGCCCCAGAGAGTTTTATACTTAAGATGAAAGTAAGTCATTTACCCATTCAATTGGGCCATTAAAAACAGAAATCTGTGACTTATTTCAAACCAATGAAGCCATGGCAGAGATTTAGAAAAAAATATGTAATGCAGATAGAAAATGGGCTGCTCCTTGGGGAAATCTCTAGAATGAGTTTGCATGTTATGGAGGATGTTGTTAAGTTTTTGTGTGAGGATTAGTCGAGGGACATTGTCAGATGTTTGGTGAATGCTTGTTGTCATGCCATCTGAAATATGTTGTGTGAGGTCATTGTGTAATGTGTTGCTAGAATGGTTTGGTCTGAAGCCATGTTGTGTGGGTGAGATTGTGATGCTTCATTCTATTATGGATAATTTTTCACATACTGATGACAGAAGTCATACATGGCTGTAGGAGGAGGAATTGGGTGGTTTATAAGGTTAATTGGGATGTAAGTTTGAACGGAGAAAAATTGGAGGAAGTTATAGTGTTTTAGATATCTGGGAGTTGACTTAGTACCAAATGGAACCATGGAAGCTGAAGTGAATCACAGGATGGGGGAGAGGTTCTGGGAGTGGGCAGTGAAGAATGTACCTTGGAGAGCAAAAAAGGGTATGTTTGAAGGAATAGTAGTTCCAACAATATTGTATGGTTGTGAGGCATGGGCTATAGAGAGGGTTATACTGAGGAGGGTGAATGTGTTGGAAATGAAATGTTTGAGGACAATATGTGGTGTGAGGTGGTTTGATCAAGCAAGTAAAGAAAGGGGAAGAGAGATGTGTGGAAATAGAGTGTGATTGAGAGAGTAAAAGATGGTGTGTTAAAATGGTGTGGACATATGGAGTGAATGAGTGAGAAAAGATTGACAAAGAGAATATTTATGTCAGAGGTGGAAGGAGCAAGGAGAAGCAGGAGACCAAATTGGAGGTGGAAGGATGGAGTGAAAGAGATTTTGAGCGATCGGGACCTAAACATACAGGAGGGTGAGAGGCATGCAAGGAATAGAGAGTGAATTGGAATGATGTGGTATACTGGGGTCGACATGCTGTCCGTGGACTGAACCAGGGCATGTGAAATGTATGGGGTAAACCATGGAAAGGTCTGTGGGGCCTGGAGGTGGATAGGGAGCTGTGGGTTCAGTGCATTACACATGACAGCTAGAGACTGAGTGTGAGCAATGGTGGCCTTTTTTGTCTCTTTTCCTGGTGCTGCCTCGCTGAAGCAGGATAGTGATGCTATTTCCTGTGTGACGGGGTAGTGCCAGAAATGGATGAAGGCAAGCAAGTATATGTACATGTGTATATATGTTTAAGTCTGTGTATGTATATGTGCATGTATGGGTGTTTATGTATATATATATATATGTATATGAGTGGATGGGACATTCTTCATCTGTTTCTTGGCGCTACCTCACTGACGCGGGAAACAGCGATCAAGGATAATGATAATGATAATAATAATAATAATAATAATAATAATAATAATAATAATAATTATAATGAATTTGGAAAGTTTCTGGATGTTAAGGATTTTGTCCGGTAGCCTGGAGTAGTTGAAGATATCTGTTAAGTGCCTGTATTGCAAAAGGGCCATAGTATTATATGTGAAAGTTTGTTACATTATGAGGGCCTGGAGCAGGTCAGTTTTTAAGTTTTAGTTGCATTGTTTTGTTGGTGGGTGTGAAGGTTAATAGGTAGTTGTTTCTGGATGGATTTTTGTAAAGGTTTTTCTTGTGTTTAGAGGTTTGGTTGGTTTGTCACTGATTTTTTAGTAGTGTTCTATGAGCATGCTTGTGTGTTCTTTGGGAGAAGGGATATCATTGGAATAGGTCAGGAGTGCTTCATGAGTGTGGTTTGACTGATGTGATGAGATTGGATTTTCTTTAAAGTGAGGCAGAGTTGGTTGCTTTGTGTCTTGTGATTCACTGTATGAGGAAGGAGTGCCAATTTTTAGTTTGTCATTGATTAGGTTATTGATGGTGTTATTTAGAATTTGTATTTGTTCTCTGATGATGAATGGTTGTCTGAACAGGTTTCTTTGATTTATGTGGTGTGTAACATTGGAAGATATTTAGATTATATTTCTTTCTCTGCCTTTGTGGTTTGAGTTTTTTGCTGGCTTGGTTAGAGATCCTGATGAAGTGTGAAACTGCATGATATAGAGTTAAGAAATCATTTGTACTGAAGCTTTGGAGTTTTGTTTTCATGTACTGTGTGAAGACTGGCAAATCTGCTTCCCAAAAGTTTGTGCACGTTTTGGGGTGGTTTTGTTGATTGGGCAGGCTAGATTGAGGGTTGTCAAGATGGGAAAGTGGGATAAAGGATAGATAGTGTAGCATACTTCACTTAGTCCTTGTGCATAGTGCTGGTGAGCAGAATGTGATGTCTAGCAAAGTTGGCTTCTGGAGTTGTTGGTTGGTTGCTTAGGTTGTGGATACTGAGGGATTGCAGTTAGTTTATAAGTAGTCCATCTTGGGGATCGTGGGTGTGTGTTTTGAGCCAAATGGCAAGTTGGGCATGAGATCTCAACAGAGGTAGGCATTGGGCATGCTAGCAAGGTTCTACTGTTAGAAAGTGGATTTGAGGGAGAAGGTTAAGATGATTGTGTTGTAGTTGGTACTGTGAAGTATCATTTTTTGGATTGTATTTCTAGATTGTTATTGTTATTTTTTCATTGTTCTGTTATGTCTTTGGTGTTAGAGAAAGGTGTGTTTTATTGGTCAAGTGTTTTGAATGTCCCTCCTTGTCCTTGTTAGACATGTCTTCTTTTTTTACATTTCTTCACTGGTGGAAAGGTTGGAGGGTAGATCTGGGTGTGAATCTGGTTTCTTGGATGAGGGCAGTGTGACTGTTGTGTTCTCTATTGGTTGACCACTTCTGTGTATATGTTCCTATTGCCATTGGCATTGAGCTGTAAGAATGTTAAGTTTGTCACTGGGACTCTCTAGAGTAGAATGGTCTGTTTGTGAAGAATGAGATTGTCCATTCTCTTATATTTTATGTTGGGAATCTATGCTGGATATTCAGGGTTTTGTTAGTTGCTGTCTGAATGTTTGCTGCATTCCCAGTGTTCTTAGTAGTCTCTAATGGATGACAGAGGTGATGTCACTGAATGCAGATGGAGCATTCAGTTGAGTCTTGCTTTTCGGTGATAAGCATTTGGTGCATTGGGTAGAAGTATACTGGCTGTCATGGTTTAGGGTTAATGTCACCAGCTTGCACAAGTAGCTGGGAGATGATGACCTGTCTATCATTTCCCTGTAGTGAAAGAATGTGCTGATTAAGTGAGATATCTGGGTATGACCCATCATCCAGCATGACAGCTGCGGTTAGCTTGAGGCTGCACTCCACATGGGAGCAGGGATAGGTGAGAACTAGGGAAGGAAGCTCTTAAAGGGTGTGGCTCCTATCAGGGGCATACCAGTCTTGTGTTATTGAGTGTAGGCTGGAGGCATCTGTTAATGGGACCTCTCTGGTCTTCATGTGCATGGAGTGTTAGATATATATTTTTCATACTTATTTAACACTTCCTGCATCATCAAGGTAGTGCCAGGAACTGAGAAAGATAAGGCCTCATTCACTTTCATGTCATGTTTAATGTACGAAAACCATAGTTTCCTATCCACAACCAGGCCTTGTAGACATATCCATGGTTTCCCCTGGCTGCTTCATGTGCTTTAGTCCAGCCCATTGAAAGCACATCACCTCTTGCATACCACATTTCTTCAGTCCATGCACACCTTTCACCCTCTGCCTGTTCAGGCCCCAAGCACTCAAAATTTTCACTCCATCTTCGTCTCCATGTTTTTCTCCCTCTGCTTGTCCCCTGCACTTCTGACACATAAATCCAGTTTATCAACCTCTCATCATTCATTCTCCCTGTATGTCTAGTCCATTTCGACACATCCTTAACCATACCTTCATACAGCACCTCCCTCTTCTATTATTTTTACTTACTCGATCAACCCACCTCGCACCACACATTGTTCTCAAACTTTTAATTTTCAACACATCCACCCTTCTCCATTCCTCATTTACAATCCATGCTTTGCATCCCTACAGCATCGTTATATATATCTTCAGACATAACCATTTTTGCCATCCAAATTCAGACCCTGTGATAAAGTAAATATGTTTGGCATAACCATATACACCAATCTGTCTTGTAAACCCCCTCTTAATCAACAGCCAAATTTTGTTTCCCCAAAATATAGGGTGTTGTATGTGTCATAATTCTTTTTTTTTTGAGCTTGTATCTGATATCTACTCACACATTTTAGGTGATTTTTCTTCCACCTCTCTATTAACCAAAATGGAATCAGAAGCCCTCCATATCTTTAATTCACCTGGCATCACCCATCTTCATCCATCTTTTTTTGTATTCCATGATTTTGCAGCTCACATTTTGTTTGACAGCTTTTATTTTGGCCAGTGTGCCTTGAGCTGTCTGTGTGTTACACTGCTTCAAAGCTTGTACCCAAGGCATGCACTTGGCTGTTGCTTTCCACTGTTTCTGTGTGAAGACCAGCCACTCAAGGACTGACTGTTGTGATACCTCTTTCTTCCCTTGAGTAGCGAAGCAATGGAATTCTCTTCCTGCTCTCCGCCTATGAGCTTTCTACTTCCAACACTTGTGGAACCCTTATTTATTTTTACATCTTTTTTTCACTTATTGTGGCCTTTGATTAAAGCATGTTTTGCCCTTGCCATGTAAGTCATTATAAAAATTTAGATAAAACCATCAAAATGATGAATGATAAGGCACTTGTATTCATAGGAAAGAGCAGAGCACAGGATGCCAGTTATTTAGCAGCTGAAAAATTTCATATACAGATCTTTTATTAGAAAAATGCTGAGAGCCAATATTCTTTGAGTACAGTAACTACATTCCATTAAGTTACTGTTATTTTACTGTTCACATTTTTTCTTTGCCTTAGTGCGTCAGGTGCTGAGTGACAGTAGTCCCATTCAGAATGCCTTAGTGATTGCAATAGGAGAGATGGCCAGACAGGGTCCACTACCACTGCCAGCTGGTGTTGCTGAAGAAGATTCCAGGAAACCCACTTCTCTTGCCCTATTCAAAGCACTCTTTAAGATATTCACTGACAAGAAGCTACCATCAAAGGTATTTTGATATTTTACAAGAATAAATGATATCTCATTGGTGTGTAGAGATCCACAAATATATTAACTCTTCATCTCTCTGATAAAAACTTAGGAAGAAAATCATATTAAGGTTTCCTGCATACCATGACAGACATATAAGGTTTTTGATCCATCATCTTTTCTTGTTTTTGTTGTCTGTCTGTCACACCTCAGCTTGCAACATACCTTGATCATAACTTCAAAAAATTAGGTCTCAAAGATTGTAGCTGTTTTGTTGTTTTGCTCTTTTTAAAGTCTGTTGATGTGGAAGTTAGATTTGTTTTTCACAGGAAGAAAATTCCACCTTTTATATGGAATGCAGAGCAAATGTTTCAGAAATTTTCAAACCCTGTACTTATTTCACTTCTAATATCTGTGCAGCAGTGCAGATAACAGATGTTCCATGGAACTTCCTTTTTGTTTTTGTTTCCCCTGTGTAGTCTAGCTAACAGCGATTGCTTTTTCTGTGGTTATCATTGATCGTCATATGTAAGCTGTCTGTCTATCTGCCTGTTGTCATTCCATCTACCCATCATTTTGACCTGTAGCTTAAACTTTTTAACTTGAAAAATCTAAATCAGTAACCTTCGAATGGTTTTATGGTAATTTCCCCACATTTGAGAATTCTTAGCATAAAACCCATAACTATAGTTTGCATGTTGCCTGAGTTATGCCCTTATATGAAGGATTTACCTTTAGTCATAGAACTTAAAACATCGTTTTGATATTTTCCAGACATTATTTCTGCCCATTCTTGTTTGACCCAATATCTGTACAGTACAGTTGAGACTGGGAATGAATAAAGGCAGACAGTATGAATTATGTACATGTGTATATATGTATATGTCTGTGTGTGTATATATATGTATACATTGAGATGTATAGGTATGTATATTTGCGTGTGTGGACGTGTATGTATATACATGTGTATGTGGGTGGATTGGGCCATTCTTTCGTCTGTTTCCTTGCACTACCTCGCAAACGCGGAGACAGTGACAAAGCAAAATAATGATAATAATAAAAACAGTTGAGACATGTAATTTGTGGAACATCCTTTTAGTTTCATATTTTTATCATTTGACAATAGGCCCTTGAAACCTGCTTTTGTGACATGACGCACTAGCATAACAACCGTTGACCATTGCGACCTCCAAACTTTCTATGGCGAAGCTGTGGAATTCTCTTCCTTCTTTTATCTTTCCCTCTCTTTAAGAATTAGGGTTTTAGACTCCTATGAAGCTAAATTTATTCAATTGGTTTTATTGTGTTCTGTTTCTGTCTCATCCAGGATGGCCTTGATTAAGGTGTTTCTGCTCGTACCATATCGTTTACTATTAAAAAAGACAAAAGTCAGTCTACCAGACCATATTTGCTATCCACTCCTCATAATACCAGCCACTGAAACTCTCCAGTATGGAATTGGGTTTATTAGGAACTTCCAGTCTGGAGTCATTTTCTCATGCATAGTAAGCAATAACCTCCTCTTTCTTACATGACAGTTTGCCTTGCAACAGTCATCACAATAAAAGGTATTAGTTAAGATCTGTTTTCCTTTAGGATGAAATGTTGACTGAAATTTTTAGTTATTGATGTTGAGCAAGGATTTTTTTCTCATAAAATTTGAGAATGCAAATTGGCAGTAGGCATGCATTCTTTACTGATCATTCTCAACTAGTCAAATTGTCTTTGCCTGTGTTAAAACATGTATTAAAAAGTTTAGAGTTGTGGCAAACCAAAGATACTAAATATAGATATTTGTAGTCTTGAAAAATTTCAAATGAAATAGCTTCAGAAGTCCTTGTCTTCCTATTCGCCCCAGATTTTACCTTATTGATGCTTCGAAACTACTCTAATCCCTGTTCCTTCAGCATTGTTCCCTTCAAAACCAGAACATTCAGGTTTCTATTATCAAGTGTAGCTATTGTTTCTTTCCCCTTTATATCATGGTTACGATTATGTTCACCTTGGTTTGATCTTTGAAGGAAAAGCCCTCACTTGGCAACTTTTTATTCATGCTTCTAAAATGTGGTTCTAAGAGAGGAGGTTTTCCCATCCTTTGCTCCTACCCCTGTGGTGTAACTGTGAACATATAATAGGTTTTGAATGATATTTATATCTTTCACAGAAAATGAGAAGGTAGTGTTAAAGTTAAGATAGGAACAATATAACTCTCTGGCTAAACAATGCTTTAACTGATAAAAGATTTGTTGATACTTGGGGATTATATCAGTCAGATTTATAGATTAAGATATTTATTGCACTTGCATGTTAATACATTTTATGTTTCTTCAAGGTTCGAGAACAAGCTATAGCCACCTGTGGTTACCTTTGTGTTGGTCAACAAGAATTTCCACATAAGAAGAAAGTTTTAGAGGCTTTGCTGGCTCTAGCAAAGGAGGCAAGTTTGCATTATTGCACTTTTTTGTATGTAGAAGTTTGTTATCATTCTCTGCTTTTGGAAGCAAGTTTTCAATTTTGCTCTGTTTCATGTGAATATGTTAGTTGTCATTGACTAGTTATGAAATAAAGTGGTTGGTAGGAACTTAGGCAATAGCCCCTGAAAACACTGGGCTAGAGTTGCCCTCTGCTTATGGCCTGTTAAAGGTGAGGCGCTTAAAGCTTTGAAGTGGCACTGGGGTTCACCAGTTATGAAGACTTTTGCCACGGCCACCCCTTCTTTAGAGTTCCCAAAGGGAACAGGCATCAGAGACATAGATAGATGAAATGAAATACAGTTTAACCTGAAAAGTAGGAGCCCATCTTTAAACTTGTCTTAGATAATTAAATCATATCATTATTATAAAGTTCATTAATAGATAATTAAATCATATTATCATTATTATAAAGTTCATTAATACACATGTTCAGGGAAATGTGATTAGACAGATGTGTCGCATTATGTGGTTAATTACTTTTTTCTTCACTGTTGAAATGAATGGTTGTGAAAAAATTGAGCACAGTTCTTTACATGATTTTACCAGAAGGCCACTAAAGCCCCCTCCCTCTACTTTAGTGAATTAATTCTATATGCTGGGCACAAAGATTGTTGTTGTTGTATTCCCAAAATCCTTTATGGGAATTACATGACTCTCACGTTCTACCACATGCTTTGCATGGTCCCAAGGATTATGGCTTTTCGATTGGCCTTGAGTGCTACATCTACCACTGTGTAGTAGCAGCTTTATATACATGTTACTCAGGAAAGCGAAAATTTACTAAATGACGTGTAACTCAATATGGCTGACTGGTAAGCTCAGAGAATGTTATTTAACCTTACAAAATTATACAAAAAGTGAAATACACTGTTAGCAGAATAATGCATTAAATTTGATAACGTTAAAGGCATTATGTACACAAATGTGAAGTAATTTGTGAAAGCAGGAGGCTATTGAACAACCTAGCAGCTTGCATGAGTGTGCATATCTAATACTGTCTGTGGAATGAGTGCAGGATGGAAGTTGATATCTATTGTTGGTGAATTGTATTTACATGATGGATTTTTGTATCATGTACTGTACATAAGGCTAACTGTGTGGGGACAAACAGTACTGGGGACCACTTATCCCTGGTCATCTGGATTCCTTTCATGTGCATAATCTTTTGTCCAAACAGTCTGGAGTGGTAGCCTTGTATTTTTTGGATCACCACTTTGCTGTCAATCTCAGAGAAGAAAATACTTTTATGTTGATAAGGGAAGTAAGAGATTTTAGAAAAATTCCCTGGTTTGGAAGGAAAAAGTGAGAGATTACTCGTGTGAGAAAAGGGAACAATTGTGGATGGATGTAAGGTGTGCCTTTATGTTGGTATTTAGAGCTGCTTTATTGACAACCAACCTGTATCACAGGAACTGAGAAACATGATTTAGATAAACTGAGATTTGTATGATAAACAGATATCATATTTTCAGACAAATGAGATAGAAGTTCACTTTGCTGTTGGCGAGTCCTTGGCTGATTGTGCTCTTGGTACTGAATCACCTTCAGGAAGAAATCTCTGGACTGAGGAAGATCCCATGAAGGAGAAAACAAATGAAAGCTTAGAGGGAAATATGGAAGAGGTAATTTCAGTGTTGAATTATAGAACTGATAGAGAAATAACCAAAGATTGATCATCGAAAAGGGGAAGGAAACCATTAAATCAGTGTTACACAAACATTTTGACCTAGAAATTGATGTCCACTAGACTTATTCTCCTGAGTTTCCTTGCTCTGTTTATTTATTTCCCCATTTACTCATTATGATTTCGCCTCATTTCAGGGAGAAGGAAGCAAGTTAGACTTTTAACTTATTGGATATATGTAATATGAGGACACCTATACATAAATTGAATGTAGTCCAAGTTTGTGAAAATGATTATATCAGTAGATGCCATAATTCACTAGATTTTAAGACACCAAAAGGATATTCTTTTTCATCTTTTATGCATAAAGCTTTATCAGATGTGCTGTTGGAAGGTACAAGAGGCATAAGACTACCAGAATTTGCTTATTTTATGTATTTGGGCTTGACAGTCACTCAGTCTTAGTGAATTGCTGGGTCTGAATTTTAATTATTCTGAGGGTTTTAGGACAAGTTAGTTGGGATGTAAGTTGGAGGAAGGGAAGTGTTTTAGATATCTGGGAGTGGACTTAGCAGTGAATGGAAGTGATGGAGGAGGTGGCAAAGGTTCTTGGAGCGATGAAGAATGTTTGGAAGGAGAGAACGTTATTATATGATTGCAAGGCATGGGCTGTAGATAGGGTTGTACAGAGGAGGGTGGATGTGTTAGAAATGAAATGTGTGAGGACAATATGTGGTGTGAGGTGGTTTGATTAAGTAATGAAAGGGTACGGGAGATGTGTGGTAATAAAAAGAGTGTGGTTGAGAGACCAGAAGAGGGTGTGTTGAAATGGTGTGGACATATGGAGAAAATTATTGAGGAAAGGTTGACAAAGAGGATGTATGTGTCAGATGGGGAGGGAACAAGGAGAAGCAGGAGACCAAATTGAAGGTGGAAGTATGGCGTGAAAAAGATTTCGAGTGATCGGGGCCTGAACATGCAGGAGGATGAGAGGCATGCAAGGAATAGAGTGAATTGGAATTATTTGGTATACCAGGGTGATGTGCTATCAATGGACTAAACTAGTGCATGTGAAATGTCTGGGGTAAACCATGGAAAGGCCTATGGGGCCTGGATGTGGCTCGGGATCTGTGGTTTTCAGTGCATTACATATGACAGCTAGAGACTGAGCGTAAACGAATGTGTGTGTGTGTGTGTGTGTGTGTGTGTGTGTGTGTGTGTGTGTGTGGGGGGGGGGGGGGGGGGGGGGCTGATGCAAGGGTGGCAGTGCTGTTTCCTGTGGGTTGGGAATGGATGAAGGCAAGCAAGTACGTGTATGTGCATGTATGTATACATGAGTGGCTGGGTCTTTCTTTATGCTTCCTGGTGCTACCATGGTGATTCGAGAAATGGCAATCATGTATAATAGAATAGTAATATGCACATATATGTGCATATGTAGGGAGCAGGGGATTGGAAATCCTCCCCTCCCATTTTTTATTTTCCAAAAGAAGGAATTGAGAAGAGGGCCAAGTGGTGAGGATATTCCCTCTACGGCTCAGTCCTCTGTTCTTTACACTACCTTGCTAATGCAGGATATGGCAGATATGTATGAAAATATGTGTATGTGAGTGGATGTGTGTTTCTTTGTCTGTTTCCAGGTACTACCTCACTAACAAGGGAAATGGTGATCAAGTTTGGAAAACTATTTTATCAAAATAGGAGTGTTTGAAGGTAAAGTAGTCTTGACAGTATTGAATGGATGTAAGGCATGGGCTGTGAATAAGAATGTGCTGAAGAGGACGACCATGGTGGAAATGAAATTTTGAGGACAGTACTTGGTGTCATGAGGGTAGATTAAGTAAGTAATTATAGATTAGAGAGAGTAGTGGTAATAAGAGTATAGTTAAGAGAGCTGCAGAGGGTGTTATGAAATGGTTTAGACATCTGGAGAGAATGAGTAAGGAGAGATTGACAGAGGTTTTATGCATCAAAACTGGAGGAGACAAGGAAGGGGAGTTGAACTGGAGATGGAAAGATAGAGTAAATAAGATTTTGAGTACTTGGGGCCTCAACATGGAGGAGAGTGAAAGGTGTTCATAGGATAGAATGACTTGGAGCCATCTAGTATACGGGGGACTGAACTATAGAAAGGTCAATGGGGCCTGGCTGTGGATAGTGGGCTGTGGTTTTGGTGAATTACATACATCTAGAGAATGGCTTTGAGGAAATGAGGTCTTATCTTGGTCTATTCCTGCCACTGCCTTGCTAACATGGGAAATAACAAACAAGTACTTTTTTAAGGATTGAGCTATGAGAAATTGAACTATTTCTCTCTCTCTCTCTCTCTCTCTCTCTCTCTCTCTCTCTCTCTCTCTCTCTCTCTCTCTCTCTCTCTCTCTCTCTCTCTCTCTCTCTCTGCCATTCCCCTAATGAGCAAGGTAGCAACAAGAACAGATGATAGCCTTAGAGGTAAATTTCCACACTTGCCTCCTAGCTCTGTTCCTTCTTTTGGAAAGTAATATAGGAAGAGGATTTTCAGCCACCTGATTCTGCCCCTCTTATATATCAGGAGAGATTATGTATCAGAAAATCCTTTTTCAGGGTAGCAGAGATGAAAAAGAAAAGGACGCTGATGAAGCCATGGAAAAAGACTACGTAAAGTCAGATAAAAGTAAGTGAAAATTGATTCATAGTTTTTTTACAATGGAAAAACAAAGTATTTTATTTGATTGCTTATTCAGATGTGCAAAAGATAAGAAAATGAAACACATGTACATATTCATACTTCCTTTCCTTCATCCATTTCTGGCGCTACCCTGCATTACAGGAAACAGCATCGTTACCTCCTGCTTCATTGAGGTAGTGCCGGGGAAACAGACAAAAAAGCCATATTCATTCCCACTCAGTCTCTATCTGTCATGTGTAATACACCAAAACCACAGCTCCCTGTGCACATCCAGGCCCCACAGACATTTCCATGGTTCACCCCAGACATTTCATATGCCCTGGTTCAGTCCATTGACAGCACATCGACCCTAGTATACCACATCGTTCCAATTCACTGTATTCCTTGCATGCCTCTCACCCTACTGTATATATCTCTAATGTCCATTCCCTCCAGGAACCCGAACCCTTGTTAAGGGGTGGCTATGGCTAAAGAGTCTCACTTATCCCTTTCCTGACATGTCTCCCTCACATACACCATTCCACACATTCTTCCATCATTTCTCTCCCTACAGAAGTTAAGTAGGTAAATACTGGTAGTTAGAGGCTTTGTATAGATAGTGGAGATAGACAGAAATTTTGTGGATAATGATAGACTTTATTGTGTTTCAGAAACATCTCAGATTGATGAAGCGATGGACATTAAAGAAGTTGGGGCTTCAAATGACGAATCATTAGTAGGTCAAGAAGTTGAGAAAGATGTTTTGACGTGGCTTTTAGAAGAACTTCTACATAAGTATGTTCAACAAACACACCCAAATGTTAGACAGGTTTGTAAGCATTTTATATTTTTTTGTTTTGATATGGTTTAAAAAGAGGGACATGCATGTGTATACATGGATAAGTAGGAAAGAGGGTCAGAGGGCATCATTGGATTACATATCAGATGGTAGGCATGAACTCTTGGATGTGAATGAATTGAGAGGGGCAGCTGGTGGGATGTCTATAACCATTACCTGGTGGAAGCAAGAGGGAATGATATAAATGAGAAGTGGATGGTGAAAGTGAGTGAGTTTGGAAGAGATGTATGTTAAGAAATACCTGGAGAGATTGGGTGCAAAATGACAAAGGGTGAAAGTGAATGAAGCAAGGGGAATAGGTGAGGAAAGGGAGATATGTAGTGAAGCAATGTTGGCATGTTCAAGACAAGTGTTTAGCATGCAGAAAGTGGGAGAGGAGCAGGTAGTGAGAGGTGGGATGATGGAGTAAAGTTGTTAGTGGAAGAGGAAAGAGAGTTTTATGGGCTGTACTTACAGGGAAGGGGTGCAAGTCACTGGGAGTGGTACAAGAGAAAGTGGCAGGAGATCAAGAGGAAAGAAAATGCTGGGGCTGAAAAAGACGATAAGTGAGAGCTGAGGTGAACAATTATCAGTAAACTCCAAGGAGAATAAGATCTTATGGAAGGAGCTTAATAACATAAGAAAGATAATAGAATAAATGGGAGCAACAGTGAAAGGGGCAAATGGGAAAGTGGGAAAAGGTAGTGATGAGGGATTGAGGAGATGGAGTAGTATTTTGAAGAATTGTTCAGTGTGTTTGATGTTAGGATGGCAGATGTAGGGTGTTTGGGTTAGGGAGGTGTGCAAAGTGAGAGTGTCATGGAAAGTGGTTTTGTAAAAAGAGAAGTAGTGGTAAAAGCCTTGTGTGTGATGAAGTGTGGCAAGGCATTTGAAGTGGATGGTATTGCTGTTGAATTTCTTAAGAAACAGGGTGACTTGTTATTGATTGTTAGTTAGGTGCTTGAGGATTGGCAGGATGCATAATCATGATGGGTCAAAGGTGAGTGTTCAAACTAAAGAGGTTTAAGTTTGTTGAGTGTGCCTGGTAAGTTGTATATGAGAGTGGTGATTGGGAGGGTGAAGGCATGTACAGAGCCTTATACTGGGGAAGAATGATGTGGTTTCTGGATTGGTAGAGGCTGTATGGATCATGTGTTTGCTTTGAAGAATGTATGTGAGAAATACTTTGAGAAAAAGAATGTGTATGTGGAATTTATAGATCTGGAGTGAGCAAATGGGACGGCTGCATTTATAGATCTGGAGGAAGCGTATGATAGGGCTGCATTCATTGATCTTGAGAAAGCATGAGAGGGCTGTTAGAGATGCTGTGTTGAAGGTCTCACATATATATGGTGTGGGAGGAAAGCTATGAGAAGCAGTGGTTAGTTTTTATCATGAATGTAAGGTGTATGTATGAGTAGGAGAGAAGAAGGAGTGGTTCCATGTGAAGATTTGTCTGTGGCAGGGTTGTATGATGTCACTATGGCTGTTTAATATGTCTATGGATGGGATGGTGAGTGAGGTAAATGCAGCTGTCTGGGGAGAGGGGCGAGTATGCAGTCTGTAGGGATGAGGGGGGCCTGGGAATCTCCTTAAGTAAGTTGTTGTTTGTTGATGACTTAGCACTGGAGGTACATTCAAGTGAGAAACTGCTGAAGTTGGTGACATGAGTTTGGAAGTGTGTGAAAGGAGGAAGTTGTGAGTGAATGTGTAAAAGCCAGGTTATTAAGTTTAGTAGGGCAGAAAGACAGGTTAGTTTGGGTGTGAGTCTCATTGGAATCAATTTTGAGGTGAGGTAATTTAGATATCTGTGAGTGTACTTGGCAGCAAATGGAACCGTGGATGTGGAGGTGAGTTATAGGTTGGTTGAGGAGGGAAAAGGAACATTGGAGCATCACAACAGGAACAGTTGAACCACATTTAGGGGCAAAAAGATTTGGATGATAGGACTCCATCAAGCCAAGATAATCTCTGCTGTGTGTACAGCACAACATCGGGTATCCCATCCTGAGAAGCATGCTAGGGAAAGTCAATCGAGAACCCATGTAAGGATAACCTTTGAGTTTTCCCAGTGCCAAAGTTGGCATTTGCAAGGGAAGATATAATATGGATGTGCCCTGTTAGAATTAACAGAAATAAATTTGTGATCAGAGTACCCAAAGGGGGCAGAGATGGTGTATATATTGTGGGAGAATTCAAGGGATAAAAAGTCAAGTGTGTGGGGAGAGATCATTGCAGTTGGGAACTTGGGTAGGATGTTTTTAATTGATTGTTCCAGACCATTAAGGAAAGAAAAAGAAAAGGCCTTGGTTGCACTAGGGTTGTTCCAGTTAGATCCTAACCAGGCCTTTTGGTGTACATTGAAATATCAAGAGGAGAGAAAGGCAGATTAAAGAGTTTTAAGAAAAGAGAGTAAGAGAGAGAACTCAAAACAATTAAAGTAAAAATCAAAGAGAATATCAGTAATGCTGAGGGCCCAGTTAGGATAAGTTGGCTGATATTGATGGGGTATGTTGTACTTGGATTACCAAATAAGGTGGGATGGAAAGAAGGATGAGGATGGCAGCTAAAGGTGGGTTAGAAGGAAGGATGAAGCTGGCAGCTAAAGGAGGATGAAGCTGGCAGCTAAAGGAGGATAATACTGGTAGTTTAGGGATGAAGGGCTGATGATAAAGGTGAGGCACGATAATTCATCCTCCTCTCTCCATTCAATTGGGTATAACAAAATGGATAGAAACACACCGTCTTAGCTTACCATGCTTTTCTATAATTCACCCATGGTTTACAATGGGTTTTGTAGGGTTGCCTCCGGATGGAGCCAGTGTTGATAGTCACTGATATCAGTGGTTACTCTTGTTTGCTTCCTTGTGGCTTGTTGTCAGGTAGGTTTTACACACTTTAATTAAACTTTTAAGAGTGTAAATATGTCTTTGTACAGCAAAGCTTTGCCTATGTATCGAGGCACTCAGTTTCTCTAACTCTGTCATTGTTAGAATACGAAGTGAAATCTCTTTTACCATTATTTTATATCAGTATGGTATTCCATGGCAAGAGAATCAACGGATCACACACCAGTATCCTTTAATTCACAATTGTTGAACATAATTATAAAATATGTTTTCAGAGCTAATGATATGGGATGCACATACAGTATGATGTGCCACTTCATGGTGTTGATAACTTTTGATGCAGACCCATTATAGTTAGGATATAGCTTCATAAGAATTTTTTCTCTATTTAGGCTTCTTGCATCTGGCTGCTTGCACTGCTCAAGAAATGTCGCAAAAAAGCCATCATTCAACAGCAGCTGACTACTATCCAGGCAACCTTCATGAATCTTCTTGGTGACAGTAACGGTATATAGAAGTCAGTTTTTGTTTACCTTTTGATATTTTGTGTATCATTAAATTTTAGGGAGAATAAAAAGATGTTCTGGAAGGAGGTAAATAAAGTGCGTAAGACAAGGGAGCAAATGGGAACTTCAGTGAAGGGCGCAAATGTGGAGGTGATAACAAGTAGTGGTGAGGTGAGGAGATGGAGTGAGTATTTTGAAGGTTTGTTGAATGTGTTTGATGATAGAGTGGCAGATATAGGGTGTTTTGGTCGAGGTGGTGTGCAAAATGAGAGGGTTAGGGAAAATGATTTGGTAAACAGAGAAGAGGTAGTAAAAGCTTTGCGGAAGATGAAAGCCGGCAAGGCAGCAGGTTTGGATGGTTTTGCAGTGGAATTTATTAAAAAAGGGGGTGACTGTATTATTGACTGGTTGGTAAGGCTATTTAATGTATGTATGACTCATGGTGAGGTGCCTGAGGATTGGCAGAATGCGTGCATAGTGCCATTGTACAAAGGCAAAGGAGATAAGAGTGAGTGCTCAAATTACAGAGGTATAAGTTTGTTGAGTATTCCTGGTAAATTATATGGGAGGGTATTGATTGAGAGGGTGAAGGCATGTACAGAGCATCAGATTGGGGAAGAGCAGTGTGGTTTCAGAAGTGGTAGAGGATGTGTGGATCAGGTGTTTGCTTTGAAGAATGTATGTGAGAAATACTTAGAAAAGCAAATGGATTTGTATGTAGCATTTATGGATCTGGAGAAGGCATATGATTGAGTTGATAGAGATGCTCTGTGGAAGGTATTAAGAATATATGGTGTGGGAGGCAAGTTGTTAGAAGCAGTGAAAAGTTTTTATCGAGGATGTAAGGCATGTGTACGTGTAGGAAGAGAGGAAAGTGATTGGTTCTTAGTGAATGTAGGTTTGCGACAGGGGTGTGTGATGTCTCCATGGTTGTTTAATTTGTTTATGGATGGAGTTGTTAGGGAGGTGAATGCAAGAGTTTTGGAAAGAGGGGCAAGTATGAAGTCTGTTGGGGATGAGAGAGCTTGGGAAGTGAGTCAGTTGTTGTTCGCTGATGATACAGCACTGGTGGCTGATTCACGTGAGAAACTGCAGAAGCTGGTGACTGAGTTTGGTAAAGTGTGTGAAAGAAGAAAGTTAAGAGTAAATGTGAATAAGAGCAAGGTAATTAGGTACAGTAGGGTTGAGGGTCAAGTCAGTTGGGAGGTAAGTTTGAATGGAGAAAAACTGGAGGAAGTGAAGTGTTTTAGATATCTGGGAGTGTATCTGGCAGCGGATGGAACCATGGAAGCAGAAGTGGATCATAGGGTGGGGGAGGGGGCGAAAATCCTGGGAGCCTTGGAGAATGTGTGGAAGTCGAGAACATTATCTCGGAAAGCAAAAATGGGTATGTTTGAAGGAATAGTGGTTCCAACAATGTTGTATGGTTGCGAGGCGTGGGCTATGGATAGAGTTGTGCGCAGGAGGATGGATGTGCTGGAAATGAGATGTTTTAGGACAATGTGTGGTGTGAGGTGGTTTGATCGAGTAAGTAACATAAGGGTAAGAGAGATGTGTGGAAATAGGAAGAGTGTGGTTGAGAGAGCAGAAGAGGATGTTTTGAAATGGTTTGGGCACATGGAGAGAATGAGTGAGGAAAGATTGACCAAGAGGATATATGTGTCGGAGGTGGAGGGAACGAGGAGAAGTGGGAGACCAAATTGGAGGTGGAAAGATGGAGTGAAAAAGATTTTGTGTGATCGGGGCCTGAACATGCAGGAGGGTGAAAGGAGGGCAAGGAATAGAGTGAATTGGATCGATGTGGTATGCCGGGTTTGACGTGCTGTCAGTGGATTGAATCAGGGCATGTGAAGCGTCTGGGGTAAACCATGGAAAGCTGTGTAGGTATGTATATTTGCGTGTGTGGACGTATGTATATACATGTGTATGGGGGTGGGTTGGGCCATTTCTTTCGTCTGTTTCCTTGCGCTACCTCGCAAACGCGGGAGACAGCGGCAAAAAAAAAAAAAAAAAAAATTGTGTATGAAAAAAAGAAAGTAGATTTGCCAGCCCTTGTGCTTTACAGACTTACTCTTGTGTATAGTCAAAGAAATATTAGACATATCCTAATAAGAATAGATTCAACCACTGTGAATGAGAAAAGAGTTCAAGATGAATAGTATGTGATAGGATATCTCATGATTTAGGACAAAATTCAAAATTAGTAGCAGGTGGCACCCACCGCTGATGCTATTCTGTACTAGTAGTAGTGGGTAGCAGGTAACCACCAGTCAAGGATCAAACTGTAGTTGTCTCTCCAACTGATAAAACCAATCTTTTTAGTGCCACAATTTTCCCTTAACTCAACTTTGGATGATTCAACTTTAAATCCTCCACCCCCATCTCATTCCAGTCAACCTATGCCATCTCCTATACTTTTCTTGGGCGAGGGTCTTCCTAGTACTTACCTAGCTTCTTGTGGAAAAGGCATATGGCTCAGATGGCACACTTCCTTATGTACTAAGGGAGTGCGCCCCTGAGAAAGCACCTATTCTTGCTCGCCAGTTGTACTTCTGTGTAAAGTCCTAGACTTTCCATTCTGCTTAGAATCCCATTTCCTTCTTTCAAGTTATCAGTATGGATTTCACATTGCTAGGTCTACTGGTGATTTCTCCTGTGTGACCAATGTTTAGTCCTCTCTCAGGGATTTTAGCGAAACTCTTGTCATAGCCCTCGACTCCTCTAAAGTATTTGACTGGTCTATGTTATACAATGTATAGTTTCTTTTTTTGGCCATTTCATCACTGTATTCATCAATGGAGGAACTTTTCCCATCTGTCTTATCAATAGTGGTGTTCCTCAGAGTTCTGTCTTATACCCTACTCTCTTTCTTCTCTCAATTAATTATTTTTTTCTCTTCTGCTTCTAACCTTATTCACTCATATGCTGATGATTCCACTTTATATACTTCAGCTCACTTTTCCTCCCCTCCTTCGTTTAATACTCCTGTGCTGTCTCATACTGGTCACATTTCCTCTGTATTCTGACCTGTGCAGCATTTTGGAGTAGGGAAGCAGTAACCTTATAAAATTTAACAGTGCTAAAATAGTTTCTCCTCATATATCTCCTACTATGAATCATCTGTCAAATTTCAGAATTCCACAATTGAACCCTTTATTAACATGAACATATAGGGCATAACCATGTCCTCCATTCTGTCCTTGAAACCTAGCAGTCCCCAAAAACTTGGAGCATTGTATAGGTGCTGTAATAATTTTTTTTGTGAGCAGCAGTATTATACCTAGAATTTTATTTGTCCAAGTATGGAATACTGATTGCACATCTAGGCTGCCTTTTCATTCACTTTTCTGTTTACCAGAATGGAATCAAAAGCTTTTTGTCTCATCACTTCTCCTGGCATCTCGTCTCTTCATTCTTCCCTTTCCATATACTGTAGTGTTGCTGCTCTCCCTGTGTTCTGTAGGTATAATTTTGGCCAGTGTTCTTGTGAGCTCTCTGCATATGGCCCTTCACCCAAGATTTGGAACAGTGTCTTGTTTTTAGCTGCTGCTTGCCAAAGCTTCTGTGTAGAGACTGGCCACTCAAGGATTGGCTGTTATGATGCCTCCTCTTCCCTCAGACAACAAAGTTATGGAAGTTTCTTTCTTTTTTTTCTTTCTTTTTTTTTTCTTATCTTTCTCTCGTCACAAACCTGTCTTTCCTTTAAGGGTTAGGTCTGTGGAGCCCTGATTAATTTGTGTTTTCTTTTCCTTTCACCTTTTCCTTTCATTCAAGAAAGGTTTTATTGGTGCATGTTTTACCCATGTTATGTCTGTCACTATGGAAAAAATAAAAGGCGAGGATACCCATTGTACATTTCCCATCTCTCATTATGGAGTTTGAATATTTGTTAAACAGAAGGTAAACATTCATATCTGCTTAAGAGTCCAAATTCATATGTACTCCTTTTTACAACCTCATGTTACGTTTCAAACAGTGAAAGCTAAGTGCATATGCATTCCTTGCATCATAACTAAATTATTATTTTCATTATTCTGTCTATTTACATCTCATACCCTTCTGGGAACTCCCATCAAAGAGGTGGCCACAGCAAAAGTCTCCACTTACCCCTGTCTTTACATGCCTACATCACATACATCATTCCATACATTCTTCCACCATTTCTCTTTTTCCAATACTTCTCAACTCTGCTTTCCCATGTTACAGGTGATTTCCTTCTCACACTAACCCCTTTAATACTGTCACACATTCTCCTTGTAGACTCCCAGTTTTGCATTCTTACCACACACCCAAACCCCCTCAAAATTTTACGTTTCTCCCACTTACCCCTCTACATTTCATTCCGTCTACATTCTTTCTCATACTTAATCTCTCCCACACACCCTTTTCTTTCTTTCTATATTCCCCTTGTCATACCATGTGCTCATTTCACATGGCTCATCTACAGCCTGGCTTCTTGATTTCATTACTCATTCCATGTCCATGTTTCGGTAGCATAGGTCAGGGTCAGGAGGAGTGTGTTGTCCCTTAATCCTTTATTGACTACCATACTTACATGTCTACCCTACATTATTCTGTTAAGGGACCTAATGACTCTTTTACCCTGTTCTGCTCTTTCCCTTATCATGCCTTTCATCTCTCTCTGAGTCTTTATTCTCTTATATCTACAATACACAGTAGTGCACTTCCTTCTTTCAGTTTGTATGGCTTTGCAAAATGTATATTCTCAGTCTCTTTCCTCTCAAACATCATTACTCTCCTTGCATATATCTTCACTCACCTCCACTTTTTTACATCATAAAATATGCTTACAACCTTCTGCGTTTCCTCTTCACTTTCAGCAAACACCACAGTATCATCTGGAGGCAGGCTTGTCACTATCCACCATACCTCACCATCACACTCTATCTCTGCACCCCTTTTCCCCTGTTTTGATTTCATAAATGAATAAATATTTTATTTATATTTATTGATTTCATTATACTTTGACGCTGTCTCCCGCGTTAGCGAGGTAGCGCAAGGAAACAGACAAAAGAATGGCCCAACCCACCCACATACACATGTATATACATAAATGCCCACACACGCACATATACATACCTATACATTTCAACATATACATACCCAGACATATACATATATACACATGGGGATAGGGGAGAAAGAATACTTCCCACGTATTCCCTGCGTGTCGTAGAAGGCGACTAAAAGGGAAGGGAGCGGGGGGCTGGAAATCCTCCCCTCTTTTTTTTTTTTTTTTTTTTTTTTTTTTTTTTTTTCCAAAAGAAGGAACAGAGAAGGGGGCCAGGAGAAGATATTCCCTCAAAGGCCCAGTCCTCTGTTCTTAACACTACCTCGCTATCGCGGGAAATGGCGAATAGTTTGAAAAAAAAAAAAACCATGTACATATTCATACATGCTGCCTTCATCCATTCCTACCGCCACCCCGCCACACATTAATGATACCTCCCTACCCCCACACATGCGCGTGAGGTAGCACCAGGAAATGACAACAAAGGCCACATTTGTTCACACTCAGTCTCTAGCTGTCATGTGCAATGCACCGAAACCACAGCTCCCTTTCCACATCCAGGCCCCACAAAACTTTCCATGGTTTACCCCAGGTGCTTCACATGCCCTGGTTCAATCCATTGACAGCACGTTGACCCTGGTATACAACATTATTCCAGTTCACTCTATTCCTAGCATGCCTTTCACCCTACTGTATCTTCAGGCCCCAGTAGCTCAGAATAGGGGATAGGGGAGAAAGAATACTTCCCACACATTCCCCGCGTGTTGTAGAAGGCGACTAAAGGGGATGGGAGCAGGAGGGCTAGAAACCCTCCCCTCCTTGTTTTTTAACTTTCTAAAGGGGAAACAGAAGAAGGAGTCAAGCGGGTAGTGCTCATCCTCCTCGAAGGTTCAGATTGGAGTGTCTAAATGTGTGTGGATGTAACCAAGACGAGAAAAAAGGAGAGATAGATAGGTAGTATGTTTGAGGAAAGGAACCTGGATGTTTTGGCTCTGAGTGAAACGAAGCCCAAGGGTAAAGTGGTTTGGCAATGTTTTGGGAGTAAAGTTCAGGGGTTGGTGAGAGGACAAGAGCAAAGGAAGGAGTAGCACTACTCCTGAAACAGGAATTGTGGGAGTATGTGATAGAGTGTAAGAAAGTAAACTCTAGATTGATATGGGTAAAACTGAAAGTGGATGGAGAGAGATGGATGATTATTGGTGCCTGGGCATGAGAAGAAAGATCATGAGAGGCAAGTGTTTTTTGGGAGCAGTTTTGATGCATAAAATCAGGTTATAGTGATTGGTGATTTGAATGCAAAGGTGAGTAATGTGGCAGTTGAGGGAATAATTGGTGTACATGGGGTGTTCAGTGTTGTAAATGGAAATGGTGAAGAGTTTGTACATTTGTTTGCTGAAAAAGGACTGGTAATTGGGAAGATTTATTTATATTTATTATACTTTGTCGCTGTCTCCCGCGTTTGCGAGGTAGCGCAAGGAAACAGACGAAAGAAATTGCCCAACCCCCCCCCCCCATACACATGTATATACATGCGTCCACACACGCAAATATACATACCTACACAGCTTTCCATGGTTTACCCCAGACGCTTCACATGCCTTGCTTCAATCCACTGACAGCACGTCAACCCCGGTATACCACATCGCTCCAATTCACTCTATTCCTTGCCCTCCTTTCACCCTCCTGCATGTTCAGGCCCCGATCACACAAAATCTTTTTCACTCCATCTTTCCACCTCCAATTTGGTCTCCCTCTTCTCCTTGTTCCCTCCACCTCCGACACATATATCCTCTTGGTCAATCTTTCCTCACTCATCCTCTCCATGTGCCCAAACCACTTCAAAACACCCTCTTCTGCTCTCTCAACCACGCTCTTTTTATTTCCACACATCTCTCTTACCCTTACGTTACTCACTCGATCAAACCACCTCACACCACACATTGTCCTCAAACATCTCATTTCCAGCACATCCATCCTCCTGCGCACAACTCTATCCATAGCCCACGCCTCGCAACCATACAACATTGTTGGAACCACTATTCCTTCAAACATACCCATTTTTGCTTTCCGAGATAATGTTCTCGACTTCCACACATTCTTCAAGGCCCCCAGGATTTTCGCCCCCTCCCCCACCCTATGATCCACTTCCGCTTCCATGGTTCCATCCGCTGCCAGATCCACTCCCAGATATCTAAAACACTTCACTTCCTCCAGTTTTTCTCCATTCAAACTCACCTCCCAATTGACTTGACCCTCAACCCTACTGTACCTAATAACCTTGCTCTTATTCACATTTACTCTTAACTTTCTTCTTCCACACACTTTTCCAAACTCAGTCACCAGCTTCTGCAGTTTCTCACATGAATCAGCCACCAGCGCTGTATCATCAGCGAACAACAACTGACTCACTTCCCAAGCTCTCTCATCCCCAACAGACTTCATACTTGCCCCTCTTTCCAAAACTCTTGCATTTACCTCCCTAACAACCCCATCCATAAACAAATTAAACAACCATGGAGACATCACACACCCCTGCTGCAAACCTACATTCACTGAGAACCAATCACTTTCCTCTCTTCCTACACGTACACATGCCTTACATCCTCGATAAAAACTTTTCACTGCTTCTAACAACTTTCCTCCCACACCATATATTCTTAATACCTTCCACAGAGCATCTCTATCAACTCTATCATATGCCTTCTCCAGATCCATAAATGCTACATACAAATCCATTTGCTTTTCTAAGTATAATTGGGAATATCTGGTTTAAAAAGAGAGAGGTACATAAGTATACGGATATAAGTAGGAGAGATGGTCAGAGAGCATTATTGGATTATGTGTTAATTGATAGGTGCACGAGAGAGACTTTTGGATGTTAGTATGCTGAGGGGTGAAGGTGAAGATTTGTAGAGGTTTTCAGAAAAAAAGAGAGAATCTTGGTGTGAAGAGAGTGGTGAGGGTAAGTCAACTTGGGAAGGAGACCTGTGTGAGGAAGTACCAGGAAAGACTGAGTGCAGAATGGAAAAAGGTGAGAGCAAAGGACATAAGGGGAGTGGGGGAGGAATGGGATGTATTTAGGGAAGCAGTGAAGGCTTGCACAAAAGATACTTGTGGCATGAGAAGCATGGGAGGTGGGCAGATTAGAAAGGGTAGTGAGTGGTGCTCCTGCCTAATGTTTCTACCAACTACTTTTACCTAATGTGTCCACCTAATATTCCAACCTACTGTTTCTTCCTAATGTCCAATCTAATGTTCTTACCTACTATTTATGCCTAATGCTCCAGTCTTCTACAGTCAATTGCTCCAACCTTTTTACTAGAAGACAGGGCTCTCATATAGTGCTCATTGCAGGAAAATCTAGTTATGCAGAATGAGTTGCTGGAGTCAAGTGTTGTCAGTGTTGTGTGCAACAGGGAGAGATTGTATACCAACACTTTTGCTGAAGTCTTCATCTACTCTTGCACATGCATTGCTCCTCTGCAGAGGGCTTTCACACCATCCAACAGTTGTCTCCCTACCCTAATATCCTTATCCCATAAAGCATTCTACTTGACTCTGTCAAACACTTTTTTCAGGTTCATAAAAGCTGCATACAGCTGCTTACCTTTCAGTAAATACTTTTCCATAATCATTATCACCACAAAAATCTGATACACTCATCCCCTACCTTTCCTAAAATCTCCGGCCCCTCACTTATTCTGCATTCAGCCACTTCCATCACTCTGTTAGTCAACACTTGCATAAACTTTCCCTGGTGTACTTAACAGAGTTATTCCCCTGTAATTGTTACATACATACTTAATACCTTTTCCTTTGTACAAAGGAATAATAATAGCTTTCACCAAATCTTCAGTTACAATCTTCTGCTTTCATTCTCACTTACATATCACATGCATCCATTCTTTCACACTTTCTCATAGTTCAATATTTCAGCTATAATCCCATCCACACCAGGTGCCTTTCGTGCCTGCAACCTCATTATTACACTTTTTACCTCCTTTCTTGCTACATATCCCTAGACTTTTTTCTTCCATCCCTCATACCCTTGCTTGTAATAAGTGCTGCCTCAACTTATAATCATCATCTCTTCAAAACCTCTTTCCGTCTTCCTTTCATTTCATCATTTTGATTCAGCAACTCCCCCTCCTTACTTCTCATTTTAACATTTCCACTCTTACATCTACCTATTTCCTTTTTCACCTTCTGGTACAGTTTCTTATTTTCCTTAAGTATTTCACTGAACTCTTCCAAAGTCTTCATCTTCTTTTTCTTTGTTTTCCTCTGTCAGCCTCTTAACATTATGTTTACACTTCTTGTATTCTTCCCTCCTATTTTGCTGAACTTCCACTGGTACATTCCTTTCTAGCAATCTACCATATTTTTTTCTCTTCCACAGCATTTCAAACCTCATCTATCTACCATGTATTTCCCCTTTTCTAGATATTTTAAACACCTCATCTGTATCCTTATGTTTACTGCACGTTTCATCTAAACTTTTTGTCACCCTTTTTTCATACTCCTCCTCGCATTCTTTCTTATTCATTTTCTCACCTGCCAACACTTTTACCTCTTTATTCTTACACCATACCTCCACTTTTCCCTGATCCTAACCTTCAAAAGAACTACAAAATGGTCAAAATCTCCAAAGAATCCTCTCACAGCTCCTAGCATCCAGCACAACCTTTCATCCACTTTTACCTAGTCAGTGAAACCTTTTTGTTCTCATCCACTATTTTTCATCAACATACTTCTTTGGATCATATTGTACCAAAAAAATCTGTTTGCTTGGAATTAACTCCTCTTTGTACAGATATCCACAAAATAATTTCCATTCTCGTGTACTCCAGGCACTCTCCATGTACCAACTATCTCGCCAGTTTCATGACTTACCCCCTTTGCATTCATGTCATCTATTACAATCATCTTTCTCCTCTTCTCAAGCCCATTTATGCAGTCATTAGTTTTTCCAAAATCAATGAATGGAAATATAACTTGTAAAAATATAACCATGCATTAATTTTTTAACACTTTCATTCATAGAAATGCAGTATAAGAGAATTTGATTTTACTTGCTGAGGTACTTACTTGTTTTAATTTCAGATCTAGTCCAAGATGCAGCTTCAAAAGGCTTAGGTGTTGTTTATGAGTGTTGCTCTGAAGCTACAAAGCAGTCCATGGTAGAAGAACTGGTACAAACCTTAACAGAAGGAAAACGCTCAATTCAGAATATTACTGGTGATACAAAGATATTTCAGGAAGGAGAGCTGGGGAAGGCTCCTTCAGGGTATGTTGTCTACTTTTATGTTCCCATTTGTTGTTTTAGTGAGTCTCTCTCTCTCTCTCTCTCTCTCTCTCTCTCTCTCTCTCTCTCTCTCTCTCTCTCTCTCTCTCTCATTTGAACGTCAAGCAGTTTTACACAACACTTCATTATAGATCAGAAGAGGGTATTTTAAACTGAGATCCAGTGCAATGATTTGATGATTACAGTATTAATGCAGTGTTCCATTCTGCCTCCACCCCTTACACATTAGAGGGTGTAATCAGCCCATTGGCCCATTAAAACATGAGTCTGAAATAACAGCTTCTGTTAACAGATAGATTTGGGCTGGACACAGATTCCCTTACCATCTGGCTAATTTCTGACAGCTGATGGCCATAATTGTATACCTACTTTTCCATTCTCATCACGCTGGTCAAATACCTAACACAGATAAAAATCTGTAAAGATGTATTTATGATAGCAGAAATAAATGTGGCTCTCTCATAACATAAATGTTACAATTTATTCTTGATACATAGATCTCTCTCTCTATATTACTTTACATCACCGGCAAATTTACTGGCCTCATGTATATAACATAAGGGTTGAAATGACTGAGATGTGTACATATTACATTATACATGTACCAACAGCTTTGTATCACATCCTTCCTCTTAGCCAGTCTATGAGAGAGAGGCTTGACCTTGGCCTTCTTTCAGTTTCTATACAAATTCTTCATATCACTTTCTCTTGTCTCTTACATATGTTTTGTCCTTCCATAATTTATAATATTGAAAATATTTACTCTTTACGTGTTTACACTCTAATAAACAAAATCTCTTATGTTAATATACACTAATAAGACCCTCAAAACAATATAATGTACCCTGGACATATCATTCCTCAAAGAAAACTGAATAAGGTATAATGGGTAACTATAACATTTTTTGATGAATGGGGAAATAATTGTAACAGCAGGTACTTCCCAAGTTATCAGTTTACAAAGCTAATAAGGTTTTGTCTCATTTTAATGTGTTAACCAAAGAGCCCTGTAAGCTGGTAAACATTCATTCAGATTTTTTGTGCACCAGTAAATGTCAGGGCTTGCTGGTTGCTCACACACACTCTCCTATCATCAGTCTGCTGAGATACCTGTTCTACATAAATGCTGTTGTTTAATCCTCTCATTGTTGTAGGTAACAGTTGACACTGATGCAACATGATGCTATTGGTTTTCATCTGCACTCTTAATCGCCTACTTTTGAGTTGAACTCTGAGTGCATTGTAGTCTTGCCATGGATGGCAATGCAGACAAAGGACAAATCATTAGAGCTACCTGGAGGACTCATTAATGCACTAGTGTTCATAGTGGATCGGTGCATGCCTTCTCCTGGGACTCACTGTCTATGATACCTATTGCCTTGCCATATGATTCTTACTGCTCTCCCTCATCACCCATACTTAGCATTGGTCTCTCCGATAGATAAAGAATTTTTTTTATTATTATTGTACTTTGTCACAGTCTCCCGCGTTAGCGAGGTAGCGCAAGGACAAACAAAAGAATGGCCCAACCCACCCACATACACATGAATATACATACAAGTCCACTCATGCACATATACATACCTGTACATTTCATTATTTACATATGTATACATACCCAGACATATACATATATATGCATGTACATAAAGTAAGTAGGAGAGATGGCCAGAGAGCGTTATTGGATTACGTGTTAATTGACAGGCGCGCAAAAGAGAGACTTTTGGATGTTAATGTGCTGAGAGGTGCAACTGGAGGGATGTCTGATCATTATCTTGTGGAGGCTAAGGTGAAGATTTGTATGGGTTTTCAGAAAAGAAGAGTGAATGTTGGGGTGAAGAGGGTGGTGAGAGTAAGTGAGCTTGGGAAGGAGACTTGTGTGAGGAAGTACCAGGAGAGACTGAGTACAGAATGGAAAAAGGTGAGAACAATGGAAGTAAGGGGAGTGGGGGAGGAATGGGATGTATTTAGGGAATCAGTGATGGATTGCGCAAAAGATGCTTGTGGCATGAGAAGAGTGGGAGGTGGGTTGATTAGAAAGGGTAGTGAGTGGTGGGATGAAGAAGTAAGAGTATTAGTGAAAGAGAAGAGAGAGGCATTTGGACGATTTTTGCAGGGAAAAAATGCAATTGAGTGGGAGATGTATTAAAGAAAGAGACAGGAGGTCAAGAGAAAGGTGCAAGAGGTGAAAAAAAGGGCAAATGAGAGTTAGGGTGAGAGAGTATCATTAAATTTTAGGGAGAATAAAAAGATGTTCTGGAAGGAGGTAAATAAAGTGCGTAAGACAAGGGAGCAAATGGGAACTTCAGTGAAGGGCGCAAATGGGGAGGTGATAACAAGTAGTGGTGATGTGAGAAGGAGATGGAGTGAGTATTTTGAAGGTTTGTTGAATGTGTTTGATGATAGAGTGGCAGATATAGGGTGTTTTGGTCGAGGTGGTGTGCAAAGTGAGAGGGTTAGGGAAGATGATTTGATAAACAGAGAAGAGGTAGTAAAAGCTTTGCGGAAGATGAAAGCCGGCAAGGCAGCAGGTTTGGATGGTATTGCAGTGGAATTTATTAAAAAAGGGGGTGACTGTATTGTTGACTGGTTGGTAAGGTTATTTAATGTATGTATGACTCATGGTGAGGTGCCTGAGGATTGGCGGAATGCGTGCATAGTGCCATTGTACAAAGGCAAAGGGGATAAGAGTGAGTGCTCAAATTACAGAGGTATAAGTTTGTTGAGTATCCCTGGTAAATTATATGGGAGGATATTGATTGAGAGGGTGAAGGCATGTACAGAGCATCAGATTGGGGAAGAGCAGTGTGGTTTCAGAAGTGGTAGAGGATGTGTGGATCAGGTGTTTGCTTTGAATAATGTATGTGAGAAATACTTAGAAAAGCAAATGGATTTGTATGTAGCATTTATGGATCTGGAGAAGGCATATGATTGAGTTGATAGAGATGCTCTGTGGAAGGTATTAAGAATATATGGTGTGGGAGGCAAGTTGTTAGAAGCAGTGAAAAGTTTTTATCGAGGATGTAAGGCATGTGTACATGTAGGAGGAGAGGAAAGTGATTGGTTCTCAGTGAATGTAGGTTTGCGGCAGGGGTGTGTGATGTCTCCATGGTTGTTTAATTTGTTTATGGATGGAGTTGTTAGGGAGGTGAATGCAAGAGTTTTGGAAAGAGGCACAAGTATGAAGTCTGTTGGGGATGAGAGAGCTTGGGAAGTGAGTCAGTTGTTGTTCACTGATGATACAGCGCTGGTGGCTGATTCATGTGAGAAACTGCAGAAGCTGGTGACTGAGTTTGGTAAAGTGTGTGAAAGAAGAAAGTTAAGAGTAAATGTGAATAAGAGCAAGGTTATTAGGTACAGTAGGGTTGAGGGTCAATTCAATTGGGAGGTGAGTTTGAATGGAGAAAAACTGGAGGAAGTGAAGTGTTTTAGATATCTGGGAGTGGATCTGGCAGCGGATGGAACCATGGAAGCGTAAGTGGATCATAGGGTGGGGGAGGGGGCGAAAATTCTGGGAGCCTTGAAGAATGTGTGGAAGTCGAGAACATTATCTCGGAAAGCAAAAATGGGTATGTTTGAAGGAATAGTGGTTCCAACAATGTTGTATGGTTGCGAGACGTGGACTATGGATAGAGTTGTGCGCAGGAGGATGGATGTGCTGGAAATGAGATGTTTGAGGACAATATGTGGTGTGAGGTGGTTTGATCGAGTAAGTAACGTAAGGGTAAGAGAGATGTGTGGAAATAGGAAGAGCGTGGTTGAGAGAGCAGAAGAGGGTGTTTTGAAATGGTTTGGGCACATGGAGAGAATGAGTGAGGAAAGATTGACCAAGAGGATATATGTGTCGGAGGTGGAGGGAACGAGGAGAAGAGGGAGACCAAATTGGAGGTGGAAAGATGGAGTGAAAAAGATTTTGTGTGATCGGGGCCTGAACATGCTGGAGGGTGAAAGGAGGGCAAGGAATAGAGTGAATTGGAGCGATGTGGTATACCGGGGTTGACGTGCTGTCAGTGGATTGAATCAAGGCATGTGAAGCGTCTGGGGTAAACCATGGAAAGCTGTGTAGGTATGTATATTTGTGTGTGTGGACGTATGTATATACATGTGTATGGGGGTGGGTTGGGCCATTTCTTTCGTCTGTTTCCTTGTGCTACCTCGCAAACGCGGGAGACGGCGACAAAGCAAAAAAAAAAAAAAAAAAAAAAAAAAACAATTCATACATGCTGTCTTCATTCATTCCCATTGCCACCCCACCACACATGAAATGACAACCCCCTCCCCCCCCTGCATGCGTGCAAGGTAGCACTAGGAAAAGACAACAAAAGCCACATTCATTCACACTCAGTCTCTAGCTGTAATGTATAATGCACCGAAACCACAGCTCCCTTTCCACATGCAGGCCCCACAAAACTTTCCATGGTTTACCCCAGAGGCTTCACGTGCCCTGGTTCAATCCATTGACAGCACGCTGACCCTGGTATACCACATCGCTCCAATTCACTCTATTCCTTGCACGCCTTTCACCCTCCTCCATGTTTAAGCCCCGTTCACTCAAAATCTTTTTCACTCCATCTTTCCACCTCCAATTTAGTCTCCCACTCCTCCTCGTTCCCTACACCTCTGATACACATATCCTCTTTGTCAATCTTTCCTCACTCATTCTCTCCATGTGACCAAACTATTTCAAAACACCCTCTTCTGCTCTCTCAACCACACTCTTTTTATTACCACACATCTCTCTTACCCTTTTATTACTTACTCGATCAAATCACCTCACACCACATATTATCCTCAAACATCTCATTTCCAACACATCCACCCTCCGCCCCACAACTCTATCTATAGCCCACGCTTTGCAACCATATAACATTGTTGGAACCGCCATTCCTTCAAACATACCCATTTCTGCTTTTCAAGATGATGTTCTAGCCTTCCACACATTTTTCACCGCCCTCAGAACCTTCTCCCCCTCCCCCA
Organism: Panulirus ornatus; assembly: GCF_036320965.1. Classification (NCBI taxonomy): domain Eukaryota; kingdom Metazoa; phylum Arthropoda; class Malacostraca; order Decapoda; family Palinuridae; genus Panulirus; species Panulirus ornatus. The sequence continues at coordinate 47,854,118 of NC_092237.1, forward strand.
CCCTGTGACTCACTTCCACTTCCATGGTTCCATCTGCTGCCAAATCCACTCCCAGATATCTAAAACACTTCACTTCCTCCAGTTTTTTTCCATTCAAACTTACCTCCCAATTGACTGGTCCCTCAACCCTACTGTACCTAATAACCTTGCTCTTATTAACATTTACTCTCAGCTTTCTTCTTTCACACACTTTATCAGACTCAGTCACCAGCTTCTGCAGTTTCTCACCCAAATCAGCCACCAGCACTGTATCATCAGCAAACAACAACTGACTCACTTCCCAAGCTCTCTTATCCACAACAGACTGCATACTTGCCCCTCTTTCCAAAACTCTTGCATTCACCTCCCTAACAACCCCATTTAAAAACAAATTAAACAACCATGGAGACATCACACACCCCTGCCGCAAACCTACATTCACTGAGAACCAATCACTCTCCTCTCTTCCTACTGGTACGCATGCCTTACATCCTCAATAAAAACTTTTCACTGCTTCTAACAACTTGCCTCCCACACCATATATTCTTAATACCTTCCACAGAGCATTTCTATCATCTCTATCATATGCTTTCTCCAGATCCATAAATACTACATACAAATCCATTTGCTTTTCTAAGTATTTCTCACATACATTCTTCAAAGCAAATATTGATCCACACATCCTCTACCACTTCTGAATCCACACTGCTCTTCCCCAATCTGATGCTCTGTACATGCCTTCACCCTCTCAATCAATACCCTCCCATATAATTTACCAGGAATACTCAACAAACTTATACATCTATAATTTGAGCACTCATCTTTATCCCCTTTGCCTTTGTACAATGGCACTATGCATGCATTCCGCCAATCCTCAGGCACCTCACCATGAATCATACATACATTAAGTATCCTTACCAACACAGTCACCCCCTTTTTTAATAGATTCTGCTGCAATACCATCCACACCTGCTGCCTTGCCAGCTTTCATCTTCCGCAAAGCTTTTATTACCTCTTCTCTGTTTACTAAATCATTCTCCCAAACCATATCACTTCGCACACCACCTCAACCAAAACACCCTATATCTGCCACTCTATCATCCACCACATTCAACAAACCTTCAAAATACTCCCTCCATCTCCTTCTCACATCACCACTACTTGATATCACCTCCTCATTATCCCCTTTCACCGATGTTCCCATTTGTTCTCTTGTCTTACACACTTCATTTACCTCCTTCAAAAACATCTTTTTATTCTCCCTAAAATTTAATGATACTCTCTCACCCCAACTCTCATTTGCCCTCTTTTTCACCTCTTGCACCTCCTCATTCACCTATCACCTCCTCATTATCCCCTTTCACCGATGTTCCCATTTGTTCTCTTGTCTTACACACTTCATTTACCTCCTTCAAAAACATCTTTTTATTCTCCCTAAAATTTAATGATACTCTCTCACCCCAACTCTCATTTGCCCTCTTTTTCACCTCTTGCACCTTTCTCTTAACCTTCTGCCTTTTTCTTTTATACATCTCCCAGTCATTTACACTGTTTCCCTGCAAAAATTGTCCAAATGCCACTTTCTTCTTTTTCACCAATAATCGTACTTCTTCATTCCACCACTCACTACCCTTTCTTATCTGCCCACCTCCCATGCTTCTTATGCCACAAGCATCTATTGCGCAAGCCATCACTGCTTCCCTAAATACATCCCATTCCTCCCCAACTCCCCTTATGTCCTTTGCTCTCACCTTTTTCCATTCTGTACTCAGCCTCTCCTGGTACTTCCTCACACAAGTCTCCTTCCCAAGCTCACTTACTCTTACCACTCTCTTCACACCAAGATTCTCTCTTTTCTGAAAACCTCTACAAATCTTCACCTTCACCTCCACAAGATAATGATCAGACATCCCTCCAGTTGCACCTCTCAGCACATTAATATCCAAAATTCTCTCATTCACTCGCCTATCAATTAACGCATAATCCAATGACGCTCTCTGACCATCTCTCCAACTTACATACGTATACTTATGTATATCTCTCTTTTTTAACCAGTCCTTTTTCAGCAGACAAATCTACAAGCTCTTCACCATTTCCATTTACAACGCTGAACACCCCATGTACACCAATTATTCCCTCAACTGCCACATTACTCACCTTTGCATTCAAATCACCCATCACTATAACCTGGTCTCGTACATCAAAACTACCAACATACTCACTCAGCTGCTCCCAAAACACTTGCCTCACATGATCTTTCTTCTTATGCCCAGCTGCATATGCACTAATAATCACCCATCTCTCTCCATCCACTTCCAGTTTTACCCATATCAATCTAGAGTTTACTTTCTTACACTCTATTACATACTCCCACCACTCCTGTTTCAGGAGTAGTGCTACTCCTTCCCTTGCTCTTGTCCTCTCACCAACCCCTGACTTTACTCCCAAAACATTCCCAAACCACTCTTCCCCTTTGCCCTTGAGCTTCATTTCACTCAGAGCCAAAACCCAGGTTCCTTTCCTGAAACATACTACCTATCTCTCCTTTTTTCTCATCTTGGTTACACCCACACACATTTAGACACCCCAGTCTGAGCCTTTGAGGAGGATGAGCACTCCCTGTGTGACTCCTTCTTCTGTTTCCCCTTTTAGAAAGTTAAAATACAAGGAGGGGAAGGTTTATAGCCCCCCGCTCCCATCCTCTTTAGTCACCTTCTACGACACATGAGGAATGCTTGGGAAGTATTCTTTCTCTCCTATCCCCAGGGATAAAGAATAATATAAAGAATTATTCCTAAACCAGGAATGCCTAATTTGTAATTCATAAAAAATATGATGATTCTGAATTTTTTTGTGTGTACCAGATCATGAAAAGAAATACATTTTTGTTTACTTGGGATGGGCCAGTCTGGTGAATGATGTATTTTTCCTAAACTAGAAATGCATAAGTTGTCATTCAAAAGAAAAAATATTAATTTTCTTATTTTTTGCTGCTATTCATAGAAAATAAACCATTTCACTGTTTTTCATTCTCTAGGAGAGGCTATAAGGATTATTTGCACACTGAAGGGTTGATATGTTTGCTGGATTATTTGTGAAATGTGCCATTTCTTATCTAGAGCATCTACGAAGAAAAATGAGAAAAAATAGTGGATGTGGATGGTAAGAAAGATCCATAGCTGTAAGGGTAAAGGTATATATATTGATGGGAGTCATAGGCCATAAACACAGAAGAAAGGGAGGGAACAGAGGTTTTGGAAATGAAATTCCTGATGATGATATGTCATTTGAGACAAATTGATCTTTTATGAAATGACAGTGACAGGAGGATTGTAGCAGCATACTCTGATTGAGAGGGCTGATCCAGGTGTGTCAAAACGTTTCAGGCATATGGAGAAGGTGAACAAAGAGAGACTGACAAAGAAATTTTGCTTCAGAAATGGAGGGAGCAAGGGAAAAGGGAGAGCAAGGATATGAAATGATATAGTGAAGACAGCTTTTGGGTATTGGGGCCTTAATATCCAGAAAGTTGAGAAACATTCATTGGATAGAATGAATTAAAGCACAGTGGTATATGGGAGGTGATGTGTTGTTAGTTGGCTAAACCAGTATATGAAGTGGTCAAGATAGACCATGTGGAATAATTTGTAGGGTTTGGGTGTGGATGATAATCTATGGTTTTGACGCATTGTATGTGACAGCTAGAGATTGGATATGCATAAATGAGACCATTGTTTGTTTGCTCACTAAAATGGGAGAAGCAATTAGAGATGAAATTAGTAGTTAATAGTTAATGAAATTAATAATAAAAAAAGTTTATGGCAAAATATTAGTGTCAAGTATGGCTGATACTGATAGTAAATCAGATTTCATATAGGAAGTTGATTTTATGAGTTGATAATTTTGACAAGTGAGGTGTATATAGACATTTCCTCCTTGACTTGACTTAGGAGAGATACATGTGCACCAGATGTCTTGATACATGTTTAGGTTTCCACAAGAATACTGTTTCTATTGTTGTATGAAACTGTTTGCTATTAATGTTTGAACATGTTCTCTAGTATTTCAACACTTTAGTTCATCCAAACTGTCCACATTCCCTCTCTGAATAGTGAGGAATAGTTTCTTAGTTAATGGTTACAAACATTTTCAGAGCTCAGCTATCAACTTATCGTGAGTTATGTTCTTTGGCAACAGACCTAAATCAACCAGATCTGATCTACAAGTTCATGAATCTTGCTAATCATAATTCAGTTTGGAATTCAAAAAAGGTAATGTGTTTACAGGATGTCTAAAACTGTTTTATTGTTTATAATGATATCAGCACATTTAATTTTAGTAAGAAGGCAGGTTAATTGTTATATTAAGATTATTTCATATGTAAGTGTAAGGTTGATTTATAGATAAGCAGTACTTGATAATGTCTTTGTATAAGATAAACCACGCTTATATTGACACTTTTATCATTGATTGGGGGACAAATGTTGGATGGTGTGAAAGCCTTCTGTAGAGGGGCTAGTGCATGTGTAAAAGTGGATGGAGAGTTAAGCAAAAATTTCAGGATACATCTGAATGTGAGGCAGGGCTTTTTTAACAAAAACATATGGATGGGATGATGTGGGAGATGAAAGCATAACTAGGGAATGTGGGTGTTAGAGATGGAGTGTGATGTGAGGTATGGAGTCTAGTGACAACCTTTTTTTTGTAGATGATACTGTGTTGTTTGCTTAGAGTGAAGAGGAATTGCAAAATGTCGTGTGTTTTATGATGTCTGTATGTGTAGATGATTAAAGATAATTGCAAATGAAATTAAAGTAATGGTGTTTGAAAGGAAACAGAGTAACAGATTTTCAAAGCCCTTTACAGTCGGAGAAGAAAGTCTGTACTAAACCGTGTTATAGATATGAGGGGAGAAGTATTGGGAGTAGGAGACAAAATTTAAGTATTTGGAAGCTATCTTGGATAAGGTTGATGATTTGGAAGGAGAGATAAGGGAGAGAGCAGTATAGGGTAGAAGAGCCCTTGGATCCCTTTGTAAATCAATGAAGGGTAGATGTGCAGGTATGCAAGTGAAGAAAGGGTTAAAGGACAGCATAGTTCTCCTGGCCCAGACATATGCAGCTAAAACATGAACATAGAATAAGTCAATTGGGAGGTGAGTTTGAATGGAGAAAAACTGGAGGAAGTGAAGTGTTTTAGATATCTGGGAGTGGATCTGGCAGCGGATGGAACCATGGAAGCGGAAGTGGATCATAGGGTGGGGGAGGGGGCGAAAATTCTGGGAGCCTTGAAGAATGCGTGGAAGTCGAGAACATTATCTCGGAAAGCAAAAATGGGTATGTTTGAAGGAATAGTGGTTCCAACAATGTTGTATGGTTGCGAGGCGTGGGCTATGGATAGAGTTGTGCGCAGGAGGATGGATGTGCTGGAAATGAGATGTTTGAGGACAATGTGTGGTGTGAGGTGGTTTGATCGAGTAAGTAACGTAAGGGTAAGAGAGATGTGTGGAAATAAAAAGAGTGTGGTTGAGAAAGCAGAAGAGGGTGTTTTGAAATGGTTTGGGCACATGGAGAGAGTGAGTGAGGAAAGATTGACCAAGAGGACATATGTGTCGGAGGTGGAGGGAACGAGGAGAAGAGGGAGACCAAATTGGAGGTGGAAAGATGGAGTGAAAAAGATTTTGTGTGATCGGGGCCTGAACATGCAGGAGGGTGAAAGGAGGGCAAGGAATAGAGTGAATTGGAGCGATGTGGTATACCGGGGTTGACGTGCTGTCAGTGGATTGAATCAAGGCATGTGAAGCGTCTGGGGTAAACCATGGAAAGCTGTGTAGGTATGTATATTTGCGTGTGTGGACGTATGTATATACATGTGTATGGGGGTGGGTTGGGCCATTTCTTTCGTCTGTTTCCTTGCGCTACCTCGCAAACGCGGGAGACAGCGACAAAGCAAAAAACAAAAAAAAGAATAAGTCTTAGAGGCTAGGCATCCAGGTAGTGGAAATGAGCTGTTTGAGAGAAGTATTTGGGATGATTGGATGGAATGGAGAAAGAAATGAGGGATTGTATGATTAGTTTTCGTTAGGCAAGGAATGAATTGTGGAGTGAAGTGGGCGAAAGGTTGATCTGCAGCAGGAGTGTATGATGTCACCATGGTTGTTCAGTTTGTTTATGGATAGGGTGGTGAGGAAGGTGAATGTGAAAGCCTTGGAGAGGGTTAAGTATGCATTCTGTAGGGAATGAGAGGGGCTGGGAAGAGAGTCAGTTCTGTTTGCTAGTGATACTGCACTGGTTGCTGATTCAAGTGAGAATCTACAGAAGTTAGTGACTTAATTTGGAATACTGTGTGACAGGAGAAAGTTGAGGGTGAATTTGAATAATAGCAAGGTTATTTGGTTCAGCAGGGTTGAGAGACAGAGTAAGGTAGGATGGTTGAAGGGAAAAAAATTAGAGGAATTGAAGTGTTATAGATATCTGGGAGTGAACATGGCAGCGAATGGAACCATGGAAGCGGAATTGAGTCCTACAGTGGGGAAGGGGGTGAAGGTTCTGGGAGTGCTGAAGAATGTGTGGAAAGATAGAACATTATCATGGAGGGGAAAATGGTTATGTTTAAAGGAATGTAGATGCAAGGCATGAGCTATAGATAAGGCAGTGCGAAGGATGGTGGATGTGTTTGAAATGAGATGTTTGAGGACATGTGATGTGAGATGATTTGATCAAGTAAGTAATGAAAAGGTAAGAGATACATGAGGTAAAATGGAGATTGTGGTTGAGAGAGCAGAAGGTGTGCAGAAATGATTTGGACATATGAAGAGAATGTGTGAGGAAAGGTTGACAAAGGATATATATGTCAGAAGTGCAGGGAACAAGGAGAACATGGAGATCAAATTGGAGATGGAAAGATAAAGAGAAAAATGTTTTGACCGATCGGGGCCTGAACATGTAGTAGGGTGAAAGGCATGCATATGATAGTGAATTAGAACGATGTGGTATACTGGGGTCATAGTGCTTACAATGGTAATGGACTGACCCAGGGCCATGTGAAGTGTCTGGGATAAACCATGGAAAGGTTTGTGGGGCCTGCTTGTCGATAGGGAGCTGTGGTTTTGGTGCATTAGACATGACAGGTAGACAATGGTTGTGAGCAGATGCAGTGACAGCTAGAGAATGGATGTGAGCAGATGTGGCCTTTCTTCATCTGTTCCTGGCATTCCTCGCTAACTTGGAGAATGGTGATCAAGTGATAAAAAGAAAATGTTGCAGCAAAGCAGCTTGAGTGGATGAGATTGCAGTTTACTAGCTTAAGATTATGTTATTGATTGGGTAATTAGGATTATCTGTGTATGTTTGGGTCATAGTGAGGTTCTTGAGGATTGGTAGAATGCATGTCTAGTGCCATTGTATGAAGGCAAAGGGAACAAAAGTGAAAGTTGAAATTATAGAGGTATAAGTCAGTTAAGTACCTGATAAGTTATATGGGAGAGTGGTGATTAAGAAGGTGGTAGTATGCATATTAGTACCAGATAAGTTATATGGGAGCGTGGTGATTAAGAAGGTGGTGGTATGCATAGTTTCAGATAGGGAAGGAACAGTGTGGCTTTAGGAGTGGCAGAGGATGTTTGGATCAGCTGTTTCCATTGAAAAATGTTTGTGAGAAATACTTAAGATAAAGAAAAGGACCTGTCTGTAGCATTTATGGATCTGGAGTGCCTATAATAAAGTTGAAAAGAGATGCTCTGTGGAACATGTTGCAAAAATATAGTGTGGGAGGGAAACTGCTGGAAGCAGTTAAGAGTTTTTATTAAGAGAGTAAGGTATGTGTGTGAGAAGGAAGAGAGGAGTGTGAGTGGTTCCAAGTGAGGATGGATCTATGGTAGGTGCTTGTGATGTAACATACATTCTCTCTCTCTCTCTCTCTCTCTCTCTCTCTCTCTCTCTCTCTCTCTCTCTCTCTCTCTCTCTCTCTCTCTCTCTCTCTCTCTCTCTCTCTCTCTCTCTCTCTCTCTCTCTCTCTCTCTCTCTCTCTCTCTCTCTCTCTCTCTCTCTCTCTCTCTCTCTCTCTCTCTCTCTCTCTCTCTCTCTCTCTCTCTCTCTCTCTCTCTCTCTCTCTCTCTCTCTCTCTCTCTCTCTCTCTCTCTCTCTCTCTCTCTCTCTCTCTCTCTCTCTCTCTCTCTCTCTCTCTCTCTCTCTCTCTCTCTCTCTCTCTCTCTCTCTCTCTCTCTCTCTCTCTCTCTCTCTCTCTCTCTCTCTCTCTCTCTCTCTCTCTCTCTCTCTCTCTCTCTCTCTCTCTCTCTCTCTCTCTCTCTCTCTCTCTCTCTCTCTCTCTCTCTCTCTCTCTCTCTCTCTCTCTCTCTCTCTCTCTCTCTCTCTCTCTCTCTCTCTCTCTCTCTCTCTCTCTCTCTCTCTCTCTCTCTCTCTCTCTCTCTCTCTCTCTCTCTCTCTCTCTCTCTCTCTCTCTCTCTCTCTCTCTCTCTCTCTCTCTCTCTCTCTCTCTCTCTCTCTCTCTCTCTCTCTCTCTCTCTCTCTCTCTCTCTCTCTCTCTCTCTCTCTCTCTCTCTCTCTCTCTCTCTCAATGAATGAATGCAAGGATCCTCAAGAGGGAAGCAAGGATGCAGTATGTTAGGGGTGTGATGGCTAGAAGGTGGGTTAGGTGTTGTTTGCTTATGACATGGTCCAGGTTGCAGGTTCAAGTGAAAAAAAATGAAGTAGCTGGTGTCAGAGTTTGGGAAAGTATTTGAAAGGAGTTCATTTGATCTTTAATTATGATCATTTACTAGCCTTCCATACTCTGCCAAGTATGCTAAGAATAAGAAGATATATATAGGGTGTTTTGGTCGAGGTGGTGTGCAAAGTGCGAGGGTTAGGGAAAATGAGTTGGTAAACAGAGAAGAGGTAGTAAAAGCTTTGCGGAAGATGAAAGCCGGCAAGGCAGCAGGTTTGGATGGTATTGCAGTGGAATTTATTAAAAAAGGGGGTGACTGTATTGTTGACTGGTTGGTAAGGTTATTTAATGTATGTATGACTCATGGTGAGGTGCCTGAGGATTGGCAGAATGCGTGCATATTGCCATTGTACAAAGGCAAAGGGGATAAGAGTGAGTGCTCAAATTACAGAGGTATAAGTTTGTTGAGTATTCCTGGTAAATTATATGGGAGGATATTGATTGAGAGGGTGAAGGCATGTACAGAGCATCAGATTGGGGAAGAGCAGTGTGGTTTCAGAAGTGGTAGAGGATGTGTGGATCAGGTGTTTGCTTTGAAGAATGTATGTGAGAAATACTTAGAAAAGCAAATGGATTTGTATGTAGCATTTATGGATCTGGAGAAGGCATATGATTGAGTTGATAGAGATGCTCTGTGGAAGGTATTAAGAACATATGGTGTGGGAGGCAAGTTGTTAGAAGCAGTGAAAAGTTTTTATCGAGGATGTAAGGCATGTGTACGTGTAGGAAGAGAGGAAAGTGATTGGTTCTCAGTGAATGTAGGTTTGCGGCAGGGGTGTGTGATGTCTCCATGGTTGTTTAATTTGTTTATGGATGGGGTTGTTAGGGAGGTGAATGCAAGAGTTTTGGAAAGAGGGGCAAGTATGAAGTCTGTTGGGGATGAGAGAGCTTGGGAAGTGAGTCAGTTGTTGTTCGCTGATGATAGAGCGCTGGTGGCTGATTCATGTGAGAAACTGCAGAAGCTGGTGACTGAGTTTGGTAAAGTGTGTGAAAGAAGAAAGTTAAGAGTAAATGTGAATAAGACCAAGGTTATTAGGTACAGTAGGGTTGAGGGTCAATTCAATTGGGAGGTAAGTTTGAATGGAGAAAAACTGGAGGAAGTGAAGTGTTTTTAGATATCTGGGAGTGGATCTGGCAGCGGATGGAACCATGGAAGCGGAAGAGGATCATAGGGTGGGGGAGGGGGCGAAAATTCTGGGAGCCTTGAAGAATGTGTGGAAGTCGAGAACATTATCTCGGAAAGCAAAAATGGGTATGTTTGAAGGAATGGTGGTTCCAACAATGTTGTATGGTTGCGAGGCATGGACTATGGATAGAGTTGTGCGCAGGAGGATGGATGTGCTGGAAATGAGATGCTTGAGGACAATGTGTGGTGTGAGGTGGTTTGATCGAGTAAGTAACGTAAGGGTAAGAGAGATGTGTGGAAATAAAAAGAGCATGGTTGAGAGAGCAGAAGAGGGTGTTTTGAAATGGTTTGGTCACATGGAGAGAATGAGTGAGGAAAGATTGACCAAGAGGATATATGTGTCGGAGGTGGAGGGAACGAGGAGAAGAGGGAGACCAAATTGGAGGTGGAAAGATGGAGTGAAAAAGATTTTGTGTGATCGGGGCCTGAACATGCAGGAGGGTGAAAGGAGGGCAAAGAATAGAGTGAATTGGAGCGATGTGGTATACCGGGGTTGACGTGCTGTCAGTGGATTGAATCAAGGCATGTGTATGGGGGTGGGTTGGGCCATTTCTTTCGTCTGTTTCCTTGCGCTACCTCGCAAACGCGGGAGACAGCGACAAAGCAAAAAAAAAAAAAAAAAAAATCCTTTGTAATTCTTTCACTTTTACTCTGCCTTTAAACGGTGAGATAATTACTCCCTCTGTTTAGCAGATAAAAACTTGACCACTCTTTATGCTTCCATACACATTTTCCAGTTCCACTTGCCAGCAACTTCACCTCTTTTCTGCAACGCCATGCTTACCACTTCATAAATAAACACCCCCTAACTTTTCCATATTTTGATATCTTTATTGCTTTTCTTATCTCCTTTTTGTTGCCTTCTTCCCTTGTATATACTTGCTCTTTTCATCTTTTCCTTTTTATTGGCATCCTTCCAGATATCATTTTGTCTGTCTTCTTAACTTCAGTCCTACTATGCCAGTAGACAGACTTCTTTTACAACCATTTGTGATCAGTTTTCTGAGATATCCACTCAACCTCCTCAAGCTTGATCCTTTGTCACATGGTTTCTCCCAAGCTTATCATATGCACTTATTTCTTAAGCATAAGTCTCTTCTACATTTATTTACCTCCTCCACAAAATTTTTCTTTCTTTTAAGTCAATTTCTAATCATAATATATTTTTTTTAGGGCGCTGCATTTGGTTTTGGGACTCTTGCATCTCAAGCAGGCACCCAACTGGAGCCATATCTACCCCAGATTGTTCCTAAGTTATACAGATACCAACATGACCCCATTCCAAAGATTCAACAACCTATGACTGCCATCTGGAATGCATTAGTAACCGATAACAATAAAACTGTGAGTACTGTTTAATGGTTTTTAGTTTTTCTTAATTTTATATGTTTTTACTGCATTTGTAAGGTAGCATCAGGAGCAGATGCTAAATTCCCTGCTTTTTTCCTTCATCTGTTCCTTCTGGAAATTAATGATACAGAATGGGAAGATTCCCAGCCCCACACTTTTGCCCTTCTTAGTTGCCTTCTACAGTATGCCGGATATATATGGATAGTATTCTTTCTCTCTTTTCCCTTTATTCTAGAACCATGGTTCCCAAACTAGGATTGTAAGGATGTTCCTGAGGGTCACAGTATGGTCTTGGGGAAAAATGATTTTAGGCAAGAACTATGGAGACTCACTTGTCGTAGCCATCCCCATGAGGGAGTTCCAGAAGGGAACAGGCATCAGAGATATTGATAGAACTTGGGGAATTATGAATGATCACAGAAATACTGTTAAGAAGAGAATGGGTTTGAATAAACCCTTCATATTTACTTGGCACACATTCAAGTCAGTCTTTTCTTGTACTTGCACTTGTACATCAAGTCACCTAGTATGATAGTGAAGACCATCAGTCGTCCCTCAATACCATTGTTGCCACGTTTGAGGATTCACTTGCGTACGAGAGAGGGTTGAGGCCTAATTAGCAGAAACAAAGTAAGGATTTTCTTGTATCATACCCAATAAAGCTCTGAAGGTGATTTGTTGATGTGGAGCAGTGCTTGTTCAGAGGGTTTATGATTATATGGCTTTGAATTGGAAGATATTGTCGTTGACAAGAATATGAATGATTGAATGAGTCATTGGTGAGAATATGTAGGGCTGAAAAAGGAAGTGCTGCCATTTCCCTGTTTAAGGCCTTATAACCATACATATTTCCCTCAAAAGTGACTTTTTTCCCCAGTTTTTATAATCAGTTTATGATTGTGCTGTGTCTGTGTGTGTAAAAGCTGCATGAACAATATAGTACAGCATACATACAGTGTCTGCAGAAATCCTTGTCCATTGCCTCATACATTTTCAAAGGCGATGACACACTTGCATTTTAATACTTTGTCATCTCTCCTTTGGCCTTGATTACCATCTGCAGACATCTGGGCATGGAATTGGCAAGGATTCTGAAATATTCTAGGTATGTGTTTGGTTCTATAGGGTCTTGTTCTTCTGAATGAGTTGAGGCACTGACGATCTGTTACAGGAAACAGCAGCCTGATTGTACATTCTGAGCACCCAGTGCACCTAGATATCTCATATGTACATTTTCTTCCTTCCAGGCAGAAATTTGGGCTTTTGAGTCTCCAGTGTAGAAAGGTAAAAGCCAACCATCTTCAAGCATAGGTGGAAGAATATGGAAGAAGTACTTTGCCCAAAAGTGAAATTCTCAAAATTAAGTGGTGGCCTGGAAGAGTAAAGAAAGAACATTGTTTCCATAAGACAGCATGAGGCATACTGTGTGAATTGCTAGTGCATACATCTTTAGAAACACTTGTGTCAGCAGCCAAATGTGCAATGATTTCTCCCTGAGAGCTTCATGTATTTGTAACCACAATATATCGTAGCCATGTATCGCCTTTAGAAATACTTAGGGATGAATTTTTTTTTTTTTTTCTGACACTGTAATGCATTACATATCAGTCTATTTGGTCACTATGTTGGTAAAAGATTATATTTAGGGTCACAATCAAAATGTTTGGGAAACCTCCTGTGATTTCTCTCTCTCTCTCTCTCTCTCTCTCTCTCTCTCTCTCTCTCTCTCTCTCTCTCTCTCTCTCTCTCTCTCTCTCTCTCTCTCTCTCTCTCCCCCCTCTCTCTCTCTCTCTCTCTCTCTCTCTCTCTCTCTCTCTCTCCATGTTTATTTACCATTTTCCACGTTAGTGAGACAACACTAAGATTAGATGAAGAAAGGTTGCATCCACTCTCTGGCTGTCATATGTAATGCACTAAAACTACAGCACCTTATCCACAACCCACCCAGAACTTTTCTCCATGAGTTACCCTGGACATTCACATGCCCTAGTTCAGTCCACTGACAGCACGTCAAACCCATTATCCCACATCTTTCCAATTCACTCTATCCCATGCCTACCTTTCACCCTCCTGTATGTTTAGGCCCTGATCACTTAAATTTTTCTCCACTCCATCCTTCTGTCCCCAATTTGGTCTCCCCATTCTGTTTGTTCCCTCCACTTCTGACACATGTACCATCTTTGTCAACCTTTCCTCACTCATTCTCTCCATATATCCCAACTATTTCAGCACATCTTCTCTTTCAACCATACTCTCTTTATTGCACACACTTCTCTCACCCTTTCAGTACTTACTTGATCAAGCCACCTCACACCACATATTTTCCTCATACATTTCGTTTCCAACATATCTACCCTCCTCTGCACAGCCTTACCAAAAGCCCTTGTTTCACATCCATATGACATTGTTGAGACTGCTATCCCTTAAAAAGAAAGATAATGTTCTCTTTCCACACATTCTTCAGCGCACCCAGAAACTTTGTCCCTCCCCCACCCTGTGACTCTCTTCCACTTCCATGGTTCCATTCATTGCCATGTCTACACATAGGAAGCTAGACCACTTCACTTCCTTCACTTCTTTCTTCAAACTCGCACCTCAACTATCTTGTCCTTCAATCCTGCTGAACCTGATACCTTGCTGGATGTGGATAGGAAGCTGTGGTTTCAGAGCATTACACATGATAGCTCGAGTATGGATGTGGCCTTTCTTTGTCTGTTTACCTAGCGCTACCTTGCTGACACAGGAGGTGGGAACTGTTTCCTATGGGGTGGGATGGTAGTGGAATGGATGATGGCGAGCAAGTATGAATATGTACTTGTGTGTACATGTATCAAGGGTGTAAGGCATGTATATGAGTAGGAAGAGAGGAAAGTGATTTGTTCCCAGTGAAGGTCAGTCTTTAGTATGGGTATGTGATGTCTCCATGGTTGTTTAATTTGTTTGTGGGTGGGGTGGTTAGGAAGGTGAATGCAAGAGTTTTGGAGAGAGGGATGAGTATGCAGTCTGTTGGGGATGAGAGGGCCTGGAAAGTGAGTTCGGTGTTGGTTGCTGATGATACAGCACTTGTGGATGATTCATGCGAGAAACTGCAGAAGTTGGTGACTAAGTTTGGAAAAGTGTGTGAAAGGAGAAAGTTGAGAGTAGATTTGAATAAGAGCAAGGTTATTTGGTTCAACAGGGTCGAGGGACAAGTTAGTTGGGATGGGAGTTTGAATTGAGAAAAATTATAGGAAGTGAAGTGTTTTAGGTATCTGGGAGTGGACTGAGTAGCGAATAGAACTATGAAAGTGAAAGTGGGTTATAGGGCGGGGGAGAGGGGAAGGTTCTGGGAGTGATGAAGAATGTGTGGAAAGAGAGAATATTTTGATGAAGAATGTGTGGAAAGAGAGAATATTTTCTCAGAAAGCAAAAATGGTATGTTTGAAGGAATAGTAGTGGACTACAGATAGTGTTGTAAGGCAGAGGATGAATGTGTTGGAAATAGAATGTTTGAGGAAAATATGTGGTGTGAGGTGATTTGATTAAGTAAGAGAGATGTATGGTAATAAAAAGAGTGTGGTTGAGAGAGCAGAAGAGGGTGTGTTAAAATGGTTTAGTTATACAGAGAGAATGAGTGAGGAAGGATTGACAAAGAGGATATATGTGTCAGGGGTGAACCGGAAGACCAAATTGGAAGTGGAAGGATGGAGTAAAAAAGATTATTTTGAGTGATTAGGGCCTAAACATGCAGGAGGGTGAGAGGGGTGCAAGGAATAGAGTGAATTGGAATGATGTGGTATACCGGGGTCGACGTGCTGTCAATGGACTGAACCAGGGGATGTGAAACGTCTGGGGTAAACCATGGAAAGGTCTGTGGGACCTGGATGTGGATAGGGAGCAGTGATTTTGGTGCATTACATGTGCCAGCTAGAGACTGAGTGTGAATATATGTGGCCTTTTTGTTTGTTTTCTTGGTGCTACCTCACTGATGCAGGGGATGGCAATGATGTTTCCTTGTGAGGCGAGATGGCGCCAGCTATGGATGAAGGCAAGTATGAATATGTATATATGTATGTGTATGTGAGTGGACGGGCCATTCTTTGTCTGTTTCCTGGTGATACACTGACATGGGAAATGGCATTGAGGTATAATAAGAAAAAAATTATATAAATGCACATGTATACGTTGATATACATATGTACATGTGTAAATGAGTGGATTGGTCTTTCTTCGTCTGTATCCTGGCACTACCTCACTGACGTGGGAAACAGTGATCAAATATAGTGGTGATAATAATGATACTTTTTGTTTTCTTTTCAGATTGAAAAGTATTATGACCCCATCTTGTGTGATCTCATCAATAATTTAACTCACAATATGTGGAGAGTGAGGGAGTCATCTTGTCATGCCCTCACAGATCTTTTGCGAAGACAGTCAGCTGCCAGTGCATTACATCGAATGAATGAATTATGGACTACACTTTTTAGAGTTTGTGCCGATATCAAAGAATCTGTTCGGCATGCAGCAGAGAAGACATTACAAGCATTGAGTAAAAGTTGCATCAAGGTAATTTTGATATGTTCATTAATAATTGTTTATAAGCTGTATTTTTCTTTAACCCTCATTACTTTTTCTTTACCTTTGTAAATGTACTTGCAATATAGAGTACTTTATTTCCTTTTTTTTTTGTTTTTTGTTTTTTAATGTGTTATCAGTTTGATTACCCCTCATTTAGTAACCTTTGCCATTTTACTTCTCTTTCTCACCAAATAGCAGCCACACACATTAAGCATCTACAAATTTAAACAAATACTTACAGTAGAATCCCGCTTAACATGCTCGGCACCCAATCCCTTGCCTCAAGACACGACCCCCCCTTTACTCTTGCCACTTCTTAACCACCTACCAAGCAGAAATAAAAAGTTTGCTCTTGCCTCTCACTTTATCAACAATTACTCACAAGTCTTGCCCTCTCTCCCATCTTCCCATCAAGCACAATACTGATAAAACATACTTACATTCTTATAACTCACCAAGCACAAAACAACCTCCCTCCAACTCAGAATTAGACTTCAATGCATCAGACATTCACTCATCTGAGACTACACTCCCAAGACATGTAGATATTAGAAAGTTTAACAACATTCTGCACACCAACCATCACTCCGGCATTACAAATTTTCACACACACTTCCAAACTCAGTCACCAACTTCCGTAGCTTTTAATAGAATCTCCCACCAGTGGTTTCATCAGCAAACACCTGTCTCGCTTTGCAGTCCCCCCTCATCCCAGTAGATTGCAAATTTGCCCTTCTCTCCAAGACTTGCATTTGTCTCCCCATCACCCAATCCTTGAACAAATTTAACAGCCATGATGACGTCACATACTCTCTCTGCAGACCAGCCTTCTCTTAGAACCACTCAATCTTTTCTCTTCCTATTTGTACCCGCACCTTACATTCTTTTTAAAAACTTCTAACTGGTGCTTGCAGCTTTCTTCCCAGACCATATATTCCTAATGCCTCCCACAAGTCACCTCTAGCTACCCTATCATTTGCTTTTTCCAGATCCATAGATGCTGTACACATATCCTTCTGTTTCTCTAGATTTTTCTCACATGTTCTTTAAAGTAAACACTAGATCTACACTTTAAATACCACTTCTGAAATCACATTTTTCTCCTGAATCTGATGCTCCATACATAATTTCATCATCTCAATCGTCCCTTTCCCATACAAGGTACATTCAACAAACTTATACCTATGTATTTTGAAAACTCGCCTTTATCCTTCTTGCCTTGATGCAGTGGCACTGTACATGCATCCTGACAGTCAACAGGCACCTCACCATAATCCATATACACTTTGAAAATCCATACTAACCAATCAGCAACACAGTCACCCTCATTCTTATTGAATTCAACTGCAATGCCATCCAATCCAGCTGCCTTGCTACATTTCATATTATTGAAGGTTTTTTACGTCATGTTCTCTCTTCACCAAACCACACTCCACGGCCCTGTCACTTCACATATCACCCTGACCCAAACACCCTACATGCCACCCTGCCATCAATCACATTCAACAGTCCTTCACAACAGTCACTCCATCTCTTTTCATCACTGCCTGTTACCACACCCCTGTTTGCCACTTTCACTGTTGTTTCCATTTGTTCTCTTGTCTTTGCACACTGTTAACAACCTAGAATATCTTATTCTCCCTGAAGTTACTGATACTTGCTCACCTTAACTCTCATCTGTCCTCTTTTCCAACCTCTGCTCCTTCCTTCAAACATACCCATTTGTGCTTTCTGAGATAATGTTCACTTTCCACGCATTTTTTGTTGCTCACAGAACCTGTGCCTCCTCCCCCACCCTATGACTCACTTCCACTTCCATGGTTCCATTCACTGCCAAGTCCACTCCTAGATATCTAAAACACTTCACTTCCTTCAGTTTTTCTCCACTCAGACTTACATTTCAACTAACATGTATCTTCACCCTGGTGAACCTAATGACCTTGCTTTTATTTACATTTACTTTCAACATTTTCCTTTCACACTCTCTTCCAAACTCAGTCACCAACTTCTGCAGTTTCTCATTCACATCAGTTACCAGTGCTGTATCATTTGTGAATAACAAATGACTCACTTCCCAGGCCCTGTCATCCTCAATAGATTGCATACTCGTCCCTTTCTCCAAAACTCTTATATTTCCCTTCCTCACCACCCCATAAACAAATTGAACAACCATGGTGGCATCACACACCCTTGCCACAGACTGACCTTCACATGGAACCAATCACTCTATTCTCTTCCAACTCATACACATGCCTTACACCCTTGATAAAGGATTTTCACTGTTTCTAGTAGCTTACCTCCCACACCATATATTCTTATGATGTTCCACAAAGCATCTCGATGAACCCTAGCATGTCCCTTCTCCAGATCCATAAATGCCACATGCAGATCCATCTTTTGTTTTAAGTATTTCTCACACATTCTTCAAAGCAAACATTTGATCCTCATATCCTCTAACACTTCTGAAACCATATTGCTCCTTCCCAATCTGATGCTGTTTCCTAATGCTACCTCGCTAACGCGGGAAACAGTGATCAAGTATAATAAAACACACACACACTCCCACACACACACTTGTCCTATGCCTTAAATACCTAGGGCTGGTTCTCTATTACAACACTAAAAGTTTGGGGATTTTCCAGCACCTCTGGTTTTCAAGTTGCATACTCTGACCTAAGTAGTAGAAGTAATTTTTGGTTTTTCTTCCCACCTACATGGACTGCCGGCATTCAGTCCAAAAATATACAGTCACGTAATATTTGAATACATAACTCACTCAACTCATTCCTTGTAACTACATTTTTCCTTCAGGGAGCTGTATTGTGCTAGCACTGCCTTTTGGTAAAACGATAGGAGTAATGAATAGAAGTAGTAGGTAGGAACATTAGGTAGAAGGTTGGAACATTAGGTAGTAGATGGCAGGAACATTAGGTTGGGGCCTCTGGAAACACTGCACTAGACTCCCCCTCTGCTAGTATCCTGTTTAGGGTGAGGCACTAAAAGGCTAAGAAGCAGCACTGGAGTTCATTAGTTATGTAGGCTGCTTTGCTGTAGCTACTCTCTTAAGGGAGTTCCCTAAGGAAATGGGCATCAGAGATATATTGTGATAGAGATAGATAGATTAGATTAAAAGTTTCATGGTTTAGTCTTTGAAAGGTATTCATATTATAAGAAGAAAAATCTTGTAAAAGTACAAAACGCCACTAACATCCTTTTGAGAGTGTGTGATAACTTGGATTGCTTCATCAGCAGGTGGCATTAAAGACAGGCTGCTGAGAAGTGCTGGATACACGTGACATGTGGGCTTCCACACCCTTTTTTTACGCCTGTTCTTTGAGGTATTGACTACTTAGTTCGTCTTTGTAATAGAATTAACTATTTTCTTTTATAAAGTTTACGATTTTACATGTATTTCACTTGTAATAACATATGGGAATTTTTGCAGAAATATCTGGTGTTAGGTTGAAATCATTTATATATATTACCCATGTTGCCAACTGGGTTCTCTAGTCATGCTTAGCAAGATAAGTGCACATCTTCTGTTTGTTATTGGTATATGCATTTTTTCTTTCTCACTCTGTTCTCTTTCTCCCATTCTAATGCACTCGTATTTATTTCAAGAAGACTCATAGATAAAACACAAAGTGCACATCTTCTGTTTGTTATTGGTATATGCATTTTTTTTCTCTCTCTCCCACTCTGTTCTCTTTCTCCCATTCTAATGCACTCATATTTATTCCAAGAAAACTCAGAGATAAAACACAATATTATCAAGGTATGAAATTCATTCCAACAGTAGTACAGCAAGGTAAATAATGACAATTGATTACTTGATGATGAAACAATAAAGTTAAGAAGATATAACTATTTGTATTATAGTTGTATGGAGGAGGGTGGATGTGTTGGAAACGATATGTTGAGTACAGTATGTGGTGTGAGGTGGTTTTGATCGAGTAAGTAATGAAAGGGTAGGAGATATGTGTAGAAATAAAAAGAGTGTGATTGAGAGAGCAGAAGAGTGTGTGTTGAAATGGCTTGGACGTATGGAGGGAATGAGTGAGGAAAGTTTGACAAAGAGGATATACGTGTCAGAGGTGGAGGGAACAAGAAGCAGGAGACCAAATTGGAGGTGGAAGGATGGAGTGAAAAAGATTTTGAGTGATCAAGGCCTGAACATACAGGAGAGTGAGAGGCATGCAAGGAATAGAGTGAATTGGAATGATGTGGAATACCAGGGTCAACATGCTATCAATGGACTGATCTAGGGAATGTGAAACATTTAGGATAAACTATAGAAAGGTCTGTGAGGCCTGGATGTGGATAGGGAGCTGCAGTTTCTGTGCATTACACATGACAGCTAGTGCCAGGAATGGACAAAGGCAAAGCAAGTTTGAATATGTACATGTGTATAAATGTCCGTGTATGCATATGTATATGTTGATATGTATACATGCGTGTATGGGTGTTTAAGTATAATTATGTGTATATGATAGAGTTGATAGAGATGCTCTGTGGAAGGTATTAAGAATATATGGTGTGGGAGGCAAGTTGTTAGAAGCAGTGAAAAGTTTTATCGAGGATGTAAGGCATGTGTACGTGTAGGAAGAGAGGAAAGTGATTGGTTCTCAGTGAATGTAGGTTTGCGGCAGGGGTGTGTGATGTCTCCATGGTTGTTTAATTTGTTTATGGATGGGGTTGTTAGGGAGGTGAATGCAAGAGTTTTGGAAAGAGGCGCAAGTATGAAGTCTGTTGGGGATGAGAGAGCTTGGGAAGTGAGTCAGTTGTTGTTCGCTGATGATACAGCGCTGGTGGCTGATTCATGTGAGAAACTGCAGAAGCTGGTGACTGAGTTTGGTAAAGTGTGTGAAAGAAGAAAGTTAAGAGTAAATGTGAATAAGAGCAAGGTTATTAGGTACAGTAGGGTTGAGGGTCAAGTCAATTGGGAGGTGAGTTTGAATGGAGAAAAACTGGAGGAAGTGAAGTGTTTTAGATATCTGGGAGTGGATCTGGCAGCGGATGGAACCATGGAAGCGGAAGTGGATCATAGGGTGGGGGAGGGGGCGAAAATTCTGGGAGCCTTGAAGAATGTGTGGAAGTCGAGAACATTATCTCGGAAAGCAAAAATGGGTATGTTTGAAGGAATAGTGGTTCCAACAATGTTGTATGGTTGCGAGGCGTGGACTATGGATAGAGTTGTGCACAGGAGGATGGATGTGCTGGAAATGAGATGTTTGAGGACAATGTGTGGTGTGAGGTGGTTTGATCGAGTAAGTAACGTAAGGGTAAGAGAGATGTGTGGAAATAAAAAGAGCGTGGTTGAGAGAGCAGAAGAGGGTGTTTTGAAATGGTTTGGTCACATGGAGAGAATGAGTGAGGAAAGATTGACCAAGAGGATATATGTGTCGGAGGTGGAGGGAACGAGGAGAAGAGGGAGACCAAATTGGAGGTGGAAAGATGGAGTGAAAAAGATTTTGTGTGATCGGGGCCTGAACATGCAGGAGGGTGAATGGAGGGCAAGGAATAGAGTGAATTGGAGCGATGTGGTATACCGGGGTTGACGTGCTGTCAGTGGATTGAATCAAGGCATGTGAAGCGTCTGGGGTAAACCATGGAAAGCTGTGTAGGTATGTATATTTGCGTGTGTGGACGTATGTATATACATGTGTATGGGGGTGGGTTGGGCCATTTCTTTCGTCTGTTTCCTTGCGCTACCTCGCAAACGCGGGAGACAGCGACAAAGCAAAAAAAAAAAAAAAAAAAATGTGTATATGAGTGGATGAGCCATTCTTCGTCTGTTTCCTGGCGCTACCTTGCTTACGCGGGAAACATCAGTGAAGTATAATGATACTAAATATTGTATTATATTATTCATACAGATAAATGATGATATTTATAGAGTGAAAGTAACAAGGATTATATCAAAGTTAATGCAAAGTAAATCATGATGAGTGCCATTTGTTTCTTAATAATGTCTCCCTTTATTTGTTCTTTCTGTTCCACTCTGTTGCTTCATATTTGCTGATGGGAGGATTATTAATAAAAATCAGTATAATCTATGAACACAGTTTTTTCCTGTACCATATTAATACTGAGAGGTGAATAATGATATGTAATTGATTTTTACATGATGAGTTAGTGAAATTCAGGAATGATAATTATTTTTTATTTTATTACTCAGATAGAAGAATGATAATAGAAATGCTCTTGAAGCACTGAAA
Organism: Panulirus ornatus; assembly: GCF_036320965.1. Lineage (NCBI taxonomy): Eukaryota > Metazoa > Arthropoda > Malacostraca > Decapoda > Palinuridae > Panulirus > Panulirus ornatus. Next base: position 47,876,132 of record NC_092237.1, read on the forward strand.
AAATGAACAAGCTTAGGTTCGAGATTATTTTGTGAAGTAATGATGAGTAATTGGAAACTTAATAATGCCTCATCCCTTCCCTGTGATCTCTCTCTTCCAGTCTGATACACATTTACTTCTCGGAGCCAGATGAAGAAAAGACAAAATTTATTCTTTTAGTAATACAGTGTGGTAACAATGATATGTAATATATACTCTTTAAAGCAGGGAGTTAGACACAAATGAACAATGCACCCATCAATAATGTCATGATTATTTATGCTGCTGAGGTTTGTATGTGCTTGTAAAACAAACCAAAATAAGATTTGCGTTATAGCACTTACAGTGGTAAATGATAATGCACAGTAATATCTGAACAGTAAAAAAATTATTGAGTTTTGTTTTAGGGTGTCCACCGGCAGTGCTGATGATGAACACTCTGCTGCCTTATCTTGGTTACTTTCAGTGCTGGAAGAGTCACTATTCATAAAATCTCTTTCCCTATGCAAAGAGGTGAATGATAAAACAAATTATATCACAAGTGAAAAAATTTACAGACTCTAGCCCTAGGGAACCACTGGCAACAATGGCTTCACTTGTGCTTAGAACTCCTTCTGCTGCCTTTCTTGGGCATTTTCAATGCTGGAAGAGTCATTCATTGTCCATTAGATCACTCTCCGCACACTCCATAGACTGATGCAGATTGTCATCATCAATTCAGGATTATCTTCTACTTGGTCCTCTAAATCTCACAAAGCTCACAGAAATGTGTCCTCTTTGGCATGGCCAGAGGGTGACTGACTATGGGGAGTTGTTATTGAACATCACCAACTTGGAAACCACTGAAGCCCAGTTGGTCACTTATGTAGAGTCATCTAGAGGAATTTAAAGGTTAAGACGTAAGTGTTAATTGTTATGTTGTACTTATTTACATACTTACTCACTCAGTCTTACCCAATGACCTTTGTAGCTCTTGCAGTGTCTTTGAAGCCAGCCATGTCCATTAGCTAGGACCATATCTCAAGGAGTGTGGTGTGATGTGCTTTTGTCTTTGTGGGATGAACACGAGGCAGTTGAGGAGTAGGTGTTCAGTGTCCTCTGTCTAAGGCTGCATCTTGAGCATGAGGGGTCTTGCAATGTATTGAATCAATGTTTGTAAAGTTGAAGAGATGAGTAGTATCCAAAGTATGGATGAAAAAGATGAAAAAGTGTGACTTGTATTTGTATGGGGAGTGAAGCTTCAGGTCCATGCATTTCCAACAGAATGGATTTCATAATTGGGTTGAGTGAATGATTGTTCAGTGGTGTTTCTTGGATCATTGTAGTGTAAATATGTTTTGTCAGTGTTGTATTTACTTAGTTTTTGACTACTGGCACTTTGTCTGCAAACATAAAATATCTCTATGTGAGACGAAACAATTTGACAGCACTTATCTCATACAGCTTGTTCTTTGTAACTAGATTTTCCTGTGATGAGCACTAGCCCTGCCTTTTGGAAGAATGGTAGTAATAGTAGATAGAAGTAGTAGGTAGGAACATTTAGGCAGGAGCATTGCATAAAGACATTAGATAGGAGCCTCTGCAAACACTGCATTAAAGTTGCCCTCTGTCACTGGTCTGTTAAGGGTGAGGCACTAAAGGTTATGAAGTGTTACTGAAGTTCACTAGTTATGGAGGCTGTTGGTGTGGCCACCCCCTTGAGGGAGTTCCAGTTGGAACTGGCATCAGAAGTATAGATAGATAGTTGTGTTATTATTATTGGAAAACCATAGAACCCTTTTATGGGGCTCCTGCAGCTGTGAGGCTGCATGCCACACAGGAGTAAGAAAATTGTACTCTTTTAAAAGTGTGAAGGTCCTTGATGTGGTTATTCCTTTCTGTCCATCAACATTGATGTAGCTACACTTGTGGGTGTTGTATACAGCACCAACCATATTTTACATTATTTTGCAGATTAATAGTGGAAAATTATTTTGCAGGTGTGTGAAAGCACTGGTGAGGAAAGTGAGAAGATGATGAAAGAAGTATTGCCTACTTTGCTGACATCAGGCATCACTAATACTGAGGCTGAAGTGAGGAGTGTCAGCCTGCAGACAGTGTCCAAGTTGTGCCGATCAGGAGGTGCATTAGTGAAACCACACCTAGGTGTTCTTGTCCCTGCACTTTTAGAGGCTCTTTCTGGACTTGAGTCACAGGCTCTCAGTTATACCTCTGTAAGGTTAAATGATGAAGACAGAGAGAAATTAGATGTAGCCAGAGTTGCTGCAACTCGAAGCACACCCATGATGGATACACTGAACTATGTCTTGCAGTTTGTAGATCAGAGTGTAATGGAAAAGTTAGTGGGAGGTCTGGTTGATGTGCTGAAGAGTTCTGTTGGTCTTGTCAGTCGTGCAGGTGCTGCGCATGTTGTGGAGACCTTGACCCACACCTGTCCAGCACCCTTAGAAAAGTACACCGGGAAGCTCTTAGCTGCACTTGTCAATGGTTTAAGTGACAGAAATGCAGTGGTAAGGAAGGTATATGCAAATGCCATAGGAAATCTTGTTAAAACTGCTAAAGCTTCAAGTATAGAAAAGCTTCTCTCCAAACTACAGACATGGTACCTTGAGAAGGAAGAAGACAATGTTAGGTTGAGTGGTGCTCTCACCATCCGCAGTATGCACACTCAGAATAATGACATTATGAAACAATATGCTTCCCAAGCTATGCCACTGGCATTTTTGGCCATGCATGCAGAGAAAACAGCTGAAAGTGACCCTAGTGGTGCTAAGATTTGGGAGGAAATATGGTCGGACAATACTCCTGGGACAGAATCAGGAGTGAGACTGTATTTAACTGAGATTATTGTGATATGTGAACAAGCTCTGCAGAGTTCAAATTGGGCAATGAAAGCTCAGGCTGGCCGATCCCTTTCAACACTTTCTCAAAAGCTTGGCTCAAGTTTGAATGATGGCCTTGTCACATCTCTTGTCACTCTACTAACCAATAGTCTGCATGGCAGAACATGGACAGGAAAGGAATCTCTTGTAACAGCACTTTCAAATGTAGCAGTTCATACAAAGTCAGTTCTAGGCACCCTTAAACACGAAGATGGAGACAACCTTCTACTGGATGATGTAGTAAAGGTTCTAACACGGGAAGCTAGCAAAGAGAAGTTGGAGTACAAGATTCATGCCATCAAAGCCCTAACTACCGTCCTAGACACATTCCACATTGACAGATTTGAGCAAGTGTTTGACATCTGCCTTCCATATTTAACACCTGTAAGTATTACTATGAGATACATTCATGTATACTCAGATGTTCTCTCTCTCTCTCTCTCTCTCCTCTCTCTCTCTCTCTCTCTCTCTCTCTCTCTCTCTCTCTCTCTCTCTCTCTCTCTCTCTCTCTCTCTCTCTCTCTCTCTCAAGTGTGTAATATTTGAAAAATAGAATTGAGGCAAGCTCAGAAAGTAAACAGACAATCTCTCAGTGATTATTTTTCATGAAAAGGGAAATGCAGTACATATCAGAATTTAAGAAATACAGTATTACTGAAGGGTGCAGTGATCACATTAAAATAAAAGAAACCAGTGCAGAGATTCATAGGTGTGAGTCTGTTGGAAAAATATAAGAACACAATTGATTAGAGTGGTTGATTAGTTGACATAACAGTATACTGTGAAATTCTTAGAACAGAAATCTTTCTAGTGGAAATACTGTTAAAAAAAAGTAGATGTTAAGAAAAGATTATAGATGGAGAGAAATAACTTAATTCAAAAGAATATAAGTTGTTAGAAAATAATCTATCAGTTAAAATTTGAAAGACTAAAATAACCACTGACATATGCCAGCTGTCTGGACACTTGATATCAGTATTTTCAGTCTCATAATTTGTAAGTCTGTTGGTACAGGTACACCACCATTTTTCCCGCACTCTTGGTTCCAAAGCCTTGTCAGATTAATCATTTTGCCAGATCAACCTTGGTCATGTAATAATAATTCATCAACACACCTCTAACCCACTAAGTATATCTCCCGTGTGTCTAAAGTATACCATGGACTACTAGAAATTTAAATTAAATATTAAATGTTTAAGCACCCTAAGATGGTAAGTCTGTCCTTAGATTGTTTGAATCCAATGGTGTATATAGGGTATAGCAGGTAGGGCATGTGCCCTGGGTGCCACTTGAAGGGGGGCACCAATGGCGTCGTGGATCCAGACAATGATTCGGATCTTAAAGATTTAGATTTCTTGACCGTGAAAACATATCTTTGGCATTTGGAATCACATTGATATCATTAATTCAATAGTCATTCACAAAAATTGATATTTCTGTAATGGCGCCCTGGATCCAGACAATGCTTTGGATCACTCCCAGAATCTCATCAATTGGTCATTGTCATTTCTGACTTTACCTGAAAATTTAATCAAAATTTGTTCATAACTTTTGTTGAAATTTGCTCACAGACAAACAAACACTGGTAAAAACATAATCTCCTTGGCAGAGGTAATAAGAGTAAAAAATATTGGTGTCATATGTTTGGACAGGGGAGCAATTTCAGTGCTTGCCATAGGCGCTATTTCCCCTAGATACGCCCCTGTTTGAATCTTGTGGGGTCTTCTTCGTCTTCTGTTTTTAGTGTTTTCCTAGGTATGCATCGCCAGAATAATGCAGTTTCATATGCATCATACACCTGCTCAGGTGCTCATCAGGTATGAGTTTTGCAAATTAGTGAGCATACTCGGCAGTTTCTTCGTGGTTTGCAGACTGCTTCTCTCCGTACACTTTATTCATGGAAATTCCATGACACTTCTTGAATCTTTGAAGCCATCCTTCACTATAGACACACTCATGTTGTAATTTAAGTTCTTTATGGAACAACTTGGCCTAGTCCATTATCATGCTACCTAACAAGTCCACTCCATCACTCTGACACTGTCGAAACCATTCTGTCATCACTCAATCGTGCTCATTACTCTTACCATCTTTCATAGTTTTTCTAATCGTCATTTGCTTCTTGGAATCGCTATCCGCATAGAATTTCAATATTTTCTCCCTTTGCATCTATATATCATAAACAGTTGATGAACCAATATTGTAGATGCCACACAGCTTACACACCGAAACACACAGTCAGTTTTTTTCAACAGTTCTGATTTATCTTGGATCGATATAGACTTGTGTTTACATTTGACATCACAACTGATGCTCTCATATGTCTTAGAAGCCATAGCTAGGGTTAGATTTAAACAAAATAAGCTAAGAATCTCACAGAATTGCATTGTCACCATCGAGTACAGTGTAAAGAATGCAAATAAGTGCACCCTACACACAACGCCATCTGTGGCTACCCAGTAAACTAGTCTGGCGGCTGCGGTAATTTCAAGTTTCTCATGTAATTTTGTTCGGATTAAAGGTCCCGAATCATGTTACCAGAAAATCAGTGTTGTACCTGTAATACTGAATAGACAAAAAAATAATATATTTCTATGCAAAACAGAAGATACATAAGTCAGTGATCACTTGGTTCAAATAGTGTATGAAAGATTGATATTAATTTCATGTTGAAAAAAATAGATAGCAAATAAGCTCAAGTTTCTCTAGAAAAGAGTGTTGATTGTGGAAATGAACTTGAGGTAGAGGAGATTTGGTGGGTTGTAGTTGGTTGGCAGCCACCGACTAGGGAGGTATATTACTTGTACTACCCGCCTGGATATCATGAGGGTTAGTTATGGCTACATTGTGAGCCAGCACTTTAGTGGTTGTCAAGTTCCACTCCTCTGACCCAGGTAGTTATCCTTTCTTTCTGCCTTACCCACAAGTGGAATGATGGCATTATGTCCACAAACATACAATCTGTCCTTGTCACACATAACACTTGACAGCTTTTAACTCACGCAAATCAATCTTTGTAAATAGATTTACCTGTGGTGAGAATGTTCTGTCCCTTCCATTTAGCAAAATAGTAGTAGCAGTAGATAAAAATAGTTGGTAGGAACATTAGACAGGAGCATTAGATAGAAGTAGTCGGTAGGAACATGTAGGTAGAAGTAGTAGGTGGGAACATTGGATAATAGTCGGTAGTAACATTAAGTAATAACGTCTGGAAACACCGTGTTTTAGCTACCCTCTTCCAAGGGCCTGTTAAGGGTGAGGCACTAAAAGTCTTATGGAGACTCTTGCTGTAGCCATCCTTTTGAGGGTGTTCCCAAAGGGAAGAAGCATCAGAGATATAGATAGATAGGTAAAGGAGATTGAATTAGAAAATGAATAGTGAAAATGGTAGTCAGCAACAGAAATGAAATTTCAATGAGCATTAAAGTTGTAAATAAGAAAGAAGTTTGTCATCACAGGAAAAAGTGACTAAATAGGAACTTGATGCATTAGTAGTTTCTGGTAAAGATAATGAAGTTGTGAGACAGATGAAATGATATGAATATGGTAGCATATTGAAAATTAGAAGAGATAAGAAGCAAAATGATTAATGCAACAGATTTTCAGAAATCGGTATGGATTCAAAAGGTAATTGGCTCAAGTAGATTCTCCTGGTTGCTGATAGGTGCCCTACCTTTTCAAATAAAAATTGCTCAATTGAAGGTAATCTTCATTGTGATGATGTCTGTTTTCTGAGAATTATGAGGCAACTACAGTCAGCTTTTCAGGTCACAGGATGTTGACATTATCACTGTGTAGAAGTTGCTGATTGGCAGTGAGCACCCACTCCAAGCTGTACTCTGCAACTACTGGAAAGTGGTTATCAAGGGTTTAGAGGGGAAAACTTTATCAAAAGGCAGGGAGTTGAAGGTTTCTAACACAAAGGACCTTAGAAAATCTCTTGATCTCATGAGTCACCTTCTCAGAGAGAAAGTTTTTCATCCTTCATAACTTAACATTCTTACAAGAAATGAAACAGCCAGTGTACCAACAAGGACATCATTATTTGTAGCTGAAGGGAGCAAAACACTCATTATAGTGTCTGTCTAGGAAGCACCTAAGTCTATTTGGATTTTTTCAGCAAATATTCTGTTGATTCTTTTTACCTTTGCAACCATCACACTTCCTATGTCAGCAAGGGATATTGAGATACATTTTTAAGCATCATATTTCTAGAAATGTTGCCTTCATAGTAATATATGTGAGGAACCTCCCATTGGTGGATGCTACTCGCCCTTTTAGCCATTATTTCTTGAGTCTTGTTTTGCAAACATTCGTCTATCCCTTGGGATTCTCAAAGTCACCTCTTCACTAATCCACTACTTTCCATAATTTTGAGACTTCCCCATTTGCCTCTGTTTGGCTGTGCTTTCATTTCCCATGCTTACTGGGTATTTCCAGTTCAGAAGAAAGTGAGTTTTGAACTCCTGAAAAATACTTTTTCCTACAGAGAAGGCCAGTAACCAAGCCTCTTTTTTTTTTCCCTACCCTTCCATTTTTTACTGTCTTATGCTTTCTTTAGGCAGTTTGAAATTTGTAATAGTGCTTGGACTGAAAGTGTTCAATACCAGTAGGATTTGAGCTTGTGATGTAACCCTTGTTTCATGAGTTGAGATGATTATGTCCTTAGAGACAGTGACATGACTTCCCACAGGTGATTTTGCTTATCATCCCTAAAGAAATTGAAGCTCTTATTTCCCTTATACATTGGCCTTCATTGTAGGAGTAAATAGTTCTTTAGAAGTTTAAAACTTGTCTTTTGTTTCCACCGGAAAAGCAAGAACAGGAAGACACAGATGAGGAGGAGCGTACCAAGAAGGAGGAATCTCTGCGATGGGATCTCATTGATGAAATGGTCCACTCCTTAGGGCGTGCTTGGCCCTTATCCAAGGACACCCAAGGTAAAATATGTTAAAATCAATACTGTGCCATGTTTTTTAAGTTTTGAAGAACAGACATATTTCTGGAGCTTTAAGGAAGACTACATGAACCAAAAAATTTCCCATGAGGAGCTTAACCCATTTAATGTCCTTTGACCCTTTGGCTTTGTGATTGAAATTTCAGGCAAGTTTGAGTTATTGAGGGGGAAAGATGAAAGTTGGTATTAGTTGTTTTTCACTATTAACTCTTTACCTCACAATTAAGTCTTCATGCCAGTCTTGCACTGTTCCATTTTGAGATTACAAGAGAAACTTATTTATCGTTACAGATTGAGATAAGAGAGATGAAGAATAGGGAAATAACTTATACCATTTATAGTCCTTGGAGAGCCTGCTATGCCACTATTGTCAAAGACAAGAATGTAGTATTGTCATTGCACATTTTTTCTTTTACGCTTCTCCCCCTTGTCCCACATTAGCAAGGTTGCACCAGGAACAAATGAAGAAAGGCCACGTTCACTCACATGCATTGCAACAAAACCACAGCCATCATATTTGTATGAATATTTATTTTTTTGTCTACTATGTATGCTAGTAGTATAATCAGTTTTGTTTTCTTCTATAATCAATCCGATTTATGGATATATTATTTTACCAGTAATACAGAGAATTCCAGATGTACAACAGGGTTATGTTCTTTGAAACCTTGTTGCAAGTCAGGGCATCATAGATTAAGAAATTGAAATGCAGGAAGGGTTATGTTCATTCTTCATTTCGTGTTGTTATATCACATACACCTCTCAAATCATTCATTTCCACAGCCTGGATTCTTGACCTTTGTGACACTTTCCATGTCCATGTTTCAACTGCACAAGGCAGGGTTAGGAAGACTGTGCAGTCCCCTAATCCTTTCTTCTTTTCCATACATACATCTCTCCCCATCATTATTCTTTTAAGACAAGCAGTGACTCTTCTGTTCCATACTGCTGTCTCCCTAATTTATCCTTTCATATCACTGAGCTGTCACCTCGTTCAGTCTTACTCCTCCATATCTGTAACACAGTTTTTCACACCTCTCATTCTATAGGACTATGCAAAATTTTTACTTCCACTGTATCCTTTCAAACACCACTACTTTATTATTACTTGAATTACGTTCTATAACTCCTGTGTCTGTCAGCAAAGAACACAGTATCATCTGAAAACAGGCTTGTCATTAGCCACTGTATCTCACCATCACACTCCATCTCTACACCCTTTTCCAAAATTTTTTTTTTCATCTCTATGATCACTCTATCCATATATATGTTAAAAAACCATGGTGGCATCACACTGCCCAGCCTCACACCCACACGTATGCCAAAACTTTTGCTAAACTCTCCGTCTGCTCCTACGCATGCATTTGCTTTTCACAAGTCTTTCACGCTTTCTAACAGTTGTACCCCTATCCCATATATCCATAATTCATCCCACAAAGCATTCCACTATACTCTGTCGTACGCTTTCTCCAGATCCATAAATGCTGCATATAGCTTCTTTACTTTTATTAGATACTTTTCCAGTCCTTCACAGTGCAAAGATTTGATCCACACCATCACTTACCTTCCCTAAGCACCTGTGCTCCTGCCTTTTTCTGCATTCAGTCATTTCCATCACAGTATCAGTCATCACTCTTCCATGCACTTTTCATAGTATACTTAACAGACTTATTCCCCTTATAATTGTTACATACATCCTTAGCCCTTTTTCATTTAAATAAAGGAACAATAATAGCTTTCACCCAATCCTCATGCATAACCCTCTGCCTACATACGAAATTGCATATCAAACGCATCTACTCTGTCAGACTTTTTTTTATCAACTTCATCAACTGTCACGCTTTTTCTGCCATATTTCTTCCTACTTCAACATTTCTGGTGTAATTCCATCTGCTCAAGGTGCCTTTCCTGTGTTCAGCCTCTTATTGTCCTTTTTGTCTCCCTGTCCTTTTTGTCTCTTGCTGTAGACCCCTGCACTTGTGTATCCTTTTCCTACCATCTTCCATATCCATGCATGTAACAAGTGCTGCCTCTCCTTTTTCCACATTCTTTGGTTCTTCAGAATACTCTTTCCATCTTTCTTTTACTTCCTCCTTTTGATTCAGCAGCTCCCCTTCCTTACTTCTCACATTTACATTTCCTTTCTTACATTCACCTCTTTTTTTTTTTTTCACCTTCAAGTACATTTTCTTATTTTCCCTAAACTTTTCACTCAACTTTCTTCTAAAATCTTCATCTTCTGTTTCTTTACTTCAGAGCTTTATCAGCCTCAACACTCAACTTAACATATTATATTCTTCCCTCCTCTTTTGCTGAACTTTCATTAGTACAGTCCTTTCAAGCAGTCTACCATATGCCTTTTCCTTCTCTTCCACAGCATTTCTAATCTCATCCATCCACCATGCATTCCCCCTTTTATGCTTATATCTCATAACCTTGTATCCAACTACTAATTCTACAACCTTTGTCTTTCTGTAAACAAATCAAACACAGCTGCACATGACAGCATCCCTATATTTACTACACTTTCATCTAAGCTTTATGTCACCCTTCTTTCATACTTTTTTTCCAACATTTTTACCTCTCCATTATTCCCTATGCCATACTTCCATTTCCTTATGATCTTGACCTCCATAAGAACTGGAAAATGGGCAGAATCTTCAAAGAATTCTCTCAACTCTCCAGCACAACCTTCTCCATCTTTGATATACAGTACTGAAGAACTTTTGTGATCCACCATGCTGTGTGATAGAAAAAATACAAGCATAGACCTTTACAGAATGTGGGATACAAGATTAGATACAGCACCTTTAAAGATATATATGTTTAGGAATATTACTGCTTCTGAATTAGAATTTATTTACCTTGTTATTTCAGAAAAGTACAGTGAACGGGTAGTGGAAATGTTGAATAATAGTGTATCACGTGTTCCACGTAAAACACAATTGAGCATAGTTGGTGCTCTGAAGCATTTTTGGGGACGACATTTTCTCCTGCAAGAGCTCCCAGCCTCCCTAGAAACACCTCTGTTTGACCCACTCTTGCATCATTCCTGCAAGATATTCAATTACTGTTTAGGTAATTCCTTTTTTGTAGTTTTTTCTTCATGTTTTGTGTTTTTTAAGAATAAGAAGTCGAGAACATTATCTCGGAAAGCAAAAATGGGTATGTTTGAAGGAATAGTGGTTCCAACAATGTTGTATGGTTGCGAGGCGTGGGCTATGGATAGAGTTGTGCGCAGGAGGATGGATGTGCTGGAAATGAGATGTTTGAGGACAATGTGTGGTGTGAGGTGGTTTGATCGAGTGAGTAACGTAAGGGTAAGAGAGATGTGTGGAAATAAAAAGAGCGTGGTTGAGAGAGCAGAAGAGGGTGTTTTGAAGTGGTTTGGGCACATGGAGAGGATGAGTGAGGAAAGATTGACCAAGAGGATATATGTGTCGGAGGTGGAGGGAACAAGGAGAAGAGGGAGACCAAATTGGAGGTGGAAAGATGGAGTGAAAAAGATTTTGTGTGATCGGGGCCTGAACATGCAGGAGGGTGAAAGGAGGGTAAGGAATAGAGTGAATTGGAGCGATGTGGTATACCGGGGTTGACGTGCTGTCAGTGGATTGAATCAAGGCATGTGAAGCGTCTGGGGTAAGCTATGGAAAGCTGTGTAGGTATGTATATTTGCGTGTGTGGACGTATGTATATACATGTGTATGGGGGGGGTTGGGCCATTTCTTTCGTCTGTTTCCTTGCGCTACCTCGCAAACGCGGGAGACAGCGACAAAGTATAATAAAAAAAAAAAATAAAGAATAAGAATAGAAAATGAAGGATTGAAAGGGGTAGAACTTACCTTCCATAAAATGTTAGTTGAAAAGCTATGAGGATCTGTATTAGTATGGGTTGAAATTTAGTTGATAAGGAGGGAGTTTAAGACACCATCATTGGAGACTGCCTTGGAGCTGTATGGTGTTGTGCTTATAGGTTGTGGGAAGAGAAGCACAGAAGAGTGGAATGGAAATTTAAGAAAGTTATTAGAGGAGAAGAGAGAATTTAAAAAAAAAAGTTGAATCTTTAGAAAATAATGAAGGCATAGAGTGTGAAATGTTAATGCCTTGAGTAGAAAAGTTGAAAGGATGGTACATACGAATAAGGGGGAAAGCAGATGAGAATCGTGAGAAAACGTAGTGAGAATTCAAAAGAGAATGTCATACTGTTTTAAAAAGAAGGGAATAGATGTAGAAGAGATGTGTGTGAATAGAGCATAAGTGTATTAGATAAGGATAAGAGAATGCTAGTGACAAAGAATGGCATTTGTAAAAGATGGAGATAATAGTGAAAGAGATGTGTTACTTGCTTTTGAAGGAATATTGGTAAGCAGAGAGAGAAATAGATGTACAGAAGAATAGGCCATTTAAAGGAGGGCTTAAGAAGAGCAGTGAAGCTCATGAAGCATGGAAAATCAGGGGATATAGGTGGTGAAGAGTAGAGGTGAAACTGCTGTAGAGTGGATCTGGGAAGTGAGTATGGAAGCATGGAAATGTGGTGAGATGCCTTATGACTGGAAGAAGGCTGTAACTATTCCTAAGTATAAAGGATATGGGAGTAAAAGTGAGTGTAAGAATTGTAGAATAATTGGTCTCGTTAGTATTGTTGGCAAGATGTATGGTATTATTGTGATTGATTTTGGTGAAAGGATTTCACTGTAGGGAAAGCATTGTTAGGTGAAGAATGAGATGATTTTAGGATGTCTTGAAAGTGATTAGATTGAATATATGCACTTAGGCAAGTAGTTGAGAAAGCTTTAAGAAAAAAGAAGAAGTGCATGCACAATTAATGGATTTAGAAAAGGCATATGATAAAGTAAATAGGGAAACACCTGAGTTCTATCTCACAGTGGTATAATTGAAAGACCTTTGTATGCTTTAAGAGCTTTAAAGTGTAATGGAGGTATTGCATGAGAAAGAAATGATGGTATGAAAGTCATTTGAATTGAATATTAAAGAACAACAAGATTAGTCATTGATTGCGACTATGGTTATTCAATATCTTTAAGGATGGGACATCACTTAAAAACATTGAGGAACACAATGGAAGTTGCCTCAGGTTTTATATGCTGATATTGCTTTATTTGTAGCTATATCAGAGGGTAGCTGAAACAAAATCTTGGCAGTTTTGTGTGTAGGAGAGGAATGCTGAATGCTAATGCAAATAAAAGCCATTCGTTTTTGAGAGAGGAGAAAGTATGGGTCATATTTGCATAATGAAGCACTGAATGTTGTAGTGTAGTTTAAGTATTTAGGTGTAATGTTTAGTAGTTATTTTACTAGGAAATTTGAAGTTGAAATTTTGGCCATAGGAGAGAGAAAAATGGGAGATGCACTAAAACCTATGGCAAATGAAAAAAAAAATTAAATGCAGTGTGCGCAAAAAGCTTGCACAAAGGAGTGTGTCCCAAAGTTGATGTATGGATTTATAATCCAAGTATATATTGGTCAGGGTAAGCCAAAAAGGAGAGCAGTGGAGAAGAATAACTTCCATAGTATTGTTGGAATGAGTATAGATAGAATTAAAAATGAAGGTGTAAGAGATATGTAGTGTGAAGAAATCATTAGAAAAGCACTTGGATGAAAGCTTTTTAGGATGATATGGTGCTTTAGATTGTACAGAGATGGAGAGATTCTGTGAGAAAACTGCTTAGGACTCTATATTTTATGTGAAGTTGATAGAGCTCTGATTGAAAACAGGTGCGATAGAAGTACTTTATGTAGGGAGGTGGTGAGAATGGAGGCATTGGTTCCACTTAATGAATCACTGTAGTGTGCAAAGTGAAAAAGTGGGAAACACTTTACAAGTTTGGAATTCCATGTTTCAGTCACACACTGGGGATTGGTTAAGGCTGTATGTAACTGATGGTTTGAGGCATTTTGTACGTGATCCATCTCAAGGCACTGGAAATGGAATGATGGCAATTGACAGATAGACTGTGCATGTTGTCATTTCTTTTGAAAAACTTAGACATGTATGATATATTTTGTGAATTTTTCTCCATGATTTGTCCTTCAAGCATGAGATTCAGTAGGATGTTCTTTTGGGAAATTAGGGCTAGAACCCTCCAACTCCTAAGTGTTTCCAATGAGGATGTGCTTTACTTCCCCACCATTAACTTTCCACTCAATTTGCTCATTTAGGATCTCTCTTCCCTGTTACTGGAAGTGGCACAGCCCTAGAGTTGCAGGAGCTCTTGAAAAGAGGTCTGCGTTAACACATGGGCCCTTTATTAAAAAGGGGGGTCTTGTGGCAATTATAGATTATTACAAATAAGTGGATAGCAGTTGATGAGGAAGGCTAGCGCTTCCTTTCTCACTGGAAACACAGAAAGGTGGAATGTCACAAACTTGATTTTCCTCTGGAATCTCATACAAGTAAGACTGCCTTGAAGATAAAAGGTTTTTAATTTTTTGAACCCACACATATTTACAATGCCTATATTGTAACATCTTGATCCTTACGCTCTTCATTAACTCAGATGTAATTTTTTCAGGTGTTGCCAAGTATTATAGTCTACGAAGAGAGTCTCTTGTTGTATTGATTGAATTTCTGGAAAAAGTGAGAGGTGAGTATAGTACATGGATTTGAGAATTCAGAATTTTTGCTGTAGCTTGCAAATGAAATTAGGATTCTTTTGATTTCTTGTGAAATCCAGCAGAGTACTCACAGTCGTGTTCAGCTTTGAGATTTTAAGAAGTTTCACTCAGATGCATCAAAATGGTTCTTTATGAAGTTGATTCTTTTATTCACTAATTTCACAACTGCTGCCATTTCTCGTTTGAATCAGCCACCAGTGCTGTATCATTGGCAAACAAAAATTGACTCGCTTCCCCAACAGACTGCATACTCGCCCCCTCCAAAGCTCTTGCATTTTCCTCCATTACTACCTCATCCATAAACAAATTAAACAACAATGGTGACATCACAGACCCCTGCCGCAGACTGACCTTCACTGGAAACCACTTACTCTCCTCTCTTCCTACTCGTACACATGCCTTGCACCCTTGATAAAATCTTCTCTGCTTCTGGTAGCTGCCCTCCCACACCATACATCCTTAAGACCTTCCACAGAGCATCTCTATCAGCCCTGTCATATGCCTTCTCCAAATCCATAAATGCCACATACAAATCCATCTGTTTTTCTAAAGTATTTCTCACACACATTCTTCAAAGTAAGCACGTGATCCACACATCCTCTGCCACTTCTGAAACTACACTGTTCCTCCCCAATCTAATGCTCTGTACATTGTTGACTGGTTGGTAAGGTTATTTAATGTATGTATGACTCATGGTGAGGTGCCTGAGGATTGGCGGAATGCGTGCATAGTGCCATTGTACAAAGGCAAAGGGGATAAGAGTGAGTGCTCAAATTACAGAGGTATAAGTTTGTTGAGTATTCCTGGTAAATTATATGGGAGGGTATTGATTGAGAGGGTGAAGGCATGTACAGAGCATCAGATTGGGGAAGAGCAGTGCGGTTTCAGAAGTGGTAGAGGATGTGTGGATCAGGTGTTTGCTTTGAAGAATGTATGTGAGAAATACTTAGAAAAGCAAATGGATTTGTATGTAGCATTTATGGATCTGGAGAAGGCATATGATAGAGTTGATAGAGATGCTCTGTGGAAGGTATTAAGAATATATGGTGTGGGAGGCAAGTTGTTAGAAGCAGTGAAAAGTTTTTATCGAGGATGTAAGGCATGTGTACGTGTAGGAAGAGAGGAAAGTGATTGGTTCTCAGTGAATGTAGGTTTGCGGCAGGGGTGTGTGATGTCTCCATGGTTGTTTAATTTGTTTATGGATGGGGTTGTTAGGGAGGTAAATGCAAGAGTCCTGGAAAGAGGGGCAAGTATGAAGTCTGTTGGGGATGAGAGAGCTTGGGAAGTGAGTCAGTTGTTGTTCGCTGATGATACAGCACTGGTGGCTGATTCATGTGAGAAACTGCAGAAGCTGGTGACTGAGTTTGGTAAAGTGTGTGGAAGAAGAAAGTTAAGAGTAAATGGGAATAAGAGCAAGGTTATTAGGTACAGTAGGGGTGAGGGTCAAGTCAATTGGGAGGTGAGTTTGAATGGAGAAAAACTGGAGGAAGTGAAGTGTTTTAGATATCTGGGAGTGGATCTGTCAGCGGATGGAACCATGGAAGCGGAAGTGGATCATAGGGTGGGGGAGGGGGCGAAAATTTTGGGAGCCTTGAAAAATGTGTGGAAGTCGAGAACATTATCTCGGAAAGCAAAAATGGGTATGTTTGAAGGAATAGTGGTTCCAACAATGTTGTATGGTTGCGAGGCGTGGGCTATGGATAGAGATGTGCGCAGGAGGATGGATGTGCTGGAAATGAGATGTTTGAGGACAATGTGTGGTGTGAGGTGGTTTGATCGAGTAAGTAACGTAAGGGTAAGAGAGATGTGTGGAAATAAAAAGAGCGTGGTTGAGAGAGCAGAAGAGGGTGTTTTGAAATGGTTTGGGCACATGGAGAGAATGAGTGAGGAAAGATTGACCAAGAGGATATATGTGTCGGAGGTGGAGGGAACGAGGAGAAGAGGGAGACCAAATTGGAGGTGGAAAGATGGAGTGAAAAAGATTTTGTGTGATCGGGGCCTGAACATGCAGGAGGGTGAAAGGAGGGCAAGGAATAGAGTGAATTGGAGCCATGTGGTATACAGGGGTTGACGTGCTGTCAGTGGATTGAATCAAGGCATGTGAAGCGTCTGGGGTAAACCATGGAAAGCTGTGTAGGTATGTATATTTGCGTGTGTGGACGTGTGTATGTACATGTGTATGGGGGGGGTTGGGCCATTTCTTTCGTCTGTTTCCTTGCGCTACCTCGCAAACGCGGGAGACAGCGACAAAGTATAAAAAAAAAAAAAAAAAAAAAAAAAAAAATATATATATATATATATATATATATTTATATATATATATGGTAAATTATATGGGAGGGTATTGATTGAGAGGGTGAAGGCATGTACAGAGCATCAGATTGGGGAAGAGCAGTGTGGTTTCAGAAGTGGTAGAGGATGTGTGGATCAGGTGTTTGCTTTGAAGAATGTATGTGAGAAATACTTAGAAAAGCAAATGGATTTGTATGTAGCATTTATGGATCTGGAGAAGGCATATGATAGAGTTGATAGAGATGCTCTGTGGAAGGTATTAAGAATATATGGTGTGGGAGGAAAGTTGTTAGAAGCAGTGAAAAGTTTTTATCGAGGATGTAAGGCACGTGTACGTGTAGGAAGAGAGGAAAGTGATTGGTTCTCAGTGAATGTAGGTTTGCGGCAGGGGTGTGTGATGTCTCCATGGTTGTTTAATTTGTTTATGGATGGGGTTGTTAGGGAGGTAAATGCAAGAGTTTTGGAAAGAGGGGCAAGTATGAAGTCTGTTGGGGATGAGAGAGCTTGGGAAGTGAGTCAGTTGTTGTTCGCTGATGATACAGCGCTGGTGGCTGATTCATGTGAGAAACTGCAGAAGCTGGTGAATGAGTTTGGAAAAGTGTGTGGAAGAAGAAAGTTAAGAGTAAATGTGAATAAGAGCAAGGTTATTAGGTACAGTAGGGTTGAGGGTCAAGTCAATTGGGAGGTGAGTTTGAATGGAGAAAAACTGGAGGAAGTGAAGTGTTTTAGATATCTGGGAGTGGATCTTGCAGCGGATGGAACCATGGAAGCGGAAGTGGATCATAGGGTGGGGGAGGGGGCGAAAATCCTGGGGGCCTTGAAGAATGTGTGGAAGTCGAGAACATTATCTCGGAAAGCAAAAATGGGTATGTTTGAAGGAATAGTGGTTCCAACAATGTTGTATGGTTGCGAGGCGTGGGCTATGGATAGAGTTGTGCGCAGGAGGATGGATGTGCTGGAAATGAGATGTTTGAGGACAATGTGTGGTGTGAGGTGGTTTGATCGAGTGAGTTATGTAAGGGTAAGAGAGATGTGTGGAAATAAAAAGAGCGTGGTTGAGAGAGCAGAAGAGGGTGTTTTGAAGTGGTTTGGGCACATGGAGAGAATGAGTGAGGAAAGATTGACTAAGAGGATATATGTGTCGGAGGTGGAGGGAACAAGGAGAAGAGGGAGACCAAATTGGAGGTGGAAAGATGGAGTGAAAAAGATTTTGTGTGATCGGGGCCTGAGCATGCAGGAGGGTGAAAGGAGGGCAAGGAACAGAGTGAATTGGAGTGATGTGGTATACCGGGGTTGACGTGCTGTCAGTGGATTGAAGCAGGGCATGTGAAGCGTCTGGGGTAAACCATGGAAAGCTGTGTGGGTATGTATATTTGCGTGTGTAGACGTATGTATATACATGTGTATGGGGGGGGGGTTGGGCCATTTCTTTCGTCTGTTTCCTTGCGCTACCTCGCAAACGCGGGAGACAGCGACTAAGTATAATAAATAAAATATATATAAATATAATGTCTTCACCCTCTCAATCATTACCCTCCCATACAATTTTCCAGGCATACTAAACCAACTTATGTCTTTGTTGTTTAAGCACTCACCTTTATCCCCTTTGCCTTTGTATAGTGGCACTATACATGAATTTTGCCAATCCTCAGGCACTTCACTATGATTCATCACATACATTGAATACCCTTACCAACCAATCAACAATGCAGTCACCCACTTTCTTAATAAATTCAATTGCAATACCATCCACTCCCACAGCCTTGCTGGATTTCATCTGCAAGGCTTTCACCACCTCTTCACTCTCACCAAACCACTTTCCCAGACTCTCACTTTGTACACCACCCCAACCAAAACACCCTACATCTGCCACTCTGTTATCAAATATACAACAGTCCCTCAAAATACTCATTCCATCACTACCTGTTATCACTTTCCCCCTTTGCCAATGTTTCCTCAGGCACCTCGCCATGAATCATACATACATTGAATATCCTTACCAACTAGTCAACAACACAGTCACCCCCTTTTTTAATGAATTCCACTGCAATACCATCCAAACTCGCCGGCTTTCATCTTCCACAAAGCTTTCACTACCTCTTCTCTGTTTACCAAACCAATCTCCCTGACCCTCTCACTTCGCACATCACCTCGACCAAAACACCCTATATCTGCCACTCTTATCATCAAACACATTTAACAAACCTTCAAAATACTCACCCCATCTCCTCACTTCACCACTCCTTGTTATTACCTCCCCATTAGCCCCCCTTCACTGATGTTCCCATTTGTTCTCTTGTCTTACACACTTTATCTACCATCTTCCAAAGCATCTTTTTATTCTCCCCCAAATTTAATGATACTCTCTCACCCCAACTCTCATTTGCCCTCTTTTTCACCTCTTGCACCTTTCTCTTGACCTCCTGCCTCTTTGTTTCATACATCTCCCAGTCATTCGCACTACTTCCCTCCAAAAATTGTCCAGATGCCTCTCTCTTCTCTTTCACTAACAATCTTACTTCTTCACCCCACCACTCGCTACCCTTTCTAATCTGCCCACCTCCCACCTTTCTCATGCCACAAGCATCTTTTGCATAGGCCATTACTGCTTCCCTGAATACATCACATTCCTCCCCCACTCCCCTTATGTCATTTGCTCTTACCTTTTTCCATTCTGCACTCAATTTCTCCTGGTACTTCCTCACACAAGTCTCCTTTCCAAGCTCACTTACTCTCACCATTCTCCTCACCCCAACATTCTCTCTTCTTTTCTGAAAACCTCTACAAATCTTCACCTTTGCTTCCACTAGATAATGATCAGACATCCCTCCAGTTGCCCCTCTCAGCACATTAACATCCAAAAGTCTCTTTTTCACACACCTATCAATTAACATGTAACCCAATAATGCTCTCTGTGTTGTCCCTGGGGATAGGGGAGGAAGAATACTTCCCACGTATTCCCTGTGTGTTGTAAAAGGTAGTGAAAAGGGGAGGGAGCAGGGGGCTGGAAATCCTCCCCTCTCTTCTTTAATTTCCAAAAGAAGGAGGATATTCCCTCTAAGGCTCAGTCCTCTGTCCCTAGCGCTACCTTGCTAACACAGGAAATGGCAAATATGTATGAAAAAATGTATGTGTATATATATTTACATGTGTTTATGTTGACATGAATATGTATTTATGTGTATGTATGGGCATATGTGTATATATATATATATATATATATATATATATATATATATATATATATATATATACGAGTAGAGGGGCCATTCTTCGTCTGTTTAGTGGTGCTACCTTGCTAACGCAGGAAACAGCAATTAAGTATAATAAATGAATGATGAATATCATTATTTTAGAAAGTGACCATTATTGGATTGTATACTAATTTTAAGGAGTTCAAAAGAGTGACTGTTGGATGTGAATGTGCATTTGGTGGGATTTTTTATTATTTAGGGCAGGCAAAGAGAAAATATTGACAGTGGAAAGAGGTTGGTGGAAGTGAATGAACTTGGAAAAGATCCTTGTTTGAAAAGATACCAGGAGAGATTAATTGTATAATGGCAAAAGGTGATAGTAAATGAGACTGAATATGGGAGAGAAGTGTGTGATCTGTGGAAGGTGAGAGGTGAACAGGAGAGAAAAGATAGTGAGTGGTGGGATGACAAAGTTAAGGCGCTAGTGAAAGAGGAGAGAGAGTGTATGGGCATTATTTGTGGAAAAAAGATGTAGGTAGTTGAAAGATGTGTATGAGAAAGCAGCAGGTGATCAAGGGGAAGGTGCAGTGGTTGATGAAAGAGGAGAAATTAGTTTTAGCAAAACTTAAGTATGGATAAGAAAATGTTTTGGAAGGAGGTTATGAGTGTGAAAAAACAAGAGAAACAAGAAAACAAATGAAGACAGTGGTGAAGTGGCCAAAACAGAAATGGTAATGGGCAGAAATGAGGTGAAGAGATGGATTGAGTATTTTGAAGGATTTTTAAATGTTTTTGATGATTGGGTGGCATGTATGGAGTATTTGGGTTGGGAAGGCATGTGAAATGATGTCATGGCAAGTGCTTTGGTGAAGATACTCAAAGTGGTGAAAGACTTTCCTAAGTTTAAATGTGGATGATGTTGCAAGTGAATTTCTCAAGAAAGAGGATGATTGTATTCTTGGCTAGTTAGTTAGGATTTTCAACGCATGTGTAAATTATCGCAAGTTGCTTGGGATTGGTGGAATGCCTGCAGTGCCATTGTATAAAGGCAAGGAGGAAAAGGTGAATGTTTGAATAACTATCCTATAAGTTTTGAGTGCCTTTGATAAGTTAAATGGGAAATTGGTGATTCAGAGGATGGTGGCCTGCACAGAGCATCAGATTGAGGAGGAACAGCGTGGTGTCAGTTGTAGAAGATGTGAGGATCAGGGGTTTCCTTTGAGGGATTTATGTGAGAAATGCTGAGAGAAACAGAAAGATTGTAAAATGGCATTTATGGATCTAGAGGGAGCATATGATAGGATTAATAGAGATTCCTTGTGGAAGGTTTTATGTATATATGGCATGATAGAAAAGCTGGTAGAAACAGTGAGGAGTTTTTATCATAAGATGAAGGCATGTGTGCAAGTAAATAGTGTGGAGGATTATTGGTTCCAAGTGAAGGTGATGTCTCTATGGCTGTTTTATTTGTTTATGGATGGGAAGTGAATAGAAGGGTTTTGGGGAGAGAGAAGGTCTGTAGTCTCTTAGGGATGATGTGGCTTGGAAGGTGAGACAATTACTAAGTTTGGGAGAGTGTGTGAAAGGAGCAAGATGAGATTAAATGTGAATTAAAGGTTCTTTGTCAGTTACTATTCACTGATGACATGGTGTGTTGGCAGATTCGAGTTTGAAACTTTCAAAATTTTATTTTTTTGTTTGGGAGAGAGTGTGAAATGAGAAAGTTGATTATAAACGAATAAATGTAAGGTTATTAGATTTAGCATTGCAAAAAGACAGGTTGGGTGGGATATGAGTAGAATGGAGAAAACTTGGAGGAAATAAAATGTTTTAGATACATGGGAGTAGATATGGCAGTGAATGGAACAGTGGGAGGTGAAATTAGCCATAGGGTGTGTAAATGTATGGAAAAAAGAGGTCACTGTACTGGAGCACAAAATGGGCATGTTTAAAGGTATAGTAGTCCTGATAGTGCTGTATGGTGGCTAGGCTTTGGATCGAGATGAGAATGCACAGAAGAAGGCAGTATGAATTTAGAAATGACAGAGGAAGAGAGAGGTGTCTTGATAAGAAGAGTAAGGTTGGGCAAGCTGAAAAGGGTGTACTTATGTGGTTAGGACATATGGAGAGAATGAGGTAGGAGAGGGCGACAAAAGAGGTTATATGTATCGGAGGTGGAGGGTAACAAGAAGGGGGAGACCAAATTGGAGTTGGAAGGACTGAGTGGAAACAATTGTAAATCCTAGAAGCTTGAAAATGTTGAAGGGTTTAAGGCATGAATTGGACCAATGCTGTTAGTATTCTGAACCTTGGCTTATGAAGTGGGCAGGGGAAACCACAGAAAAGTCTGTGGGGCCTGATTTTGGGTAGGGGCAGTTGTTTTGGTGCATTCCACATGACATATAGATGGTGTATGTCAGCAAATGGGACCATTTCTTCGTCTGTTCCTGGCACTACCTTGCTAATGTAGGAAACCATGAATATTTGTGAGAGAAATTTTTTTTTTTTTTTTTTTTTTTTTTTTTTTTTTTCGCTGTCTCCCGCGTTTGCGAGGTAGCGCAAGGAAACAGACGAAAGAAATGGCCCAACCCACCCCCATACACATGTATATACATACGTCCACACACGCAAATATACATACCTACACAGCTTTCCATGGTTTACCCCAGACGCTTCACATGCCTTGATTCAATCCACTGACAGCACGTCAACCCCGGTATACCACATCGCTCCAATTCACTCTATTCCTTGCCCTCCTTTCACCCTCCTGCATGTTCAGGCCCCGATCACACAAAATCTTTTTCACTCCATCTTTCCACCTCCAATTTGGTCTCCCTCTCCTACTCGTTCCCTCCACCTCCGACACATATATCCTCTTGGTCAATCTTTCCTCACTCATTCTCTCCATGTGACCAAACCATTTCAAAACACCCTCTTCTGCTCTCTCAACCACGCTCTTTTTATTTCCACACATCTCTCTTACCCTTACGTAACTTACTCGATCAAACCACCTCACACCACACATTGTCCTCAAACATCTCATTTCCAGCACATCCATCCTCCTGCGCACAACTCTATCCATAGAGAAAAAATATAACTACAATGAAATATTACCAGTAGTAGACTAACAATAATGGTTATGATGTCTAGTATAATGACATATTTTTCATCGGTAGTAAGTGAAACCTTGGTGGTGCGACTTCGAGGAGAACTTTTGTCAGGTGTTGAGGAGGCACGTAGAGATGCACAACCTGATGTCCAAGCTCTTGCTGCTTCAGCTCATCGGGTACTTCTCATGGAGGCCAAAGATGCAAAATAGATGTAGCAGAACTTTAGCATGTGAGAGACAATAACGAGTGATGTATTCTTTTATTGAACTGTTTACTTTACTTGTCATTTCCCACAATATATATTTAAAGTAAATAATATACTTTGATATTTCTTTTTCATGTAAAGGACTCAATGTTTTAGAATGAATAAGGTTGGTGTGAAGTACATATTGGAAATCAGTCAGAAATCTTATAGTTTTTTTTTTTTTTTTTTTTTTTTATACTTTGTCGCTGTCTCCCGCGTTTGCGAGGTAGCGCGAGGAAACAGACGAAAGAAATGGCCCAACCCCCATACACACGTACATACACACGTCCACACACGCAAATATACATACCTACACAGCTTTCCATGGTTTACCCCAGACGCTTCACATGCCTTGATTCAATCCACTGACAGCACGTCAACCCCTGTATACCACATCGCTCCAATTCACTCTATTCCTTGCCCTTCTTTCACCCTCCTGCATGTTCAGGCCCCGATCACACAAAATCTTTTTCACTCCATCTTTCCACCTCCAATTTGGTCTCCCTCTTCTCCTCGTTCCCTCCACCTCCGACACATATATCCTCTTGGTCAATCTTTCCTCACTCATTCTCTCCATGTGCCCAAACCATTTCAAAACACCCTCTTCTGCTCTCTCAACCACGCTCTTTTTATTTCCACACATCTCTCTTACCCTTACGTTACTTACTCGATCAAACCACCTCACACCACACATTGTCCTCAAACATCTCATTTCCAGCACATCCATCCTCCTGCGCACAACTCTATCCATAGCCCACGCCTCGCAACCATACAACATTGTTGGAACCACTATTCCTTCAAACATACCCATTTTTGCTTTCCGAGATAATGTTCTCGACTTCCACACATTTTTCAAGGCTCCCAAAATTTATAGTATGAAAATTATTTGTTTTTTATTTTTGTATCCATCTTCTGTGATCAGCAGTATTGAATGAGAAACATTGGAAATTAATTACCCTCAGTGTAAAATAGTTCTGATAAGTCATTATGTACATCTGTTGTATCTTTCTGAATTATGTATATACTGTTTTAATTACCTTATAGAGATTATTTGAGCATTGAATTAGGAATTAGATAAAAAATTTCCACATTAGATGAGCTTCATTTACCAGAATTACATCTTGTTTTGTAAACAGTATATTTTTCTAGAATTGGACTTAAACATGAATTGCATGCATGATAAATAAAGATGCAGATACAGTAAGCCCTTGATTTAATGGACTAATAGGGGCTCCGTATGGGGTGTCTGTTAATGCCAAAAGTCAGTTAAATCAAATGTAACCTATTTCTGTGCCATACTGAAGTTCACACACTTTCTCTTGACTCCTCTATCACTGTAGTGTTCAGTGTGTGGTACAATAGTTGGGTGACAGGGACCCAGCTCACCGGGCATTGGGAGGCAGGAGTCAGACTGAGATAGAGATGATGCCACCCCTTTCCTGTGAAAAGATACTTCTTTATGATAAAGTGGGGATGGACTGACCTGCTTTCATTGCACCTCTTACATGGAGCAGGGAGCAGGATTCGAACCTATGCAGGATAATCCCAAGTCATCTCAAGGCTGCTCACCTTCTTCAGGAGATAGGTTGCACCCAAAGAAATCGCCTCGGATGGGAGAACCAATCCATACAGCAAGGGGATTGAAGCTTTCTACAAAACATGTGGAATCATGGCCCACATCTCCTCAGCCCACTTCCCCCAGTCCATTAGGCACACCGAAGCAGTGGTAAAGGCAGCTAGATGGATGTTGGAGGTAGCCTGCACAATACCAAAGCAACTCAGGCTATGCTCCAGTATCTCAACACCCTTCTAAGAGAGGAGGAATAAGTCTCTCGCAAAGCTGGCAGCAGGAAGACAGTTGCGAGATGGTGTCCCAGCCCCCCTGCAACATTATCTGATAAACCAGCAATGGATAACTGCTCTGCAAAACAGGGAGTGGGCCATAGCAAAGAGCCAGGATCGCATGCAGGGCAGCCTAGTAGATGATGCCACTAGACTGCTCCAACTGTCTATAGGCACCCCTGTCTGCATGCGGGATGTCACTTCGAAGGTGTGGGACAGGTTAAGCATGATAATGGGGGTGAAGCTGGATGGCAGTGGTTGCCTGTCTTTGCGAAACCAACGTCACCCACAACCCCAGGTTTCACTGATCCCCATGACACTCATGGGTCAAGGGGAGTGCTCACCAGCAGCGGCTTTGCCCCCAGTTGTGGCAACATCCAGCTTCAGGTGGCGGCACCCTCACCATGTAAGACACCACCTTGCACACTTACAAGATTGTTTGTGGTGGTTTCTGTGAAGAGTGAACACACTAATTTGTTGTCATTTTTGTTCTGCTCACATGTAAAGGAAGTGTATTGTTGCTGAGCAGTGATTTGTGTGTATTTGTCTTATGCCTTATCGAATTTTACTTTTTTTGTGTGTGTGTGTATGTGTGTTTGACAAAATGTCACATTTAGTTACCAAAATCTTTTGGGGAGTGTAGGGTTTAGTGTGTGGTACGATAATTGGGCGGTGGCCACCCATCAGTGTGGGAACACTCGCTAGGTAGTCAGAGGCAGAAGTTAGACTGATATAGAGGTGATGCCACCCTGCTTCAGTGAAAGAATACTTCTTCAGAATAAAGTGAGGATGGACTACCTACTTTCATTGCACCTCTTACAATCACTTGATTCCATTTTGAATTGTAAGGATTGCAAAATTATTTGATAACTAAAGTCACAATTCTGAAATAACAGAAACACTGTATACAATCTGAGTGCACAATAGTTTGAGGCAGACTATGACCGAAACAAAGTGAGTCTACCCCCACACCACCAAAAACAAGTGCAATATGAAATATGTATGGTGCAGCATTTGAGGTTTTTTTATTTTGATTATTGTTAATGTACCGTATTATTATTTGTCCGTTAAATCCGAAATCCATTATATCGGGATCCATTAAATCCAGGGTTTGCTGTATTTCAATCAGACTCTTTTTGATACAGGAAAGTATATTGAAATGTGAAAATATATTTCATGCTTCATAATGAAGCAAGTTTATCCCCAAAGGATGTATCCCCACCCTTTGTTACTTTGTTAGCCTGTCGGGTTAAGACCCTATCTCTGTGAGAATGATTTACAGAAAAGGTACATACCTTTATGCACTCAAACTTTTTTCTTTCATACATGTTTCCTATTTCCCATGTTATTAAGAATAGCAGCACCAGAAACAGAAGACAACTGGGCCTCAGAGGAAAAGTCTTCACTTGGCTCCTTCCTCTGTTCCTTCTTTTGGATATTTGGATAGAGGTAATACAGGATGGCAGGACTTCCAGCATCCTGCCCCCATTTAGTCACCTACAACACGCAAGAGATACATGGGTAATATTTGTTCTCCCTTATCCCATGCAAATGGGAATGATGATAGATTATTGAAAACTCAAATTTACCATTTAATAAATTTACCAGTGGTAGGTGCATTTTGATAGAGCATTAGCTACAGATTATAACAAAATTTCTTCATTTACTTTATAATTTCTGAGGTTTATAGTGTGGAAATTTTGCTTCCTTATGGTTCTGTAGGCTCTTCCAGTCCATATTTCTCAGTCAAAGGCTTAAGTAGAGTTTGGAGTAGATTTTGACACAGGTTGCCAGAAAAATTCAGCATATGATAACTTATCAAACAGGAATTTTATTGATGAAATGGACTGTGTTTGGGATGGTCTTGGACATGAAGAGAATGAGTGAGGAAAGGTTGACAAAGAGGATGTTTTAGAATTGGAGGGAACAGAGAGATGGCAGAAAACCAAATTGGTGAGGGAAGGAAAAAGTGGAGATGGTTTTGAGTGCTTGAGGCTTGCTTATACCAGAGGGTGTAAGGCATGCACAGGTTAGAATGAACTGGAGCATTGTGGTATACAGGAGGAAATGTACTGTCTGTGAACTGAACCAGGGCATACGAAGTTGCTGGATGAAATAACAGAAAGGTCTGTGGTACCAGTTTGTGGATAGATGGCTGTGGTTCCTACATTGCACATGATGGTTAGAGAATGAATGTGAGTGAATGAGGCCATTCATCAGTTAATTGGGAGGTAAGTTTGAATGAAGAAAAACTGGAGGAAGTAAAGTGTTTCAGATATCTGGGAGTGGATCTGGCAGCGGATGGAACTATGGAAGCAGAAGTGAATCATAGGGTGGGGGAGGAGGCGAAAATTCTGGGAGCCTTGAAGAATGTGTGGAAGTCGAGAATATTATCTCCGAAAGCAAAAATGGGTATGTTTGAAGGAATAGTGGTTCCAACAATGTTGTATGGTTGCGAGGCGTGGGCTATGGATAGAGTTGTGCACAGGAGGATGGATGTGCTGGAAATGATATGTTTGAGGACAATATGTGGTGTGAGGTGGTTTGATCGAGTAAGTAATGTAAGGGTAAGAGAGATGTGTGGAAATAAAAAGAGCGTGGTTGAGAGAGCAGAAGATTGACCAAGAGGATATATGTGTCGGAGGTGGAGGGAACGAGGAGAAGCGGGAGACCAAATTGGAGGTGGAAAGATGGAGTGAAAAAGATTTTGAGTGATCGGGGCCTGAACATGCAGGAGGGTGAAAGGCGGGCAAGGAATAGAGTGAATTGGATCAATGTGGTATACCAGGGTCGACGTGCTGTCAATGGATTGAATCAGGGCATGTGAAGCGTCTGGGGTAAACCATGGAAAGTTCTGTAGGGCCTGGATGCGGAAAGGGAGCTGTGGTTTCGGGCATTATTGCATGACAGCTAGAGACTGAGTGTGAATGAATGGGCCCTTTGTTGTCTTTTCCTAGCGCTACCTCGCATACATGAGGGGGGAGGGGGATGTTATTCCATGTGTGGCGAGGTGGCGATGGGAATGAATAAAGGCAGACAGTGTGAATTGTGTGCATGTGTATATATGTAGGTGTCTGTGTGTGTATATATATGTGTACATTGAGATGTATGGGTATGTATATTTGCCTGTTTGGACGTGTATATATATACATGTGTATGGGGTGGGTTGGGCCATTTCTTTCGTCTGTTTCCTTGCGCTACCTCGCAAACGCGGGAGAAAGCGACAAAGCAAAATGAATATGAATAAATATATTAATGTTTATATAGTAAGGGATAATTCTTGAAAGAAGAAAATAAAAGTATCATCACATGCATGATTTTTTTAATAAAAGTATCATCACATGCATGATTTTTTAAAGTCAGAAATGCACTCTGGTTTTTTGTTTGGCATTCAGTATGCCAAAGTATCTTCTTGACTCCATACGAATATTAGCAAGTTGTAACATAAATATACCATTGCTGTTATCTTTCCTGTAGTTATCACCCTTCTCCTTTATTTTTTACACCCAGCACAACATCTCAAAGCACATCCAACCTCTTCTTCATTTAGCAGTTAGGAATACATTAATGCTCTCAAGGAAAATATTTAGAGAATTTGCTTAATTTGTTATGTGTAATGTCCATATTAAATGTTAGAAAGGATTTTAGCTTTATTAACAAAGATGGTTTAAGATTGGAATCTATTACATGTAGGGTTGTGGTCATATAAGCACTAGAAATATATCAAATAACACTGGTGAAATAAACACCTTGTTTCTTTCATATGTGTATAAGTATTTTCACAAGAGTTAAATAGGGTTTCACAAAAAAAAGTTTATAGTTCATTTCCAAGTTTTCATTCTCATGTCATCAGTGGCATAATATGTTAAATCTGAAAGGAAACATTTTTTTTTTTTTTTTGTCGGTCTCCCGCGTTTGCGAGGTAGCGCAAGGAAACAGACGAAAGAAATGGCCCAACCCACCCCCATACACATGTATATACATATGTCCACACACGCAAATATACATACCTACACAGCTTTCCATGGTTTACCCCAGACGCTTCACATGCCCTGATTCAATCAACTGACAGCACGTCAACACCGGTATACCACATCGATCCAATTCACTCTATTCCTTGCCCTCCTTTCACCCTCCTGCATGTTCAGGCCCCGATCACACAAAATCTTTTTCACTCCATCTTTCCACCTCCAATTTGGTCTCCCACTTCTCCTCGTTCCCTCCACCTCCGACACATATATCCTCTTGGTCAATCTTTCCTCACTCATTCTCTCCATGTGCCCAAACCATTTCAAAACACCCTCTTCTGCTCTCTCAACCACGCTCTTTTTATTTCCACACGTCTCTCTTACCCTTATATTACTTACTCGATCAAACCACCTCACACCACACATTATCCTCAAACATCTCATTTCCAGCACATCCATCCTCCTGCGCACAACTCTGTCCATAGCCCACACCTCGCAACCATACAACATTGTTGGAACCACTTTCTTTCTTTCTTTCAAACTATTCGCCATTTCCCGCATTAGCGAGGTAGCGTTAAGAACAGAGGACTGGGCCATTGAGGGAATACCCTCACCTGGCCCAATTCTCTGTTCCTTCTTTTGGAAAAAAAAAAAACGAGAGGGGAGGATTTCCAGCCCCCCCGCTCCCTCCCCTTTTAGTCGCCTTCTACGACACGCAGGGAATACGTGGGAAGTATTCTTTCTCCCCTATCCCCAGGTTAGGTTAGGTTAGGTTAGGTTAGGTTAGGAACCACTATTCCTTCAAAAATACCCATTTTTGCTTTCCGAGATAATGTTCTCAACTTCCAAACATTCTTCAAGGCTCCCAGGATTTTCGCCCCCTCCCCCACCCTATGATCCACTTCTGCTTCCATGGTTCCATCCGCTGCCAGATCCACTCCCAGATATCTAAAACACTTTACTTCCTCCAATTTTTCTCCATTCAAACTTACCTCCCAATTGACTTGACCCTCAACCCTACTGTACCTAATAACCTTGCTCTTATTCACATTTACTCTTAACTTTCTTCTTTCACACACTTTACCAAACTCAGTCACCAGCTTCTGCAGTTTCTCACATGAATCAGCCACCAGTGCTGTATCATCAGCAAACAACAACTGACTCACTTCCCAAGCGCTCTCATCCCCAACAGACTTCATACTTGCCCCTCTTTCCAAAACTCTTGCATTCACCTCCCAAAAAACCCCATCCATAAACAACTTAAACAACCATGGAGACATCACACACTCATGCCGCAAACCTACATTCACTGAGAACCAATCACTTTCCTCTCTTCCTACACGTACACATGCCTTACATCCTCGATAAAAACTTTTCACTGCTTCTAACAACTTGCCTCCCACACCATATATTCTTAATACCTTCCACAGAGCATCTCTATCAACTCTATCATATGCCTTCTCCAGATCCATAAATGCTACATACAAATCCATTTGCTTTTCTAAGTATTTCTCACATACATTCTTCAGAGCAAACACCTGATCCACACATCCTCTACCACTTCTGAAACCACACTGCTCTTCCCCAATCTGATGCTCTGTACATGCCTTCACCCTCTCAATCAATACCCTCCCATATAATTTACCAGGAATACTCAACAAACTTATACCTCTGTAATTTGAACACTCACTCTTATCCCCTTTGCCTTTGTACAATGGCACTATGCACGCATTCCGCCAATCCTCAGGCACCTCACCATGAGTCATACATACATTAAATAACCTTACCAACCAGTCAATAATACAGTCACCCCCATATCAGAATTTAAACTGCCACAATTGTGTTCATTGCAGGTTCAAAATGTCTAACATATATTGCCTGTTTCATTTGCCGAGCAGCAGCTTTTTCATTAATGCATCATGGTGGTGTTTCTCATCTTTTTTTCAAATATATGCCTGTAGAGGTCCTCTCTCAATATTGCCTGTTTCATTTGCCAAGCAGCAGCTTTTTCATTAATGCATCATGGGGTTTCTCATCTTTTTTTCAAACATATGCTTGTAAAGGTCCTCTCTCAAGGGCTAATCATCCAAGCCCACTATCAGCATCACCAGTTTTATGTTTTTTGCTGTCTCATTGGCAACTGGAAATTTCTCCCATTTGTACTATCTCTAAAAGCAAGAACAGCCAAGTGAGAATTTTACCTCAAAAGTTCAGTTCTTGGTGCCATATCATTAAGGCAGGAAATGGTAAACTGGTATAGAAAAAGAAAAGGTGGTGAATTATAAATTAGTACAGAAATACTAGATAGCAAATGTATTCAACTTTACTGTCATTAATACTTTGTATAATGCATAACTTTTTTAAGGAAATCTGAGGTTCTAAAAAAAGGTTGATCCATCACTATAGTGATACTGGTTCATTTATATGTGTTTGATCCATAATCTTCCAGCTGATAGATTTATTCATATGTGAATATGTTTTGGTTTGTCTTAATTGCCTCAGAAGAAATATGTTTTCTCATGCTCTCCAGATGTCTGCCACATAACTTCAGTTGCTCTCTTTTATCATATAAAGATTGCTGCTTTCCAGTTTTTCTTGTAATTTCCCCAGTCACATATCTTTTTCTTTTCATTGCACCATGCCTACTTCTGCTCTCTCTCTGGTGTATTTACCAAAGCAACTCACATTTTTACTTCTCAGTATAAAAAAGTTTTTCATGTAGTTTCCCCTGTCACATATCTTCTTTTCATTGCACCATGCCTACTTCTGCTATCTCTCTTTAGTGTATTTACCAAAGCAACTCACATTTTTACTTCTCAGTATAAAACAATAGCAGTTGCTTCAGGTACATGAACTCCAAACTAACAAGGAAATGATTAGCAACTAGTTTAAGCATTAAGCATCTATTCTTACATACTTGTAGGTGTGGGGGGTTGTTAAGAATCAGTTTCTGATGTACATCCAGCTTTGGGAGTAAAAAGATTTTAGATGAAAATTTGGCTGCATAGATTATTGCCAGAATTATCTAATAGCTGAGGAAATTATGAAAATATAAGGAAACTTCAATTCTTATTTCCTACTGTTTTTTCCAGACTACTCATGTATTTTGCAATCATTTTTCAAAGTAAAATAGATTGATTTGATATTAGTGTGGTTAATTTTTCCTAACAAAAGTTAGCCAGTGGGCAAGGAATTGCAAGAGATCCAATGTCTTCAGGAATACTAATAATAACCACAGTAGTCTTAAAGGAGGATTACCCATTGTGAACCAATACCCACCACCAGTTCTTTACAAGGAAAAAGGCTTACAGCATGAGTTCAAATCTGGTCATGGGTTACTCACCCAAGTCCATTCATTTTCCACTCAACAACAACCTTTGGCTTGTATCTTCATTTCATGCTCCTTTTGCTTCTCCATTCATGACTTCATGCCTTTTCAATAAAATTATGAATTAATCACCTGCTTCCTTATGCTTAGAGGAAATATGCAATTGGTTCACTCACTCCAGTTAAGTTACAAAATATCATAGTAACAATTAGGTGATCTTACAAAAAATTCCCATTAGAAAGCAAAAAGCTCAAAAGTCAAGAAAAAAGGAAGCATTTTTAAGATAAAAAGTTTTCTTTCCTTGTTGAGCACTGAGCTGCCGATTTGCCTTCCTGTGGGTGCCTAACATTTTCTATGCATTTGATCAATCTTGTGTTCATTTACTTAGTAAACAGTGGCATCTAAGAAGCAGTCACTATATTCCATGTCTATATGCCATGTCCTCAACACCATCATCTCTGAAGAAGTAAGGACAAAGTAAAGATTTTATGCCATATGGGTGATAGTGAGGCTACAAGGATGCTTGTTCATGAGCTCATCCTCAGCACTGCAGTCTGTGATTTGAAGGCAGAAAAGGAAAAGATTCTTAAGCCTTGTGATGAGACGGTCTAAGGCCTTGCAACATGAAAGATGATAAGAAACTCTAAATTTTCTGAGATGGAGATTTTTCAAGTGGTTTAAGTAGCAATGCAGTAAAAGAAAGTCACTTTGTCGAGCAGTTTTACGAGCATATGGTAACTGAGGAACCATGTGAATTCTGTCCTGGGTGGCTATATTATTTTAAAGGGTAAGTATGGTATTCACAATCTTACTTTGCAGGAGGAAAGTGGTCTGCTAATGACCAAAGTGCATCCACATACCCATGTATATACATACACATCCACACATGCAAATATACATACCTATACATCTCACCGAGACATATACATATATACACATGTACACAATTCATACTGTCTGCCTTTATTCATTCCCATCACCACCCTGCCACACATGAAATAACAACCCCCTCCCCCCTCATGTGTGCGAGGTGGCGCTAGGAAAAGACAACAAAGGCCACATTCATTCACACTCAGTCTCTAGCTGTCATATAATAATGCACCTGAAACCACAGCTCCCTTTCCACATCCAGGCCCCACAGAACTTTCCATGGTTTACCCCAGACACTTCACATGCCCTGGTTCAATCCACTGACAGCACATCGACCCTGGTATACCACATGGTTCCAATTCACTCTATTCCTTGCACGCCTTTCACCCTCCTGCATGTTCAGGCCCCGATCACTCAAAATCTTTTTCACTCCATCTTTCCACCTCCAATTTGGTCTCCCACTTCTCCTCGTTCCCTCCACCTCTGACACATATATCCTCTTGGTCAATCTTTCCTCACTCATTCTCTCCATGTGACCATGGAAAAGAGAGGGGAAGGCCTGGGGTAAGGGATAAAGAATTCTACCTCCGTATTCCCAATATGTTGTGGAAGGTGACTAAAGGGGGCTGGAAATCCTCCCCCTCAATTTCTAAGAGATGAAACAAGGAGGAGCCAAGCAGGGAGTGCTCATCCTCCTCAAAGGCTCATGCTGGGGTGTCTAAATGTGTGTGGATTTAATCAAGTTGAGAAGAAAGGAGAGACAGTATGTTGGATGAAAGAAACCTAGATGTTCTAGCTCTTGAGTTATGCAAAGCTCAAGGGTAAAGGGGAAGAATGGTTTGGAAATGTCATAGGAACTATGTCAGTCAGTGTTTGGTGAGAGGGCAAGAGGTAAGGAAGGAGTATTACTACTGCTGAAGTAGTTGTGGGAGAGTGTAAGGAAGTGAGTTATAGACTGATGTGGGTAAAAATGAAAGCAGATGGTGAGAGGTGGGTGATTATTAGTGCTTAAGCAGAAAAAAAGATAATTAGGGGCAAGTGTTTTGGGAGCAGCTGAGTGAATGTGTTAGCAGTTTTGATCCACCAGACTGGGTATTAGTGTTGAGCAGTGTAACAGTTGAGGGTATGGGATATTTAGTAAAGGAATGACAGTGGCAAACAGCTTGTGGAGTTGAATACTGAAAAAATTACAGGTGATTGGGAATACCTGGTATAAAAAGAGGTATTAAAAAAGTATATATAGATGAGGGGGAAAGATGGTCAGCTGGCATTATTGGCATACATATTAATTATTGACATGCAAAGGAGAGAATCTTTGATATGAATGTGATGAGAGGTGTAGTCAGTGGGACATCTAGGTCATTACCTTGTGGAGCCACGGGTGAAGATTTGCAGAAAAGAAGAAACGTTATTGGTGAGAAGAGAGTAAGTGAGCTTGGAAAAGAGACTGAAAAAATACAAAGTGAGATGGGTGTAGAGTAGTAAAAGGTGAGAATAAAATGAAGCTAGGGAAGTGGGTGAGGAATGGAAGGTATCCAGGGAAGTAGTGCTGGCTTTTGCAAGAGAGGTGGTCAGATTAGAGAGTTTAGTGAGTTGTGGGATTACGTAAAGTTGCTAGCGAAAGAGAAAAAAGAAGCATTTGGGCTGTACCTGCAGTGAGAGCGCAAATGATTGAGAGATGTATAAGAAAGTGGCAAGAGGTCAAGAGGAAGATGCACAGGTTAGAAAAGGGCACATGAGAGTTGTATCAGCTAAGTTTTGGGAGAACAAGATGTTTTGGAAGGAGATTAATCATATGCAAAAACCAAGAGAGCAAACGGGAACATTGGTGAAGGGAGAAGATCGAGAAGTGGTAACAGGTTGTGATGATATTGGCCAAGTATTTTGAAGGACTGTTGATTGTGTTTGTTGATAGGGTGGCAGATGTAGGATGTTTCGATTGGGATGGTAAGCAAAGTGAGTCATAGAGAATGATTTGGTGAAGACGGAAGAGATGGTGAAACCATGCTTAGAATGATATGTGGCAAGGCAGTTTGAGTGGAGTGTATTGCAGTTGAATTTGTTGAGTGGTTAGTTAGGATTTTCATTGTATACGTATATGGATCAAGTTGAGGTGCTTGAGGATTGGCAGAATGCCATTTGTATAAAGGTGTTTTCAAACTACAGAGGTATAAGTTTGCTGAGTGTTCCTGTTATGTGGTGGTGAAGTAATTAAGAGGGTGAATAAGGCATGTACACATCATCAGATTGGGGAGGAACGATTTTAGAAGTGGTAGATGATGTGTAGATCTGATGTTTACAGTAAAGAATGTGCGTGAGAAGTACATAGACAAACAACGATTTATGCGGCATTATGAATCTGGATAAAGCTTATGATAGGATTGATAGAGATGCCATGTGGAAGGTCTGAAGAATGCATGGTATGAGAGAAAGCTGCTAAAAGCAGAGAAGTTTTCATCAAGGCTGTAAGGCATCTGTTCGAATAGGAAGGAGAGTGAATGGTCTATCTGTGGTAGGGATGTTTGATGTCTTTCTGACTTGTTTATAAATAGGGTGTTGAAAGAGGTAAATATGAGGGTCTTGGAGAGGGGCAAATTTGCAGTTTGTTGGGGATTTTTTTTCCCCCCAGCACTGATGGCAGATTCGCGCGAGATTCTGCTGAAGTTTGGATGTATTTGTGAAAGTAGAAAGTTGAGAGTAAATGTGACTAAAATCAAGGTTTTTAAGTTTAGCGGGTTTAAGGATGAACTGGAGTTCACCAGTTGAGATAATTTTGTCATGATCACTCCCTTGAGGAAGTTCCTAATGGGAATGAACATCGAAGATATAGATAGATAGATTGCAGGGTTGAGGGACAAGTGAGTTTGATGTGGAAAAAACGGAGGACGTGAGGGGTGTTTTAGATTCCTGAGAGTGGACATAGCAGGAAGTGGAAACACGGAAGCAGAAATTGTCATATGTTGGATGAGGGAACAAATGTTCAGGGAGCACTGAAGAATGTGGAAAGAGGTCTTTATCTGGGCGGGCGAAAATGGGTATGTTTGAAGGTATTGTTGTCCCAACGGTGTTGTATGGATGCAAAGCATAGGGTATAAGTGAGGATGTGCAGAGGACATGTTGGAAATGAAATGGATAAATATGTGGTGTGAAGTGGTTTAATCGAGTAAGAAATGGGCAATATTATAAGTGCGGTAATAAAAGTATGGTTGTGAGGGCTGAAGATGTGCTATACTTGTTTGGACATTTGGATAATATGAGTGAGGAGAGGCTGATAAAGAAAATGTGTCAGAAGTGGTGGGTACAGGGAGAAGGGGAGACCAAACTGAAAATGGAAAGATAGGGTGAAAGGGTTACTGTGGGAAGGCAAAGTCATACGTTGTATTGGCCAAGATTTCAGGCTCCAGAGCAGTGCACTTTTCTGGAAAAAAGTTCAACTGGTTTACCTTTGGTAAAGGCAGCTCTTAGAAGAATGTAGCTTCCCATTGACCAGCACTGATTGGCAGAGACCTGAAGAAGGAGTTTCAAATATTGAAGTTGAAAGTGGGAAGCTGTAACCAAGCTCATTGACGCTGTCTCATCTAGGGATTCGGAGGTCAGATGAGGCCAGATCTACTTGTCAGGCTTTTTTATATTATAATTATTAAGACAGCTAGTAATCTAATGTCTTTTTTAATGGTACGAGTTACTGAATAGTTAGATCAAGGGCATCCCACAAACGCAACCTAGCCTAAACCAGTACCCAACTTACCAACCATGGAACGATTAGGTTGACTGCGGACCGATAGCCGGCAAACGTTAATGGAGCGAATTCCCCGTCCTCTCTCTTCTTCAGTAAATAATCTTTCTTCTGCTAAACTTATTCATTATCATGCTGATGATATCAACTGCACATACGCTAACTCTCTCTTCAGTGCCACTGAGAGGAATTTTATCGGG
This sequence comes from Panulirus ornatus, assembly GCF_036320965.1. Lineage (NCBI taxonomy): Eukaryota > Metazoa > Arthropoda > Malacostraca > Decapoda > Palinuridae > Panulirus > Panulirus ornatus. The sequence goes on from NC_092237.1 coordinate 47,913,369, forward strand.
GAAGAAAGTTGCGGATCCCCTTCCTTTCTCCATTAGTCATCCTGTTTTATCTTACTACGGTTTTTTGCCATGAGCTGTAAGGCCAAAAAGGGTATGGAAGATGAGGGAGGGGTGGGAATGGAGCGCTCTGTCGATTTCCTGGAATCCCAGGAAATCCCCCCCCCCCCTACATATTTCTTCTCTCAGTTCGAATACGTACAACTTAAAAAAGGGAAGCAATCGCCTAATTAGATTCAGTACTTCTTATACGCAATTATTCCCTTTATATCTGTCACTCGCTTCCTTCTCCAGTTTTAAAACACTACAATTCAAGCTTATATATATATATATATATATATATATATATATATATATATATATATATATATTTTTTTTTTTTCTTTGTCGCTGTCTCCCGCGTTTGCGAGGTAGCGCAAGGAAACAGACGAAAGAAATGGCCCAACCCACCCTCATACACAATGTATATACATACACGTCCACACACGCAAATATACATACCTATACATCTCAATGTACACATATATATACACACACAGACACATACATATATACCCATGCACACAATTCACACTGCCTAAAGGCAGTCACATCGCCACCTCGCCACACATGGAATACCATCCCCCTCCCCCCTCATGTGTGCGAGGTAGCACTAGGAAAAGACAACAAAGGCCCCATTCGTTCACACTCAGTCTCTAGCTGTCTTGTAATAATGCCCGAAACCACAGCTCCCTTTCCACATCCAGGCCCCACAGAACTTTCCATGGTTTACCCCAGACGCTTCACATGCCCTGATTCAATCCACTGACAGCACGTCAACCCCGGTATACCACATCGATCCAATTCACTCTATTCCTTGCCCTCCTTTCACCCTCCTATATATATATATATATATATATATATATATATATATATATATAGGGTGGGGGAGGGGGCGAAAATTCTGGGGGCCTTGAAGAATGTGTGGAAGTCGAGAACATTATCTCGGAAAGCAAAAATGGGTATGTTTGAAGCAATAGTGGTTCCAACAATGTTGTATGGTTGCGAGGCGTGGGCTATGGATAGAGTTGTGCGCAGGAGGATGGATGTGCTGGAAATGAGATGTTTGAGGACAATGTGTGGTGTGAGGTGGTTTGATCGAGTGAGTAACGTAAGGGTAAGAGAGATGTGTGGAAATAAAAAGAGCGTGGTTGAGAGAGCTGAAGAGGGTGTTTTGAAGTGGTTTGGGCACATGGAGAGGATGAGTGAGGAAAGATTGACCAAGAGGATATATGTGTCGGAGGTGGAGGGAACGAGGAGAAGAGGGAGACCAAATTGGAGGTGGAAAGATGGAGTGAAAAAGATTTTGTGTGATCGGGGCCTGAACATGCAGGAGGGTGAAAGGAGGGCAAGGAATAGAGTGAATTGGAGCGATGTGGTATACCGGGGTTGACGTGCTGTCAGTGGATTGAATCAAGGCATGTGAAGCGTCTGGGGTAAACCATGGAAAGCTGTGTAGGTATGTATATTTGCGTGTGTGGACGTATGTATATACATGTGTATGGGGGGGGGTTGGGCCATTTCTTTCGTCTGTTTCCTTGCGCTACCTCGCAAACGCGGGAGACAGCGACAAAGTATAATAAAAAAAAAATAAAAAAATAAAAAATATATATATATATATATATATATATATATATATATATATATATATATATACATATATATATATATATATATATATATATATATTTATATATATATATATATATATATATATATATATACACACACAAGGGAGTAACCAAACTATATCCTGGAACGTCACTGGCTGCTTCCTAAAAAGTTTGGAGCGTTGTTTAGGTGCTGTAGTTTTTTTTTGAGAGAGACTTTCATGTCTTCAAGAGCCACGCCCGTACAGGGGATACTTTCACATCAGGGGTGGCTCTCCCTCCACCTCTTTCCAGAACAGAGTGGAATTGAAGGAATTTTGTCTTGTGACATCTCCTCTAATCACATACCTTTCTATACACCGAGATGCTGCTGCTCTCTCTTTTTTACAGGTACTGATTTGTTCACTACTCCTATGAGCTGTCCGTCTATGTCCTCTACAACGAGGCTTGGACGCGGGGTCAGGACCACAAACACCTGAAAAGCCTTGATTAATTTCAACTCATCTAACAATCTAGATATTTTCCGTGGTAATCTGTCATGTACTTAGAATGATGGTTTTATGGGTAGTCATAGAGCTAAATTTTTCCGTCACCCACCCAATAACAAAAAAGACCATAAACTACTAATTGTACGGTAAGTCAGGTAAATATCTAACCCTTTTACTAAGGTTGATGCAGTGTATGATTTGACAGAAGCTGACGATTTCAACGGGTTCGCTTTTTCTTTTTTTTTTTTCTTTTAATATCAGTGCAGGAAATTTCAAACTTCCCATTCTCTCTGGTAAAGACAACTCACTGCAGTTCAGTTGACTAGCAATCATTGAAGGTGTTGACATTTCTCCAAAATGCCTTGCTCTCTTGACAAAGAAATAGTTTGACATTTAGCGCAAGAAAACCATTTTCCGGAACATGAATGTGATGATGATATAGACATTCCCATATTCAATATCGAGGAAGATTTTAGTGTCTAGAAACTCAGTAAGTGAGGAGGAAGAGGGTGGTAGCGTACCCACCGCCATGGCACGGTCCAGCATGGAAGCCACTCTTGTACGATTCTGGTTATGATCTGAGCCATTTATTATCATGAAGCCCTTGACCCACAACAGTTTGGATGCTGGAGTACGAATGATAATGGGGTAAATGAGAGCTCGCCTGAAGTAGATTATTTTTCTCTGGTGAACTTACGAACTTAATTGACAGATATTTCCCCGTGAGCCAAAAGAATGGTGTCGCGACTAATCGCTGCTTACATACCGAAGCTTAAGCGGATGTGTACATATTTTCATGTCCATTGGATTTGATAAAGAAAATATGGGGAAATTATGAAAACAGATTACAGGACCAAAGACCAGTTAAACAAGGTACCAATTTTTGCCAAGTTTTAATATACTATGTTGCTGAAGAGGTATTTGCAGTGGGCATCACAAAACCTGTGGAAAGTAACATTTTTTTTCTTGCTAAAGATATATTCAGAAATGATTTCCCCACTTCAGAGTATGATAATAGACGTAAATGATATTCTTGAACGGACGCTCAAGTAATTTGGTTGTACACAGAAGTGCTACTTCAAGGGACACTCGGGAATTTGCGATTCAGGTTTTGAGTAAGATATTCTTTCTCTGTAACAATGATTCCAGGTGTTCTGCTTAACATTATAATATACACAAGTACTTTACATCATTGTATACAGGGAAGTTGATCACGTTCAAACTTTGTGTCAAGAATGCTGTTGTTAAATCATTTATGAAACTCCACAAGGGTCTACTTTTGTATACACATACCCGATACAGAATCCCTGATTTGTGCAATTTTCTGCAAGAAAATGATACAGGAGTTTGTGTGGAGGGAAATGCGAAGCTTAGAACTAATTGAAAAAGGTTTAGTCAGGTTTGTGTATGGGAACATTGTAATGATGGCATGACAAATACGTTCAGGTACTGGCTGCTGTTCATGTAATACACTTGGTAGAAAGAAATGGAACAGAAACACATCAGAAAATAATGAAACCAAAAATAGCATAAACATGCGTCTGGTGGACAAGGCAAACTTGCAGATTAGTGGAATGTGACGTGAAATTATTTTCCACCTAACTGACGTCACTTTATTCAACAATAAGTGTTTGTACCAGGGAAAAACACCATGGTAAAAGTCCAGTTTAGCTCCGCATAAGAATCTGACGACTTCGAGAAATGAATACTTATGTTTTACGGTGATTTTTTTATTTGTAATTACAGAAATATTAGCTTATATTTTGAATTACTGTATTTTACTGAGCGATATTGTATAAAGTGATAGTGGTATATACGGGAAGAAATGTACGGTAAGTTGATATCTGTAATTTACAGCAGGCAGAAATTTTGAGTTAAACTTTAAAATCCGTCAACAGTGAAATAGCAACAGAACTTATGAAATTCTAACGTGAGAGCCGAAATGATGGTAGAAGTGGCCCAGCATTTTGTTTACAGCTCAGTATCTTGCTGTGTAGTCTGTTTGTTTACATCCAAAAGCACTGCCGATGCATTTCTTAATTATGATGATATATCTCGATTAGATTATTGTATATTAGAATAGTATTAACTATTGGGAGTTTAGATGAGGCATTCATAAATTTTGAAGATTATAGAGACTTTTATGTAATAAATTCCATTTTGGGTGGATCTACTTCTTTGGTTAATTTAAAACTAGCATCGTTCAGTATACCATTAATTTCCGAATTCTTCTTCGGTGTTCCTTAATCACAACGAATCGAATAAAGCACGCGAAGCAAAGGTAGCCATTTTCCGAAGGTAGTTTCCGTGTGGTGCTAGACTGGACTTGTACCGAAATCACATTTCAGTGGCTTCATTCAGTTACCTATCAGGCACGTTACGAAAAAAAGAGATATGCAGTTACCATTAAGCATGCTAGATCAGCTGGATACATTGTCAGTAATAACCGCCCAGACATGCATCGGACGCCATTATGTCTGACTTGAAACGAGGAATCCACAGCCAGACAAGCCATTGTATTCTGTAAATTATAATCAAGAAAGTACATCGAAGACTTTCATGATCGATGCTCTATTTGTATGTAATAACGTGTTCAAGGTTTAAAATTTGTGTACATAAAGTATTTTAGAAATAAAAGTGAATGAGCACATCAGTGATTACAGTGTGGAAGAAAAGAACTGAACATCTTAGTGAACAAATTTGTAATTTAATGGTCTAGTGTGTTGATTTGGTTTTTGGGTAATAATAAAGACGAAAGTGAAGGAAAACATCAGTGCCAACAATGTATATGAAAAGTGTTGAAGTCGTGCAGCGAAGTGCAAGGAGGTGCAAGCTGCTACAATCCACAATCCTTGTGCTAACCGGATCTTTGAGGTTAGTTTTTGTTTCCTCTTTAAGAGAATGGTGTTTTTTTTACTGTTTATGTTTTACTATCATTGTACATTTCTCTCTCTCTCTCTCTCTCTCTCTCTCTCTCTCTCTCTCTCTCTCTCTCTCTCTCTCTCTCTCTCTCTCTATATATATATATATATATATATATATATATATATATATATATTATTATTATTATTATTATTATTATTATATTATTATTTTGCTTTGTCGCTGTCTCCCGCGTTTGCGAGGTAGCGCAAGGAAACAGACGAAAGAAATGGCCCAACCCACCCCCATACACATGTATATACATACACGTCCACACACGCAAATGTGCATACCCATACATCTCAATGTACACATATATATACACACAGACACACACACACACACACATATATATATATATATATATATATATATATATATATATATATATATATATATATATATATATATATATACACATGCACACAATTCACAGTCTGCCCTTATTCATTCCCATCGCCACCTCGCCACACATGGAATAACATCCCCCTCCCCCCTCATGTGTGCGAGGTAGCGCTAGGAAAAAACTACAAAGGCCCCATTCGTTCACACTCAGTCTCTAGCTGTCATGCAATAATGCCCGAAACCACATCTCCCTATCCACATCCAGGCCCCACAGAACTTTCCATGGTTTACCCCAGACGCTTCACATGCCCTGATTCAATCCATTGACAGCACGTCGACCCGGGTATACCACATCGATCCAATTCACTCTATTCCTTGCCCGCCTTTCACCCTCCTGCATGTTCAGGCCCCGATCACTCAAAACCTTTTTCACCATCTTTCCACCTCCAATTTGGTCTCCCACTTCTCCTCGTTCCCTCCACCATATATATATATATATATATATATATATATATATATATATATATATATATATATATATATATATATATATATATACATTGCATGGTCACCGTGTTTTGCGTGATCTATTATATGCCAAAGAAAAGGAAAATGAAACACGATAAGTTCCCAAGTGCGCTTTCTTGTAATGATTACATTGTCAGGGGAGATACAAGAATGAGATAGAAGACGTAGAACAGTCACTTGATATATGAGGAACAGACTTAGCGTCACCGGATGGTGGTGTTCGGGTTGGTGGTGGTCTGGTGGCATCATGCATGTCATAGAATTTTTTTTTTTTTTTTATGTGGACAAGAAAGGGAATTCTTTACAAATTTTGCCTACAGTAAAGCTATCCAATTTGTATAGACCTTCACTGATATTAGTATTACAATTCTTTGTGTATTCAATAATAGAAGATTCAATGATATTTCCCGTGGTAAAGGAGTTACAGCTAATAACTGAAGTGGCATTACTCCAATCAATATAGTGGTCATAATTTTTAACGTGATTAAACATAGCATTTGAATTTTGTCTTGTTCTTATACAAATTTTTGTTGCTTGTCTAACGTAAAGAACCTTACTAGTCTGCCCAACATATCAAACATTAACTCAAAACGTAAAACAGGTATTGGAGTTAAGAACTTAATTGTCGTACATAGAAGTAACTTTACAAGGCGATTTTTTTCCCTTATACTGTTATACTGTCTTCTTTTTGAGAATCTCGAAATACAGGTGTTTGGAGGGGACGCATGGATCGTCGTTAAAGGGTTGAACATTTTCAAAGGTTAAACAAGCATGAAAAGGTAGAGCCATATTTGATGTTGACCTCTGTTTCATAAGATAATGTTAATGCTAGCCAGTATGTAAGGGTAAAAGGTAGAAAAGGAACAGGAAGAGATAATTGAGAAAATTCCACAGCTTCGCTGTTGAGGATAGGAAGTATGGTAAGGAATATATTTTCGTTTGCCGGTCTCGTCACAGAAAGTAACCAAGACCCATGGTGACAGAGGCATAGAAAAGTCCATTAGACGTGATTCTTTTACAGTAATGTTAATTAGGTGCCTTGATGTACATAACAGTGTGGATGTTGGTGATTGATATCCTTCATAAGTAATCATCAGTGGTTGAAATAGAGGCATAGGTCAAGTCAGCTTGTGATTGGCGTTGTCTTGAGGCTCAAGCAGCATTGATTAACGCTTATTTTCTCCACTGTAGTTTGAAAGTACAGGTTTTTGAGTTTTACATAGGTATAATACTTCGGAGAGAGAGACCCAGTATTACCTTGCATAGTATATTCTCAAAATATGTTTGCATTCAGCCTCTTCTGAAGTATTTCACCACTCATAACTAAACCAAATGGTAATCTCAATCACCTATACCTTCATAGGGGAGTCTGAAATGTAGTAAGATAGCTTGACTGATCGTCTAGTATACAATGCCAATACCCATTCCGCATATCAAATTTTGTGAACAATCTAACCTCTGAAAAAAATAATACACAATCAGTCACTGGTATTGGATGCATTTCTCCTTTCTGGTCCCTTCATTCAGTGCTTGTGGACCAATGAAATTCTTTTGTCACCCAGTGTCTTGTCTCCAGTAACCATTCGACTTGCCTATTCTGTTGATTCTTCCACTTTGGCTGACTTTCATTTTTGTGATTCACTGCGCTCATCATGAACCTTTTTTTTTTAACACTGTTTGGCGCTCTACATAAGGAGATTGTTACTAGGTTAAATGATATAAGAAGAGTTTGCTTGATAATACCGGGTAATTTCCTTAGCTCTTCTGAAAGCACAACATTTATTTGAGATATTTTGAACTGCACTAATATTCTCACAATTCATTTAACCAAAATTTATTCAAATTCCTGTTTTCCCACAAAGGCCTCAACAGAATATTTCTTTGTAGTCATGTAATAGACTAACTATTTTACTTTTCAAGTGTGCTTAGTAGAATTCCACATGTACGTCACACTCTATCACATGGCTATTAACTGTTTGTCATGTGATGTATGTTGAGGAATAACATTCACGATAGCCCCACACTCATTTTGAAACTTAAACCTCTTACTGTCTACCTCCATGGATATTATAATGGCCTTGTCGGTGCATCGTGTTTAATACTTTACACCTACTTGGCATCTGGGGTCATCTGCGTTTTCATCCTCTTGAATACCATTGGATATACTTACTCTATAACTCTGCCTTCACTTTTGATATGCATTTACTTGCAAAGTGATTCTTGTTGCACTTGCTACAGGTCTTACCATATACTGGGCAGTCGTCTTTCTTCCAAATATGCTTTTTGCTACGTAATTTGTAATCCCTCGTGGGTGTGATCTGGTGTGGTCCCCATGTTGGATGATTTCACTTCATTTGTCTTCTGTATAGGTTTCTTCTGTCACCTTATTACAACTTTGATCCTTCAACGTGAAGTGCAAGCATCTTCACTGATGCTTAGTGTGCCACGCAGATTTTGACAGCTATGTCAAAGTTTAGGTCATCTGCTTTATAGAACTTTTCACGCAGTCATCAGGGCATCCAGATGCTAATTGATCTCATCTCATTTTCTTTCGTATCTCCATATTCACATTTCTTGGCTAGAATCTAGTGTCTGGTGATTAATGAATATAGAAATTCTCTTATATGTTGCACCAGCTTTCGAATTATTATACCGGTCTGCCAGTACATTATTGTGTGGCAAAATGTGCATCAAATTTGACATTAACATTGTGTAACATTGTATCTGGGCCAGGATAATTGGTGCTGGGAGCTCCAACGAATTTTACCTGTCAAATAATTCCAACTAATATTTGTCGTGATGTTTCTCTAAGGTCTTAAAAGCTTGTTCATTGTCACCTGTTATGCTTATTCTGCCAAGACGGACAGTTGTCAAGTCGCCACAGGTCACTGGAACAGGAGTCGGTGTCATTTCTTTTCCCTTGTCTGATGACTAACGATGTTTTCCCCGCTGCCACCATCTTTTTGTACTGATTCGTGAGTCTTACATAGGCTTAATTTGTCGGAGAGACCAATATCACTTTGCTTTGTGTAATCTAAAAAAGAAAAAAAAAGTTAATCTTGTGGACGTCAACATAGCAGCTGCTTTATAGAAAACGTGGTATGGTAGGCTAGCATTTGATTTTTGCCGAACTCCTACCCATCTTTGAGCGGTAGCGCAAAAGAGGATACAGAGTGCACAAAAGGTCAAGGGACTGGGCCTCAGTGATTGAAATACATTATAGGTTACATAAGTGATTGAAATACATTATAGGTTACATAGAAAAGTGTTAACATGGTTTGGGTAACATGAATGATTTGACAAATTACATGGTAAATAACTGTCATGAATATTGTTGCAAAGGGACCCATTTTCATGCTTTCCTCTATAGAACAGAAACTGGTTTTGATCCGTTTCTCATTGTTATATTCCGTAATCAGTTTTTTAACCCTGGATTTCCCCCTACATGTTAGGTCAGAGGCCAGGTATGGTAAAGATGCATTCTTCGAAGGTGAAGTGAGGATACATTAGTTTAGGGTATAGTGAAAATGCACGTCGAGGTTGACGTCAAATTAAGTTGATCACAGGTGTAATGAACTTAATTTGATGTCAACCATGACGTGCAGTTTCACTATACCCTAAAATATCTTTTGATTAGTAAATCGATCTTTGGTGTTCTGAGGATGGAAATGATGATGCAGTTGTTTGAGGGGGAACATACTCCGTCAGTTCATATGTTTGTCTTTTTTGTTTTTCATCCCATAATTCAAATTTAATGTTGGTGCTTGCAGTAATTGTCCTACTATCCTAGAAATCTTATGTAGACTTCTATCAATCATATTTTCTTGATTTCGTAAGTATAAATATGAGAAAATGAAGTTATCTTGATAGACAGCAGCTTCTGAGATGACAAAAGATAGGCTCACAGACGTCGTATGCAACACTTGCCTTGTTGATATACTGAGTTCTTTATAAAAGCAAACATGAATCCTGTTAGGTAGTAGTTCGTAGGCAGCCAACGATAAGGGAGGTATTTTACCAGTACTACCCGCCTGAGTATTGGGAGGGTTAGTGACATCTGGTTTGTGAGTCAGCACTTCAGTGGTTTTCAAGCTGCAATCCTCTGACCCAGGTAGCTGTCTTTTCTTTCTGCCTCACCAACATGTGGACTACTGGCATTCTGTCCACAAACATACAATCTCTCCTTGTCATATGTAACACTTGACAACTCTTAACTCACACAGCTCATTCTTCTTAAGTCTAGATTTTCCTGTGGTAAGCACTATGTCCTATCCCTGCCTTTTGGCAAAATGGTAGGAGCAGTGGATAGAGGTAGTAGGTGGGAACATTTAGGCAGAAGCATCAGGTAGAAATTTTAGGTAGAAGTAGTTTGAAGGAGCATTAGATAAAAGTAATCTGTTGGAACATTAGGTAGGAGCCTCAGTAGATATTGTGCAAGAGTTGCCTTCTGCCAATGGCCTGCTAAGGGTGAGGCACGAAAGGCTAAAAGAAGTGGCAGTGGAGTCCACTAGTTATGGAGACTCTGTTGCTGTTGCCAGCCCTATGAGTGAGTTCCAATTGGAATGGGCATCAGAGATGTAGATAGAATTAACCCTATTTGGGATTATAACTGCCACTTTTCCTGTAGATATTTAAGCAGTACAGAAAAGAAAATACTCTTATTTCTCATACAGGTCCAAAGGTACTGAAGTACTATGAAGCAGAATTAAAATGCCACCACTTTACATTTCCATTCTTTATCATTACCAGTAGTACAGAACTGGATGAGTTCCTCCTCATAACCATCTTGCAATGAACTGTACATAAGATATATTCTTTCCCTTCAACAACAGATTATTTCCAAATCTATCAAGCCCCTCATCAACTACTGACACAATGCAAATTACAATATTAGAATTTCATGTGTTCTCACATCTTAACCACCAAATGAAAATAGGTATGGACCCGTTACTGTCTTTGGTCTAATAAATGAAGAATTCTTTTTTTGATTGCGTTAAAACTTCTTTCCCATTAGCAAAATAAGTAAAAACGTTGGTCAGTCACACAAAAGAAGCTTTAAAGTTTTCAAACAGTCATCAACTACATATCTCTGTCCCCTATTTAGTAAACACCCTGTATATTGTAGTGCTGCCACTGAGATGTGTATTTCCTACAACTAAGTATGTGTGATTTTGTCTGGTTTTGTGAAACAAATGACAGAACCATGCCTCTTGCAGAACAGGAACAGAAGGAAAGCATTTACTGTCAAAGTTAATTTTAAATAAGTTCATAAATGGGTGTTGCACAGTAATATAAAACTGTAAAAAAAAGTAGTATTTAAGCCAGTAATATAAGAAGCTTGTCTATCATTCACATAGGTTATTAAAACCTACAGTGATTCAAATAACAAAAACTATTAGCATTCTTGATATAGTACTGCTGTATAGTTTAATATTAATACTGTGGCATAAACTACTAACCATAATCTCTAGGATTTGTATCTCGGTGGATAAACTGGTATCAGTATCCCATTACACTTGAACGTTTTGAAGAACTCTCAAAGCAAATAAAGTTTTGCTGTACTTACATGAATGATAACATTCATACTGCCATGAGCAGGATAAAATGAACTGTAGCCTGATTTGCATACATCAAATACCTAGTTGTCATGTAAATTGTACTGAAACCAGGTCATACCATCCGCAGCTATGCTCCACAGAATATTGCACAGCACTAAGACCACTTCATATACCCTGGTTCAGCCCAAAGTTAGTAGGTCACACTCCCCCAGTATACCAAACTTATCCAAGTCACTCTGTCTCATGCATACCTCTTACTCTTGTGAATGTTCTGGCCCTGATACCCCAAACCCTCCTTTCAGTCCTCTCAATCTTCCTGTTCCTCTTTTGACACACAAGATCCTCTAACCCAGTCTATTTCACTCATCCTCTCAATATATGTGAAATATTTTAGCATACCCTGTTCAGCTTTCTTGACCAAAGACCAGACTACCATCCTTACACTAATTATTTCCTTCCAGAACCTTTTATTATTCTTTCTCCAGTTCCTAGCTACTTTCTCTCATTTTCCTTGTTTTTTAGATGAAAGGTGTTTGTAATACTCTTCCATTTGCTGGTACATTAAAAACTCTCTATATATTCTTCTTTCACTACCACATCAGGATCTGGTTGCTCATCTTTTATGAATGCTCCCTCATTGGATGTCATATGATAATCCAGCCAACCACGCCCTTCACCATCATCAGTAGTTGCTGCAATTTCATCTACGACCAACTCCTCATCCTATAAAAGATAAAGAAAGTTTTAAATATGGAAATGCCTCAGTGCACTAATTGCTCTTTATTACAAAAATGAAATGAAGTTTAAAATAGTTAACAGACTTAAATTACTTTAAAGTTTTTAAAATACAGTTAGAGTAGCTTAAAGATGACAATTCCCCATATTAATGCAACCAAGAAGCTGAGCTACATAGAGTTAACACATCATTCATAAAAAAGTTACTAGGAAAAATGTTCAGCAAAACTTCAGACTATCCTCAAAGATGTGCACATTTTCTTCACAAAATATTCCTAACTGTCTGTAGAGCATGCTCAGTGATTTATTTCATTAAAAACTGAATCAACATCTCAAACATAGTCAGACCAATGACAGGACAGGATTCATATATTATTAAGAAAGCTGATTAACAGTAATCATAATGCATGGAAATCAGCAGATGAGCTTTGATAGTTGACATACTCTAAGCCATTACTAAAACTTTATCCTTTCCACCTCTTCGTACTATGCTGTCTAGCCTTTTCCACTAGGGTTTGACTTTGAGTTTATATGTGTCAGTTAACTTCTGAATTTTGCATGTTTAACACTTCTTAACTGATTGCTGAGGGAGCCAGCTTATGGGTAAAGGGTGCTTCTAAACCTCAACATAAGGGTGACAAATTTTATCTCCAAAATTGATTTACTTCAAATAATCAGTGTCATTATTCTTGTGTAATGTGAAAGAAATATTTGCCATTAGTGATATTTTTTGCTACAGAAAATAATGTAAATCCTTTGGGTATGTCTTTCTAAAGCTATTTGTAATTCCTTTTCATTCTCTCTCTCTCTCTCTCTCTCTCTCTCTCTCTCTCTCTCTCTCTCTCTCTCTCTCTCTCTCTCTCTCCCCCCCCCACAGCAATATTATTAGTATGGTTTTGTTAGGATAGGAAGAATAGTAAGCTTTATCAGCACATCTTGCTCCTATGTACAACAAACCTAGACCATAATCTGGTATCTTGGGCCAAGACTCACAAAACCCGTCCAAGGTTAACCTCGATTGCTTTACTTGCCCTGGTTCAACCCCTTAATAACACATTGTCCCCATATACAATATAATTTCAGTTGTCTAACACACACCTCTTGCCTTCCTTAACCCTTTCAAAGCAGCAGTCACAATATCCATGGACCGAACATTCTCTAGTGTTCTAAAAAAAATTATCTTCCAGACACTTTGGCTGCATAGTGAAGAAACTAGGAGCACTAACAGTACATCTCTCTCTCTCTCTCTCTCTCTCTCTCTCTCTCTCTCTCTCTCTCTCTCTCTCTCTCTCTCTCTCTCTCAAGCATAGTTTCCATATCTGGCATATTTGGAGGAGGGGTAGAAAATTGAAATACAGTATTGACGGTTGATGACTTACACGATGGCATAAACTTTAGGCACAACAGAATCCTTTCTTCATACTCTCAAAATGTGGAAAGAACTGTATAGGGCAAGAAAAAATGAGATAACCAGATATACAGGGATGCTGAGTAGCACTGCATTACCAATGTATGAGCACTCATCACAGACATTGAATTTTATTATATAAATCTGTATTTATGTGATACATAACATACACTCATGATGAACAAACTGTAAAGAACACCAATGTTAAAGCTGGATTTCAAGGCACACTTGGCAGCCACGTGTTGCCAGCTTGTAATCATCAAAAACATTGTATAGGACCATTATTTATGCATTTTGATAAATAATAGACACTAATACAACACATCTTGACATCATAATATTCATAAAATGCAAAATAAAACAACAAAAAATCAAAAAGGGATATCATGAATAAATCATTAAGTGGGTGGCAGTTACCACTCATGGGTTCCCGTCTCATGAACCTTCTTTCCTGGAACTCATCTTAGATTTACGTAAGCTCTGCAGTAACCATATCCTCAGTCATTCTGTTCCATTCATCCTCCGTTCTCTTACTGTAAAAGTAGTTCTTTACTGTTATTTTAATGTTTCTTGCTTAATTTCATGCTATGTCCTCTGGTTGCTCTATCCCTACATTTGTCAAAGAACTGTTCATTTTCTATGTTATTGGTCTGTTTTAAACACTTAAGGCTGTGATCAGGTCACTTCTCACTCTTCTCTCTTCCAAGATGGGCAAGCTTTAAGCTTTTAGCTTTTTCCTTTACCTCTGTTGTCTTCATAATGTTACCATCTCTGTTGACCTCTTCGGAACATTGTTTATTACCTCTTTGCCCTTCTTTAGATGCAGTGACCAAATTTGAGAAGCACATGTATGTTACTTTGGCCTTAAGTAGTATATGAATATGCTAAGCATTTTCTGATTTTTTTGATATTTGCCCGCAGGCAGATTATCTAAACTTTATGGTATGGGACTCTGATGAGTACTTCTAACACTCAGAATCCTACAACTTATTGCATGCTAGATAGTAATTATAGTGAGCCCTTCTTTCTCTTTGTCCTTATCCTCATTACTTTACATTTGCATGGGTTGAATTTCACTAACCACGTATCATCTGCCTAGGTTTCATTGTTAGTTGATACAATTCTCCTTACCTTACACTTCCCTCATGACCATGACATCATCTGCAAACTTAATCAGGTAGGAGTCTATCCCTTCCGGCATGTCATTTACATGGATCAGGAAGAGCATTGGTCCCATAATAGAACACAATGGCTCTCTGCTGGTCACTTTGATCCATTTGGAGAAGGATCCTCTGGAGTACATTCTTTGTATCCTCTCACTGAGAGGATAATCTTTCCTCTGGAGTTTCATCCTTATTCCTGCTGGTGCACTATCTAAATCATCTCCCCATGCAGTACTGTCAAATGCTTTGTAGCAGTTTAGATACAAACACTCCACCCAGCCTACCCTTTTGTCTAAGACTGGGCTCTCTCTCTCTTGTAGAACTCTAAGAGGTTTGGTAGACTTGACCTTTCCTTAAAATTTCTTAGATAATTTCGCTTCAGTAGAAAGATTTGGTAGACGTGACCTTTCCTTAAAATTTCTTAACTAATTTCGCTTCAGTAGAAAGTCATTCAATTACTTTCTAATATTTTTTCCAAAACCTTACATACCACACTCACTAGAGAGACCAGTCTGTATTTCAGTGCTTGTTCTCGGTCTCCTCTCCTGGAGATAGGTGTGAAGTTTGTCCTCTTTCATTTCCTTGGCACTTTGCCTTTCACCACTGACATCTTGAAGAGTATTTCAAGTGGTTTGCCTTGCATATCTGTACATATCGTCAGCAGATATGTTGAAATTTCATTAAGACCATGAGCTTTGTTCAGGTTAAGACCTTTTAGTATTCTGTTCGTATCTTTTTGAGGTACCTCAATAATTTCTAAACCCTCCATCCCATTCCATCTCAGTGATGTTGGGGTTATAGTGTCTTCCATTGTAAAAATACTTTTGACCTTATTATTTAGTTCCTCACATATCCATACACCATCCCTAAGCCTGATTAGCTTTTCTTTAAATTATAGATGCTCCTGTTGAATGTATGGAAAAATTTTAGATTTTCTCTTGCCTTAACCCCTATACTCTTTTCAAAAGTTTTGTTTCTTCTTATCCTGGTATTCTCATCCCTTGCTCTCTTATGATTTGCAGATGCTGGCTGGCTGGAGTGCCATCCTTATCTTTGCCACTGGCACTCAAACCTGCTTTGCATTTTCACATCTCTTATTAAACCATTTTCACTTCTTATCAATCCCTTTATAAATGATGCTTGAAGTGCCAATTTTTCTACTCACAGAACCTTTCATCAAAAAGCCCTGGTTTTTGGCTGCTGAACTCCTTTTGCCAATCTGTCACAATAGATTTTGTTGTTTGTGTAATTTCCATGATTATATCTTTTTATGTCTTGTTTTACCTAAGCTCTTTTAATGTCATTATTTACCACAGTCAAACTTGAGCATTACATGAGCACCACTTCCAGTTGGTATATCATATAAATTGTTCACACTATATCCATGCTAGCACTGTGTACGTGAAGATAAGATAAGATAGGAAGGTCACTGATATATTGGTGCAGGAAATTTTCCTGTGTACACTCTGAACTTCCTAATGCCATAAGAATCCAAATTCTTCCAGTCTTTCTTTGTAATTGAAATCCCTATCAGTACTTTACCATCTCTGAGAGTAGAGTGTTTCATCCTGTTGTGTTCTTTTAATTTCATCATTGTCTGTTTGCCCTGGATCATTGTGGTTTTGGGGAGGATTGTGTAATATTAACACAACTTACATTTCTTCCCTACAGCTACTCTTCCCATTATGCACTGTGTAAATGGGCCATCCTCCATTATTTCTTGAAACTTAATGCTATCCTTTACTAAGATCAGTCTTTCCCTCCTCTTTCTTCTTTTCCTATCCATTCTTTCATGTACCTCACCAGGCAAAATGCCTTCCCTCCATGGTGCCAACAATGTAAATTGCACCTCCCCCATAACTAACAGTTAATCCATGTACATTTGAATGCATTACAGTCACTCTTGTAACACTCCTGCCCTCTCTATACAGTGCTGCTCCTTCCTAATGCCTGTTTGATATCTTTGATTTTGTCTTCTGACTTTATTCTTTGCTTTACTCCTTCACCTCCTCTGATTTATTACATCTTTCATTTTTCTTTTCAATCAGTCTGACACTGCAAGAATATTATTCAAGAAAATGTTTGAGGTCCTTTCTGGCTTGAAGTGACAACAGAATATGAATAACATAGCATTAAAGATATGAAGGAATATCAGAGTTTTCTTTTAAATCTTTTAAATATCTCTGTGAGCAGTCTTTCCCTACCACATCAGATATGAAAATGAAGGAAAGAAGCCAACTCAAAACTTCTCTTTTACTTACTATTACAAACATCACACTTAACATTTACTTGCTTCTCAGTAGGTCCAAGCCTAGGCTGCTTATTAATTATAAAATCATCGTAATTTTGCAATTAGATCTTTTGTTTTTTTATAATCAGTAAAATATACTCTCAAGATAATCATTTGTTATGTATTTCCTAAGAATGGTCAAATTAATACTAAAGTGCACGTACATTAATGGAATATTTCAACACTGGTTGTTGGAGGCAAGTTTCAAAAAAATGTTGAAAATTGCTATTGTAAATTACTTTATGCTGATTCCAGAGATTATAGTAATTTTTTGTGCAAATGAGTTTTTTTTATGAATTTCAAATGAAGAAAACTTGTAAAAGTCACCTATGATTTGGTTAGAGTATTGGTAAAATTTAAGAATATTAAGAAAATGTTTTGGAAGGAGGTGAATATTGAGAACAAGAGAATAAATGGGAGGATCACTGAAAGGACTAGATGGGAAAGTGGTCACAAGCAAAGAAGAGGTTAAAAGAAAATTTAGTATTTTGAAGGACTTTTGAATATTGAATGTTATATGATAGGATGGCAGATGTAGGGTGTCTGGGATGAGGAAGTACATGATGCAAGATACTTTCCCATATGATATCAGATTATGCTTCCATTAGGAGAGGCAGTCACCATAAACATGCATTTTTTTTTTTTTTTATCTCCAATGCTATGAGCTTTAATTTCATTTGGCAATTTTAGTATGTTACTTTATGAAAGGCTTTGTGAAAATCCAAGTATGCAACGTTTGAGAGTATTTTGGAATCCTATTTGTCATTACATTAAAAACTTCAGTCAGATTTGTTAAACAGGATCTTTATTCTAATAATTATGTTGATGGTCAGTTATTTAAAAATGTTCTCCTAAGAAATAGATGGTTTTTCTCATTCTGTCCAGCGCCCTACCTAGGAATCAAGTAGACTCATGGAGCGGTAGTGCGAAGCACATTTCTTGTCTCCATATCTGAAAATTGGTTCTACATTTGTTGGCTTTCTGGCTAATTCAAGCTGTAGCTGCAGCAGTTGCTTTACATGCTCAGCCAGAGCGTGTGAGGAGTTTGGGGTAAACCATGGAAAGTTCTGTGAGGCTTGGTTGTGGATAGGGAGCTGTGGTTTCTGTCCATTACACAAGACAGCTTGTGAATGGATGTGGCCTTTTTTCGTGTTCATGGTGTTTTTCGCTAACGCGGGAAACGGGAAAGTGTGTGTATATATATATATATATATATATATATATATATATATATATATATATATATATATATATATTTTTTTTTTTTTTTTTTTTTTTTTTATACTTTGTCGCTGTCTCCCGCGTTTGCGAGGTAGCGCAAGGAAACAGACGAAAGAAATGGCCCAACCCCCCCCCCATACACATGTATATACATACGTCCCACACGCAAATATACATACCTACACAACTTTCCATGCCTTGATTCAATCCACTGACAGCACGTCAACGCCGGTATACCACATCGCTCCAATTCACTCTATTCCTTGCCCTCCTTTCACCCTCCTGCATGTTCAGGCCCCGATCACACAAAATCTTTTTCACTCCATCTTTCCACCTCCAATTTGGTCTCCCACTTCTCCTCGTTCCCTCTACCTCCGACACATATATCCTCTTGGTCAATCTTTCCTCACTCATTCTCTCCATGTGCCCAAACCACTTCAAAACACCCTCTTCTGCTCTCTCAACCACGCTCTTTTTATTTCCACACATCTCTCTTACCCTTACGTTACTCACTCGATCAAACCACCTCACACCACACATTGTCCTCAAACATCTCATTTCCAGCACATCCATCCTCCTGCGCACAACTCTATCCATAGCCCACGCCTCGCAACCATACAACATTGTTGGAACCACTATTCCTTCAAACATACCCATTTTTGCTTTCCGAGATAATGTTCTCGACTTCCACACATTCTTCAAGACCCCCAGAATTTTCGCCCCCTCCCCCACCCTATGATCCACTTCCGCTTCCATGGTTCCATCCGCTGCCAGATCCACTCCCAGATATCTAAAACACTTCACTTCCTCCAGTTTTTCTCCATTCAAACTCACCTCCCAATTGACTTGACCCTCAACCCTACTGTACCTAATAACCTTGCTCTTATTCACATTTACTCTTAACTTTCTTCTTCCACACACTTTACCAAACTCAGTCACCAGCTTCTGCAGTTTCTCACATGAATCAGCCACCAGCGCTGTATCATCAGCGAACAACAACTGACTCACTTCCCAAGCTCTCTCATATATATATATATATATATATATATATATATATATATATATATATATATATATATATATATATATATATATATATATACCTCGCAAACGCGGGAAACAGCGACAATATATATATATATATATATATATATATATATATATATATATATATATATATAGTGATAGGCCAAGATCGAGGAGCCATATTGGATACATCTACTAAGTTCATTCTTTTCCCGGCAGAATTATCAAGGCATGGAATTATTTGATAATAATAAAGAGTAACACATATAAGAACTGATGTTAATATTGTGCCACAAGTCTCTGACTGACAGTATTTCATCACAATAATTTCTCATTGCTATGTTTGCTTTCCTTTGCAACTACGTAGCTGACCTATAAATTTCGTAAAACTGTGAAGGTTATTACTATTTGATATACAAACAGTTTCCTCTCTTCTTATGATTTACTCCTTAGTCTACATCTTTAAAAATATGATTCACAGGTTTTGTCTAATGTTACTCATCAGTGATATGGTTGGGCCGAGGTTCCTTGGTCGACATACTTCTTCCATTATTTCAGTTATTGGTGGATTTTGTTGGAAGGGATTTTTTTTTTCTTTAATAAGTATGTTCTAGAAGTAGAATTTATAACCGAACAAGCTGCTGGGTGCGCCGACTCGGAGTTCCAAAAGGGTTCAAATCAATGGAATCTGTGTAGATAGGTTCCAGAATTTCAGCATCGACGGCCACGTACACAGTTAACATTGTCCATTAATACAAAACCCATATCAATTACATTGGTGTTACTGATAACCTTACAGAAAAGGTACATCATATAGAAATTATATCTTTTTATTCTTACCTCTTTGCGTAAATTTTTGGCTAAAGGCTGAACTTGAACCAGTGTTTCAAAATTAACACTAATGCTAGTTGTTGCAAGTCTTAGGCATGCATCTAGTGTGTTCTTCTCAATCCTGTTACAAGTTTTGGCTTTCATGTGTTTTATCATCGAAAAGGTATTTTCACAAATATATGTACCTCCAAACATCGAACACATCTTGAGCCCAAAGTCCCGTAAATTTGGGAAACGGTCACGACAGACTAGCTTCCAGAATTGATCATGGACTTCATTCTTCTTTGTTTGAAAAAAGAAGTTGGTTTGTAAGTCGCACAACTCTAGCTGAAGATCTGCTGGTTGATGTTCAATATCACTTTCCATTGGATTGTTGAATAATGCTAGACTTGTTTTCAGTGATTTTACGTCGGTGAATCTCTTGTCAAACTCTGCAGAAACATTCTCTGTTACTTCTATGAAGCTTGAAAAGTCGGCTGTGCTGTCCTCAGCCAACAACTCACGACAACAAGGGAAGTGAGTAACATCATTTTTTTTAAGACAGGCACTAAATAGCTTCAGTTTCTTGCGGAATGCTTCGGTGTGTTGCAGTAACTGAGAGACATTCTGTTGTTTACATTGCAAATTCACGTTCAGCATGTTTAGGTACATAGTCAGGTCTGTCAGGAATGCCAGGGAGCGAAGAAACCTTTCATCGTGCAACTGCTCTCGATAGTGACTTAAGATACCGCAGTTTTCATTTTGAAAGAAGTAAAGAATTTCTTTCCTAAGAGAAAAGAAATGTTGCAGACACCTTGCTGCACTCGCCCATCTGACATTAGAGTTTGGAAGCATGTCACTAAATTCTGCATTCAGCTTTTCTAAAAAGGATATTAATTTCTTGTTTCTGTCAGTTTTACTGATGCCTCTTAAGATATGCACTATACTGATTACGCTGGCCATGACATCGCTCATCTTGTACCTCCTGTGAAGCACCTCATGGTGCATGATACAGTGAAGAATCACACAGTCCACCCCATTCTTTTTCAGCAGTCCAACCAAACCTGCTTTAATACCCATCATTTCATCAGATCCATTGGTCACAATGCAGGAACATTTGTGAAACCCTCCAAACTCGTTAACAACAGAAACCACTGCTGTTACAATGTCAGACCCTTTCGTACTGCTACCTAAGGGATGCATCTTCAAAAGTTCTTCATGTACTGAGAAATCTTCGTCGATGGTTCGTATGAAAATCAGCAGTTGGTTGATGTTGCTGACGTCACTACTGTCATCCAATGCCAGTGAAAAGAATTTACAGTTTTCAACGACAGACTTCAGTTTGGAAGAAACAGCCTCATTCATTTCACTTACTCTTCTCGCAACAGTTTGAGGAGACAGCATAACACTCTCGAATTTCTTAGCCATTTCTTCGTCCCCAAACGCCCGCGCCATCCTAACTGCACATCGCTTCACAATTTCTCCGTCTTTAAAAGAGTTCTTACTTTTAACTAACTCCAGACAGACCTGGTAAGACGCAGCCAGTCTAGCAGTTTGAACCGCACTAGTTATTGTAAACAGTGATTTGTGTTTTTTAAATCTGCTTTTCAAGTCCTTCAAAAGAATAAATCGCGATTCTCCAACATATTGGTCATATTCTGCCTTGTGCAGAGTGTTATAATGTCGACTTACATTGTATCCTTTCGAAACAGCTAGAACCTGTGAACACACTAGACACTGCGGTTTTCCATTATTTTCAATAAAGAGAAATCTCTGTTCCCATTTCATGTTAAATGTCCTGTGTTCCTCTAAAATCTTTCTTTTCCTGTTGGTGGTCATTCTTATCACTCGACTAAAACATACGGCATATTGTTATGAAGCACTGATTAAGTTATACTTGTAAAACACTTTCTTTTCACGGCTCTTGCCTCAATAGCTTGGTGTTAGCTTGAGTGTAAACGGGAAGGCGGTGTGGCTGCCCTGCACAGCTGTGTCCCACGTTACCGTAACCTATAGTTTGAAGTATTCATACGTTTGGCACCACCGCATTCGTTACTATGGAAACGGCGTGCCAAGACGCTTATTGGTCGGAAGGCTGCCGAATACTAGACACTCAATTCTGGGAAGGTTTACTCATTGTTGAACCCTTCGTTGGTGAGGGCAGACAGAGCTAGCCTGTACATAATCAATACATCATTAGTGCGAACATTTCGGTCGCTTTGAGCTCAACTTGCAGGCAGTGGCACCCTCAGCTCGCCTTGATTACGTCAGCTTGTTATCAAACATGGCGACTACAGCATGAGAGGTGTTACCAATGTGTGCCTTGATTGTTTTTAGGCCTGCAACTCATTTTGGTCATACAACGATAATATTGTATGAAACAGTAAACATATATGATACGTAAACCTATGAATTTGTCATAACATTGCCTGACAGTAATACTAAGCCTCATCCAGTTGATTGCTTCATCCAGTTGATTGCTCAGAAGCAGTGTTGTGTCAAAATCGTAAAAAGAATGTTATTAAACCATTAGGTTTAATGCCGGAGTTGGTAGACGTAAGATCATTCACTTTAAACAGCTTGATGAGAAACTCTTCTCGTGAATGTTTAACAAACAAAGAGAATCTCAAAGCATTGAATTATAAGTGAAGACGAACAGCGTTCGTCTTTTGTAGTTGAGTCAAAATGAATTTTGAGCTCAATCCACAATAGATTCATTACTCTGACGAGGGCAGCATGTTTGATAAGTCGTCACAAATTTCAAAGGGTCCTTTAGATCACTTTAAAGCCCCTTTGATCTTGTTTGCCTCAAAGACCTCGAGAAAGTGTCATTAACTAAAACATCTGGGTTACGTGCAGATGCTCCTGGGTTGCAATAAACGTTGCTTGATGTAGGGAGTGACACATACATCTAATGAGTATAAATATGGAACCTCAGTCTTTAGCTTCACATGCACTGTATTCTGTACATCCGTCATCATTCATGCATTGTTAGCCCTAGCTGTAGTGAGTCTTGGCAGCTCCAGTGCATTATTTCTAGACTCTGTATGGCTTCATATAGCAAGTGAATTCAGTGTCATGCAGTAAAAGTTAACTTTTGTTTTAGCATTAGAATATATTATGACAGTCCTTGATGATTTTGTCACAGAAACGTCAATACTTCATTGCTGAGTCTACATTTTCTGACCATCATTTTCAGGTCAATAAAATGTAGCGAAAACAAATTACCTTGCGCTCTGATCTATACTTCAGTCCTTTCACCATATCAATGCCTGTAAGCTAACTTTAGACACCAGTCAAGTGACCTACAAATCTTTGCTGTAAGCAGACGTACAACACATCCGTCTCGACTTTTTTTTTTTTTGTCAATAGAGAATTCTTTATCTTTCAAAGCTAAATGGCTCTTCTCTCTCATCCTTTGCAGAGTTATGGTGTTTTTCAATGTCACTATCTGTCAGAGAACAGTTACAATAGTTGCAATACATTTTATCGTGTTATGCCTAGTCATTAATTGTATCTTGTTTAGCTGGCCCTTGTATTTTTTCTTTTAAATATAACCAATAAGTCGACCAAGCTAAGACTCTAAACGAATGGATGCTTCAGCTGGGTCTGAAACGCGTCTAGTACTGAATGTGGATGGGTAAATATTGTGTAGAATAACCCGACCATGTTCTGTAATGTGTCTGTTCCAGACCACTCCCTGAATCTTTTACAATAAAAGTTTTCTCTCGGAGTTGATTTACATTTTTTTTTTTACAAAAATCGCTGAAATAGACGTTAGAACTTATATAAGTAGATAAAACGAAGCTGTCACTAAACGCTGAAAAAAAAAACCCCAGCTTAATGCTAAATACTGCGACAAAATAGCTGAATTGGTAACTAAATGTGCTCAAGGCCGCATGCCGCTTGTACATAAGTGAACGAGGCTCGTCAGGTTTTTAAAGGAAATTATTGAAATAGTATTAATCGTGCCGAAAATTCCTTAAGATTTATAGCTTTATTGATAAAAGTCGTGTTTATATGTTTAACATGATACACACGAAAAAGCACTGGAATCTTTGAAAAGGCGATTTATCGGTCAGGAGCCACTATTGGAACAAAATATATTTACTTACACCATACTCTCCAGTTAAAAAGATTTGTTTTTTCTTATTTCAAACGTTTGATACATGTGAATCTGCATAGCAATACCTTTCCTTCAATTAGACATGGTGACTTACACAAATATAGTAGAGCAAGGAACAGTATTTCTTTTTTGTCAAAGGAGTTGAATGAATCATGATAGCTTTTTATAGTTGGTAATAATTCAGTGATTTCATCGTGATTATTTATTCCAAGACGCACCACACCTACAGCCAATCTCCTGCCATCATATGGTGTAGAAATGTAAATTAACTGAAAGGAAATGACGGTACAATGGACGCGGGATGGTGCCAAGAGCACAATATGAGCGAATTGTCTCAACAAGGACTTAAGTCATGATATTGGAGAATCTTATAAATCAGTTGTCATAGATTCAAAAGTTATTAATATATTTTTCTTAAATTCGATTTTTTTCCATTTTGTATCCACAGATTCGTGATACCCTTCAGTCCGACATAATAAGAATTTCACGTGCATATTTGTATTATATTTCGAAAATACGGTATTGATGTGACCCATGTTACATTTTGCACGACATTCATCCTCCTAAAAAGAGTTCACAACACAGTAGTTACACACACAAGGGCCAACCTGTCAGTAATTGACACCCCGTGTACGTGTTGTCATTGACTATCCTATACTACGTTTGGTTTGGGTAAACCTTCATACACACGCCAAATATAGTCAGAGGCCTCTGCAGCACCTTTTTACTGCAATCATTTTTAGCTGTGCAGGCTTTGTAATGTTATATCGTTAAAATTTGAACAAATGCCGCATGGAAATCAGAAGGTTAGTGGGTAAGATTCCAGAGCGCAAATGATCGATCAAGCAACAAGTGCTCCACTTTCTCGACAAATTTGACGACTTGTGCTATCCGCTGATGTCTGTGATAATGAAGAACACTATATATATAATGTACAGAAAGACGATTATCAATTCAGGTTTTTTTTTGTGAATTTGTGGACTAATTAACTTATTCTCTCAAGGAACAATTGCTGTTATCGAGGTTAATATGGTAGTAGTGTAGTATCCGGCCGCTGCATTATACTGTAACAAATCCTTACTTTTTTCCCCTAGGTTATGTGTTATTTTCTAATTGATTTGTCTAAAAAGTATAGAAAAATGGCTATTACTCCCTTGAAACTTAGTCTTTGTGATCAGGATAGTGATATATTGAAGTTTACCTATTTTTTAAAACATTGTCGAATAGCTGATAGAGAACTTTCTATCAATATGAATAGTAATATAAATAATAAGGCCTTAGGCTAACCAGTTCAGTTTAGATCTAGCTGCCTAGGTAGATACACTTATATATACATTTTTCTGAGATGGTATCAAGAAGCTGCAAACATACGGCAGACGCATTTTATTTCTGCGGCCAATTTATCAAAACGAGCGAAAAAGTGTTCCGTGCTACATCAACTAAGATGTGCGAGGCCTACAAGGTATATTTCGGCACGCCTTTCGGGGATCAAGACAAATTCTGGGCACCTCAATTCACGTGTGAGCCCTGCAAAAAAAAAAAAAAAGGAAGGTAAGTTAGACAGTTATTGCTCGTTTGGATGGCGGGATTTATAAAAAGGAAATAGAATTTTTAGATTATTTATTATTCTCACATGTTATTGAAAATACATATATACGGAATGTTGAAAGAATCTCTTACAAATTTGTCATGGTTGAAATAAATTTATAAATGATATATGATTAAATTCATGAAAATAATTTTGCATTCATTTGCAGGATGGTACAGAGGGAAAAAGAGAGACATGAAGTTTGCCATCTCAAGAATTTGGCGAAACCCACTGACCACTCAAGCAATTGCTATTTCTGCATGGTGGACCCTTCCAAACGTTGGACTAGCAAGAATGCACTTGCTATCACGTATCCAGACTTTTACTACTCATGAAATTAGGCCTTATGAAACAGTCTGTCACAGCTCTAGATAAGGAGTCTGCAGCCTTCAACTACCATCAAGACTTCTTCCCAGAGTTCTCCGAGACGAAGGTCAAAGCTGGTGTCTTTATCGGACCGCAGATAAAGAGGTTCCTGGAGCGCAAGGAATTCCCCAGGAAGCTTACTAGGATGGAGAAAGCAGCTTGGTACAACTTTGTCGCAGTGGTTTAGGGCTTCCTGAGCAATCACAAGGCCAAAAACTATGTGAAGCTGGTTGAAACAATGGTGGAGAACTGTAGCAAAATGGTCTGCAAGATGTCCCTCAAAAGTCCATATCCTTGATGTTCATCTTGATAAATCCAGGGAGAGCATGGGAGCAAATTCAGAGGAGCAAGGCAAGCACTTCCACCAGGATATACTGGACTTTGAATGTCACTCCCAAGGAACATATAATGAGAACATGATGGGAGATTATATGTGGGGTCTAATTAGAGAAAGTGATTTACAGTTCAGTCATAAATCTCAAAAAAATACTCATTTCTACATCTTTTGTGATCACTTTTGTTTAATATTAGGGTAAATACATGTTAATTTTGATTCATATGTTGTTTTTCTGACTTTATGTTAATGGAATTGTTGAAATTCATCCAATGTCCAATGGAAAATAGGGTAGATATTAAAATATCAGTCCTGGTCATAAAAAGCTAGGTTTGAAGGGAATAATAGCCTTTTTCTCTACTTTTTATGCATAAACAATTAGAAAATAACACTACCCATCAACAAAAATTGTTACACAGTTATTAGCATTAGGCACTGAATTGAAGACAGTGCCACAGGAATTTGTAGACACCATTAATGTATCATCTTATAAAAATGATCTGACCATAAGCAATTCTGTTATATATGTTTTAATTAAAAGTTGTCTCGAGCATGTGGTACCATGTTCTTATTTTGAAATGTCTTGTATGATTACCACTATTGACTCAGCTCCCAGTTTCAAGGTGATGGGTAAGGTACATAAAACTACTCAAATTACTCACTTGAATATAGAAATATAATTGAATGAACTTTTGTTCTGGAGGTTCATGTACTACAACAGGCATCTGACGGACTGTAATGGTTGAGAGCTGGGAGAACCACAGAATGGGTTTTATTGCATTAGGGCAGGAAAAGGGTGAAATAACTGATGATTTTGATAAACAGAGGAGGGAAACTATCGTTGGGGTATGACAGTTCAAAATAGACAAATATACACATACTTAGGGGTCTGATTGTGCATATATGCTCTGGTTTCAATGCAGTATAGTATACACTACAGATGGAGAGTGGATGTGAATGAATGAAGCCATTTCTTTGTCTCTTCTTGGTGCTAACATTGGAAATGAGAGGTGGCGAACATTGGTGAAATATGTTTCATACTTGTTCGCCATTAATCACATTAACAAGGTGGTGCCAGGAACAAAGAAAGGCCTCATTCGCTCACATCCATTCTCTTAATTGTCATGAGTAATGCACTGAAACCACAGCTCCCACTTTCCACAACCAGGAACAACAGACCTATATAGGATATCCTTTGGCTCCCAATTTCCACAACCAGGAATGACAGACTTTTCTGGGGATTCCTCTGGCTGCTTCACATGCCTGGTATACCACATCATTCCAATTCATTCTCTTCTGTACAAGCCTATCACCTTGCTTGTTCAGGCCATGATCTTTCAATATATTTTTCACTCCATCCTTCAGTCTCCAGCATGGTGTCCTCCTCTTGCCTTGAACACTTCTCTATCAACTTATATAACACACTCTCACACACACACACATATATATATATATATATATATATATATATATATATATATATATATATATATATATATATATTTTTTTTTTTTCTTTTCTTTCAAACTATTCGCCATTTCCCGCATTAGCGAGGTAGCGTTAAGAACAGAGGACTGGGCCTTGAGGGAATACCCTCACCTGGCCCAATTCTCTGTTCCTTCTTTTGGAAAATTAAAATAAAAAATGAGAGGGGAGGATTTCCAGCCCCCCGCTCCCTCCCCTTTTAGTCGCCTTCTACGACACGCAGGGAATACGTGGGAAGTATTCTTTCTCCCCTATCCCCAGGGATAATATATATATATATATATATATATATATATATATATATATTTATATATATATATATATATATATATATATATATATATATACATTCCTTCAAACATACCCATTTTTGCTTTCCGAGATAATGTTCTCGACTTTCAAACATTCTTCAAGGCTCCCAGAATTTTCGCCCCCTCCCCCACCCTATGATGCACTTCCGCTTCCATGGTTTTCTTTCACACTATTTGCCACTTCCCGCGTTAGCGAGGTAGCGTTAAGATCAGAGGACTGGGCCTTTGAGGGAATATCCACACCTGGCCCCCTTCTCAGTTCCTTCTTTTGGGGGGAAAAAAAAGGGGGAGGATTTCCAGCCCCACCGCTCCCTCCCCTTTTAGTCGCCTTCTACGACATGCAGGGAATACGTGGGAAGTATTCTTTCTCCCCTGTCCCCAGGGATAATATATATATGTTATCCCAGGGGATAGGGGAGAAAGAATACTTCACACATATTCCCTGCATGTCGTAAAAGACAACTAAAAAGGTAGGGAGCAGGGGGCTGGAAATCCTCCCCCCCCCGTTTTTTTTAATTTTCCAAAAGAAGGAACAGAGAAGGGGGCCAAGTGAGGATATTCCTTCTAAGGCTCAGTCCTCTGTTCTTAACGCTACCTCACTAATGCAGGAAATAACGAATATGAATGAAGAAAAAATATATTTTTTTTAATTTTCCAAAAGAAAGAACAGAGAAGGGGGCCAAGTGAAGATATTCCTTCTAAGGCTCAGTCCTCTGTTCTTAATGCAACCTTGCTAATGCAGGAAATGACGAATATGTATGAAGAAAAAATATACATTGACAAAGAGGATATATGTGTCAGAGGTAGAGGGAACAAGGAGAAGTGGGAGACCAAATTGGAGGTGGAAGGATGGAGTGAAAAAGATTTTGAGTGATCGAGGCCTGAACATACAGAAGAGTGAAAGGCGTGCAAGGAATAAAGTGAATTGGAACGATGTGGTATACCAGGGTCAACGTGCTGTCAATGGATTGAACCAGGGCACATGAAGCGTCTGGAGTAAACCATGGGAAGTTTTGTAGGGACTGGATGTGGAAAGGGAGCTGTGGTTTTGGCGCATTTTACATGACAGCTAGAGACTGAGTGTAAACAAATGTTGCCTTTTTGTCTTTCCCTAGTGCTACTTCGTAGGGTGCTATTTTCATGTAGTGGGGTGGTGATGGGAATGGGTGAAGGCAGCTAGCATGAATATGTATATGTGTATATGTACATGTATATGTATGTATATGTTGAAATGTATACATATGTATGTGTACATGTGTGGGTGTTTATGTATATATATATGTGTATGTGGGTGGGTGGGGCCATTCTTTCATCTGTTTCCTTGCCCTGCCTCGCTAACACGGGAGACGGTGATTAAGTTTAATATTGGGGAAGAGCAGTGTGGTTTCAGAAGTGGTAGAGGATGAGTGGGTAAAGTGTTTGCTGTGAAGAATGTATGTGAGAAATACTTAAAAAACAGATGGATTTGTATGTAGCATTTTTGGCTAAGGAGAAGGCATAAGAGATAGTTGATAGAGATGCTTTGTGGAAGGTATTAAGAGTATACAGTGTTGGAGGTAAGTTGCTAGAAGCAGTGAAAAGTTTTTATCAAGAGTATAAAGCATGTGTATGAGTAGGAAGAGAGGAAAGTGATTGGTTGTCAGTGAATGTCGGTTTGCGGCAGGGGTGCATGATGTCTCCATGGTTGTGTAATTTGTTTATGGATGGAGTTGTTAGGGAGGTGAATGCAAGAGTTTTGGAGAGAGGGGCAAGTATGCAGTCTGTTCTGGATGAGAGGGCTTGGGAAGCACGTCAGTCGTTGTTCGCTGATGATACAGCACTGGTGGCTGATTTGGATGAAAAACTGCAGAAGTTGGCGACTGAGTTTGGTAAAGGGTTTGAAAGAGGAAAGCTGAGAGTGAATGTGACTAAGAGCAAGGTAGGTTCCATAGGGTTGAGGGACAAGTTAATTGGGAGGTAAGTTTGAATGGAAAAAACTGGAGGAAGTGAAGTCTTGTAGATAGCTGGGAGTGATTTAGCAGCAGGTTTAACCATGGAAGCAGAAGTGGGTTGGGGCGAAGGTTCTGGGAGTGTTGAAGAATGTGTGGAAGGTTAGAACGTTATCTCGGAGAGCAAAAATGGGTATGTTTGAAGGAATAGTGGTTCCAACAATGTCATATGGTTGCAAGGCATGGGCTATAGAGAGGGTTATGCTAAGGAAGGTGGATGTGTTGGAAATGAGATGTTTGAGGACAATATGTGGTGTGGGGTTGGTGGATTAAGTAATGAAAGGGTAAGAGAAATGTAATAAAAAGTGTGGTTGAGAGAGCAGAAGCGGATGTATTGAAACGGTTTGGTCACATTGAGATAATGAGTGAGGAAAGATTGTCAAAGAGGATATATGTGTTAGAGGTAGAGGGAACGAGGAGAAATGGGAGACCAAATTAGAGGTGGAAGGATGGAGTGAAAAAGATTTTGAGCGATTGGGGCCTGAACATGCAGGAGGGTGAAAGGCGTGCAAGGAATACAGTAAATTGGAACGATGTGTTATACCAGGGTCAACGTGATGTCAGTAGTGCCTTTGTACAATGGCACTATGCAAGCATTCCGCCAATCCTCAGGCACCTCACCATGAGTCATACATACATTAAATAACCTTACCAACCAGTCAACAATACAGTCACCCCCTTTTTTAATAAATTCCACTGCAATACCATCCAAACCCGCTGCCTTGCCGGCTTTCATCTTCTGCAAAGCTTTTACTACCTCTTCTCTGTTTACCAAATCATTCTCCCTAACCCTCTCACTTTGCACACCACCTTGACCAAAACACCCTATATCTGCCACTCTATCACCAAACACATTCAGCAACCCTTCTCACATCACCACTACTTGTTATCACCTCCCCATTAGCCCCTTTCACTGAAGTTCCCATTTGTTCCCTTGTCTTACGCACTTAATTACCTCCTTCCAAAACATCTTTTTATTCTCCTAAAATTCAATGATACTCTCTCACCCCAACTCTCATTTGCCCTCTTTTTCACCTCTTGCACCTTCCTCTTGACCTCCTGCCTCTTTCTTTTGTACATCTCCCACTCATTTGCATTATTTCCCTGCAAAAATTGTCCAAATTCCTCTCTCTTCTCTTTCACTAATAATCTTATTTCTTCATCCCACCACTCACTACCCTTTCTAATCTGCCCACCTCCCACGCTTCTCATGCCACAAGCATCTTTTGCATAAGCCATCATTGCTTCCCTAAAGACATCCCATTCCTCCCCCATTCCCCTTATGTCCTTTGGTCTCACCTTTTTCCATTATGTACTCAGTCTCTCCTGGTACTTCCTCACACAAGTCTCCTTCCCAAGCTCACTTACTGTCATCACTCTTTTCACCCCAACATTCTCTCTTCTTTTCTGAAAACCTTTACAAATCTTCACCTTCGCCTCCACAAGATAATGATCAGACATCCCTCCAGTTGCACCTCTCAGCACATTAACATCCAAAAGTCTCTCTTTCGTGCGCCTATCAATTAACGTGTAATCCAATAATGCTCTCTGGCCATCTCTCCTACTTACGTACGTATACTTGTGTATATCTCTCTTTTTAAATCAGGTATTCCCAATCACCAGACCTTTTTCAGCACATAAATCTACAAGCTCTTCACCATTTCCATTTACAACACTGAACACCCCATGTACACTCAATTATTCCCTCAACTGCCACATTACTCACCTTTTCATTTAAATCACCCATCACTATAACCCGGTCTCGTGCATCAAAACTACTAACACACTCACTCAGCTGCTCCCAAAACACTTTCCTCTCATGATCTTTCTTCTCATGCCCAGGTGCATATGCACCAATAATCACCCATCTATCTCCATCCACTTTCAGTTTCACCCATATCAATCTAGAGTTTACTTTCTTACACTCTATCACATACTCCCACCACTCCTGTTTCAGGAGTAGTGCTACTCCTTTCATTGCTCTTGTCCTCTCACTAACTCCTGACTTTTCTCCCAAGACATTCACAAACCACTCTTCCCCTTTACCCTTGAGCTTCGTTTTGCTCAGAGCCAAAATATCCAGGTTCCTTTCCTCAAACATACTACCTATCTCTCCTTTTTTCTCATCTTGGTTACATCCACACACATTTAGACACCCCAATCTGAGCCTTCGAAGAGGATGAGCACTCCCCGCGTGACTCCTTATTGTGTTTCTCCGTTTAGAAAGTTAAAATACAAGGAGGGGAGGGTTTCCAGCCTCCCGCTACGGTTCTCTTTAGTCACCTTCTACAACACATGGGGAATGCATGGGAAGTGTTCTTTCTCCCCTATCCCCAGTATAAATCCTGGGAGCCTTGAAGAATGTGTGGAAGTCGAGAACATTATCTCGGAAAGCAAAAATGGGTATGTTTGAAGGAATAGTGGTTCCAACAATGTTGTATGGTTGCAAGGCGTGGGCTATGGATAGAGTTGTGCGCAGGAGGATGGATGTGCTGGAAATGAGATGTTTGAGGACAATGTGTGGTGTGAGGTGGTTTGATCGAGTAAGTAACGTAAGGGTAAGAGAGATGTATGGAAATAAAAAGAGCGTGGTTGAGAGAGCAGAAGAGGGTGTTTTGAAATGGTTTGGGCACATGGAAAGAATGAGTGAGGAAAGATTGACCAAGAGGATATATGTGTCGGAGGTGGAGGGAACGAGGAGAAATGGGAGACCAAATTGGAGGGGGAAAGATGGAGTGAAAAAGATTTTGTGTGATTGGGGCCTGAACATGCAGGAGGGTGAAAGGAGGGCAAGGAATAGAGTGAATTGGATCGATGTGGTATACCGGGGTTGACATGCTGTCAGTGGATTGAATCAGGGCATGTGAAGCGTCTGGGGTAAACCATGGAAAGCTGTGTAGGTATGTATATTTGCATGTGTGGATGTATGTATGTACATGTGTATGGGGGTGGGTTGGGCCATTTCTTTTGTCTGTTTCCTTACGCTACCTCGCAAACGCGGGAGACTGCAAAAAAAAGATATATATATATATATATATATATATATATATAGATAGGGGAGAAAGAATACTTCCCACGTATTCCCTGCGTGTCGTAGAAGGCGACTAAAAGGGGAGGGAGCGGGGGGCTGGAAATCCTCCCCTCTCATTTTTTTTAATTTTCCAAAAGAAGGAACAGAGAATTGGGCCAGGTGAGGGTATTCCCTCAAAGGCCCAGGACTCTGTTCTTAATGCTACCTCGTTAATGCGGGAAATGGCGAATAGTTTGAAAGAAAAGAAAGAAAATATATATATATATATATATATATATATATATATATATATTTTTTTTTTTTTTTTGCTTTGTCGCTGTCTCCCGCGTTTGCGAGGTAGTGCAAGGAAACAGACGAAAGAAATGGCCCAACCCACCCCCATACACATGTATATACATACGTCCACACACACAAATATACATACCTACACAGCTTTCCATGGTTTACCCCAGACGCTTCACATGCCCCTGATTCAATCCACTGACAGCACGTCAACCCCGGTATACCACATCGCTCCAATTCACTCTATTCCTTGCCCTCCTTTCACCCTCCTGCATGTTCAGGCCCCAATCACACAAAATCTTTTTCACTCCATCTTTCCACCTCCAATTTGGTCTCCCTCTTCTCCTCGTTCCCTCCACCTCCGACACATATATCCTCTTGGTCAATCTTTCCTCACTCATTCTCTCCATGTGGCCAAACCATTTCAAAACACCCTCTTCTGCTCTCTCAACCACGCTCTTTTTATTTCCACACATCTCTCTTACCCTTACGTTACTTACTCGATCAAACCACCTCACACCACACATTGTGCTCAAACATCTCATTTCCAGCACATCCATCCTCCTGCGCACAACTCTATCCATAGCCCACGCCTCGCAACCATACAACATTGTTGGAACCACTATTCCTTCAAACATACCCATTTTTGCTTTCCGAGATAATGTTCTCGACTTCCACACATTCTTCAAGGCTCCCAGAATTTTCGCCCCCTCCCCCACCCTATGATCCACTTCTGCTTCCATGGTTCCATCCGCTGCCAGATCCACTCCCAGATATCTAAAGCACTTCACTTCCTCCAGTTTTTCTCCATTCAAACTCACCTCCCAATTGACTTGACCCTCAACCCTACTGTACCTAATAACCTTGCTCTTATTCACATTTACTCTTAACTTTCTTCTTTCACACACTTTACCAAACTCAGTCACCAGCTTCTGCAGTTTCTCACATGAATCAGCCACCAGCGCTGTATCATCAGCGTTATTGGATTACGTGTTAATTGACAGGCGCGCGAAAGAGAGACTTTTGGATGTTAATGTGCTGAGAGGTCCAACTGGAGGGATGTCTGATCATTATCTTGTGGAGGCCTAGGTGAAGATTTGTATGGGTTTTCAGAAAAGAAGAGTGAATGTTGGGGTGAAGAGGGTGGTGAGAGTAAGTGAGCTTGGGAAGGAGACTTGTGTGAGGAAGTACCAGGAGAGACTGAGTACAGAATGGAAAAAGGTGAGAACAATGGAGGTAAGGGGAGTGGGGGAGGAATGGGATGTATTTAGGGAATCAGTGATGGATTGCGCAAAAGATGCTTGTAGCATGAGAAGAGTGGGATGTGGGTTGATTAGAAAGGGTAGTGAGTGGTGGGATGAAAAAGTAAGATTATTAGTGAAAGAGAAGAGAGAGGCATTTGGACGATTTTTGCAGGGAAAAAATGCAATTGAGTGGGAGATGTATAAAAGAAAGAGACAGGAGGTCAAGAGAAAGGTGCAAGAGGTGAAAAAGAGGGCAAATGAGAGTTGGGGTGAGACAGTATCATTAAATTTTAGGGAGAGTAAAAAGATGTTCTGGAAGGAGGTAAATAAAGTGCGTAAGACGCGGGAGCAAATGGGAACTTCAGTGAAGGGTGCAAATGGGGAGGTGATAACAAGTAGTGGTGATGTGAGAAGGAGATGGAGTGAGTATTTTGAAGGTTTGTTGAATGTGTTTGAGGACAGAGTGGCAGATATAGGGTGTTTTGGTCGAGGTGGTGTGCAAAGTGAGAGGGTTAGGGAAAATGATTTGGTAAACAGAGAAGAGGTAGTAAAAGCTTTGCGGAAGATGAAAGCCGGCAAGGCAGCAGGTTTGGATGGTATTGCAGTGGAATTTTTTAAAAAAGGGGGTGACTGTATTATTGACTGGTTGGCAAGGTTATTTAATATATGTATGACTCATGGTGAGGTGCCTGAGGATTGGCCGAATGCGTGCATAGTGCCATTGTACAAAGGCAAAGGGGATAAGAGTGAGTGCTCAAATTACAGAGGTATAAGTTTGTTGAGTATTCCTGGTAAATTATATGGGAGGGTATTGATTGAGAGGGTGAAGGCATGTACAGAGCATCAGATTGCTGAAGAGCAGTGTGGTTTCAGAAGTGGTAGAGGATGTGTGGATCAGGTGTTTGCTTTGAAGAATGTATGTGAGAAATACTTAGAAAAGCAAATGGATTTGTATGTAGCATTTATGGATCTGGAGAAGGCATTTGATAGAGATGCTCTGTGGAAGGTATTAAGAATATATGGTGTGGGAGGCAAGTTGTTAGAAGCAGTGAAAAGTTTTTATCGAGGATGTAAGGCATGTGTACGTGTAGGAAGAGAGGAAAGTGATTGGTTCTCAGTGAATGTAGGTTTGCGGCAGGGGTGTGTGATGTCTCCATGGTTGTTTAATTTGTTTATGGATGGGGTTGTTAGGGAGGTGAATGCAAGAGTTTTGGAAAGAGGGGCAAGTATGAAGTCTGTTGGGGATGAGAGAGCTTGGGAAGTGAGTCAGTTGTTGTTCGCTGATGATACAGCGCTGGTGGCTGATTCATGTGAGAAACTGCAGAAGCTGGTGACTGAGTTTGGTAAAGTGTGTGAAAGAAGAAAGTTAAGAGTAAATGTGAATAAGAGCAAGGTAATTAGGTACAGTAGGGTTGAGGGTCAAGTCAATTGGGAGGTAAGTTTGAATGGAGAAAAACTGGAGGAAGTGAAGTGTTTTAGATATCTGGGAGTGGATCTGGCAGCGGATGGAACCATGGAAGCGGAAGTGAATCATAGGGTGGGGGAGGGGGCGAAAATTCTGGGAGCCTTGAAGAATGTATGGAAGTCGAGAACATTATCTCGGAAAGCAAAAATGGGTATGTTTGAAGGAATAGTGATTCCAACAATGTTGTATGGTTGCGAGGCGTAGGCTATGGATAGAGTTGTGCGCAGGAGGATATGGATGTGCTGGAAATGAGATGTTTGAGGACAATGTGTGGTGTGAGGTGGTTTGATCGAGTAAGTAACGTAAGGGTAAGAGAGATGTGTGGAAATAAAAAGAGCGTGGTTGAGAGAGCAGAAGAGGGTGTTTTGAAATGGTTTGGGCACATGGAGAGAATGAGTGAGGAAAGATTGACCAAGAGGATATATGTGTCGGAGGTGGAGGGAACGAGGAGAAGTGGGAGACCGAATTGGAGGTGGAAAGATGGAGTGAAAAAGATTTTGTGTGATCGGGGCCTGAACATGCAGGAGGGTGAAAGGAGGGCAAGGAATAGAGTGAATTGGATCGATGTGGTATACCGGGTTTGACGTGCTGTCAGTGGATTGAATCAGGGCATGTGAAGCGTCTGGGGTAAACCATGGAAAGCTGTGTAGGTATGTATATTTGCGTGTGTGGACGTATGTATATACATGTGTATGTGGGTGGGTTGGGCCATTTCTTTCGTCTGTTTCCTTGCGCTACCTCGCAAACGCGGGAGACAGCGACAAAGCAAAAATATATATATATATATATATATATATATATATATATATATATATATATATATATATATATATATATATATATATATACGTGTCTGTGTGTGTATATATATGTGTACATTGAGATGTATAGGTATGTATGCGTGTGTGGACGTGTATGTATATACATTGTGTATGGGGGTGGGTTGGGCCATTTCTTTCTTCTGTTTCCTTGCGCTACCTCGCAAACGCGGGAGACAGCGACAAAGCAAAATAATAATAAATATAAATATATATATATATATATATATATATATATATTATTTCATACTTAGTCACTCCAGCATTAGCAAGGTAGTGCAAGGAAACAGATGAAAGAATGGCCCAACCCATCCACACACACACACATATATATATATATATATATATATATATATATATATATATATATATATATATATATATATATATATATATATATTCATACTTTTCGCCATTTCCCGCGATAGCGAGGTAGCGTTAAGAACAGAGGACTGGGCCTTTGAGGGAATATCCTCACCTGGCCCCCTTCTCTGTTCATTCTTTTGGAAAATTAAAAGAAAAAAAACGAGAGGGGAGGATTTCCAGCCCCCCGCTCCTTTCCCTTTTAGTTGCCTTCTACGACACGCAGGGAATACCTGGGAAGTATTCTTTCTCCCCTATCCCCAGGGATAATATATATATATATATATATATATATATATATATATATATATATATATATATATATATAATGACAATCTGTATTATTCCTATAAATTCAGGTATGAATCTGATAATTCACCGCCTGGGGGAAAAATCATTCACATTTCACTGTATGCAATTACGAACTTTCCACAGTGGTAGAAAAAATAGTTTATTTCCGTTATAGATGGGAAAAACAAGAACGTTTCATAGAAATCCATCAAAATGAACTAGAATCAAATTTAATATTAATTTGCATACATGAATGTATACATAATATTCACTAGCCTTAAAAACATTTACATATAAATCTTGTCATCCAATATTCATATATTCCTAATCACTTATGTAAGAATGTGATAGTTCAGAGTCTGGGAAAGAAGTCACCCACTTTCATCAAAATGCCACTATGAAGTACATATCCTGGGTAAAAAGCCTGTTTCATCTGATGATACATCAAAAACTGTCTAACTCTTCCTTCACCTCCACATCAAGATCTAAACTCTCATCCTTTACTGACACCTCTTCTTCTGGGTCCTGTTTGGGTATCTGGCCATACAACATCCATCCACGATTTTCTTCCTCTGCAGAAGTGGCAGCAGCTTTTGCAGGATCATTCCTGACAGACTCCTTATCCTGTAAATTGTAATTAAAATGATAAATATAGCGACATTAACATAACTGTTAGCAATTACTAAACAGTTTAAAACAATTGAGATTTTTTTGTTGGCAGATATCCTATTCATCATAGATATGCACACATTGACACGTATATATAATCCAATTTGTGTGATATGTTTATTTATGCCAGGATCGGATATATTTAATATAGACATGTCAGAAATCGTTATATTAGTTTTTATTCCAAGCAAGACTTGAAACTAATAGCTGAACAACTTGGTTGTGTAGGCACTATATTACATAAACGTTACTGATCTAGCCCAACATTACTTGCGTTTCATCAGAAAATATAACTCTGTTCCAAGACGTATGTACATTATTATGGAGATTCGATGTAGACAATGTTCTCGTAGAGCGGTTAGCTTTGGGTATGATAATTTTCTTTACAATCCTTCTCGTGTAACCATAGAATATCAAACGTCTTCTAACAGTTCTTTGACTCAGTGTGACCGATGCTACTTCATTAAATGTATTAGTGATCTTCTGCAAGCTTTTCCGACGGTTGTTTTCTACAACTCTCAAAAGTTGTCTGTCAAGTTTGCCGTCGTATTTTGTCGGTCTCCCACTTCTACTTTCGTTTTCGACATAACCTCTTTCTCCGTACCGCTTAAGAAATTTATGGACGGTAGAAGCATTGATTTTCAACATTTTAGCAATTTGTCGCCCACTTAAACCGTCATCACTTAAAGTCACAATCGTTCTTTTCTTCTCGTCACTCAGTTCTTTCCCCCGCTCTGCCATCTCGCTAGCAGACGACAGGTAGACAGAGAAGGACAACTCTAACTTATTTTCATGACCGGTGACACTGATATCACACCCAATTATCTGTGAAAAATTTTGGTTCTGTTTTGTATTGTAAGTATATGAGACCAAAACCCATAACAAATTTGATCCGCCATTGTGCGGAAATACTTTTGGCCACTGATTGCATTTTATCATTATCATTCTTATGCATGTCCGTTATATTTTTATAATTACATAATAAAGATTGTGCCTTTAAATATGCAGAAATGTGTATTTAGAAGTTAAAATATTTCAAGTTATACATCCAGCAAGAGTATGTTCAGACCGTCAACTGACCTTCGAGCGTAAACAAACTTGACTCATCTTCCAGGCGCTTCTCTTGAACTAAGTTTTCGTTGACATTCTTTGATTTTTTCTGGAGCCATAGTTTTACCC
This sequence comes from Panulirus ornatus, assembly GCF_036320965.1. Classification (NCBI taxonomy): domain Eukaryota; kingdom Metazoa; phylum Arthropoda; class Malacostraca; order Decapoda; family Palinuridae; genus Panulirus; species Panulirus ornatus. The sequence continues at coordinate 47,953,049 of NC_092237.1, forward strand.
AGAACCCTTTTTTTCTTCTTTTCTTTTTCAACTCTGTGTACTCCTTCAAGCAGTTTAATGTGGCTTTAATCAGCAATTGTTCAGGCTCCACCACATCGGATTGTTTGTTTACATTGCTTGGCTGGGATGGTGGTTCGGGGGGGGGGGGGGTGAAGAACGAATGGACAAGGGAAATCCAACCCACAGAAAACTGTGTATCCCATTGATATCTTTGTGTAGTGTAAACGTACCTTTTAGAGATTGGCAATTTTACAATTTTAAGATGAATCAAAACAGTCACCGGTGTTGATACTAACATCCACTTGAGGTTGTAAAACTATCGTTAAATGCTTTGTGTGCAAAGGTGTTTAAACTTTTGGGCACAATTATGTCTTGAGCTAGCCCTAATTACTCCCCTCTTTATGTGAGATAGGAAAAAAAAATAGGAAATAATAAATAGTCACTTCTCATACATTCTCCATAATACTAAATTTGATTTTTCAAAAATATAATAGAAAAATATGAAAAATTCTTATTCATTAATGTAACTACTTTTTTTTTTTAAAGACCAAACGCATGAGTCGCCTTTCAATTACCGAGCAAACACAAATCGAGTCCCAAACCCACTGCTTCAGTCCCATGATTAGTTCAGGAAACAAACAGCTGGCAAATATCAGAATGAATTAAGAAATGTTTTGCAAGCTATCATATCATGAATATGGCCAAAATTAGAATGTGCTCAAAGAAGCACAGAGCTGGAAGAGAGGTGTTCAGAGGTCAACAAAGATAGTATCGAAATTAAGATTTTTGAGCTACAAGGAAAAGCTGGAGGCTTAAATTTACATACCTTAGAAGTTGATGGTTAACCTGGTCACAAAATTAAGTTTCTAAGAGATCGACAATGCATAGTGGCCACTTCGAATGATGTAGAGATGTTTCAATCACAAGACGTTAACAAAATTAAGAAACTTATGAATAAGAGTGTAAAAAAATACATTTATGTTAAAAGCGTAAAGGACAAAATGAACAGACTGACTGGGGGCAGCATGGTCAATGTAGACAACATGCATATATTCATAAGCAGTTATGCTATACTAAAGAATGTACCTCTAAGGTGTGGCTGTTAGTGGGGGTCTTGTGGTAAATGCCGCCTTCATTCAGACGTCGTCGCACTGTATCAAGCGAGACTTGTAGATTGAGTTGTTCTCTGATGAGAACTGTGTTGGTAACTGGAGTGTCTATTGCCTGTTGGATAATCCTTCTGTCGTCTTCGGGTGTAGTTTTCCTGGGTCCTCCACTCCTTGGAAGGTCGCATAGATTACCATCATTCTGCCACCTTTTCCACCACTTGTGTACTGTTGTCTGGGATATACCCAGTTCTTGTGCAGTGTAAGCAGTTGAGGCTCCACTTCTCTTCATACCAACAATCTGGCCTCTTAAAGTTATTTTCTGATGCTGAGCCATACTTTCAGTGATGGTTCGAGGTGCAGACAGCAGGTTCAGGTTTCATTACTCCTCCCTCTCTCTCCCCTCTGCCGTCTCTCATACCTCAGGAAAATAATTCTATACTTGCTACTTTAAACTTGATACGAAAAACAAACATGAAAAAATTAACCACAGTTACAGTGATCACTACATTGAAAACAAAACTTTAGCCAGTGTTCATTTCATGAGTCATTCATACGTGTGGCAGCGACACCTTTCCTTCCCACCCCCGTTGATGTGGTTATATTCCAGACTTCGTAATTGATGCGTTTATATCTTGAAACGAAGTCAATCTTCCATAATTCTTTCTACGCATAAATGCGTTAAAAGTTAATCGCATTCTTTTTGCACCTAAGTACGTTTCGTTTATTGTTCATAAAAGACGCACCTGGTAACTTTTCTCCCTGCAGTGTTACCAGATGTATTTGCTCACAGCACACACGCACATTTGAAAAATTGATATTGATGTATGCATCAATGAGGCGGGCTGATTTTCTCGATTGCAACTTTAAGAAAAAAAATTAAAAATGGGCTTTAAATTACATTGGTAGAGAATAATTTCATTGTTATTTAAAAGTTATAGAAACTGGAAGAATAACGTTATGTAACATACCCATCCGTATGAATTCTACTACACTCAAGCCCAACAATTATTTTCAGATTTACATTGTACATAATTAATACTCAGTAACCTAAAAACAATGAATCCTGACAGTCTATATTATTCTTATTTAGTCAAATATGAATCTGATAACTCACAACCTTGCCGGGGTAACACCCACATTTCACAATACGGCCCTAGGAACTTTTTCTACAATGGTAGAAAATATTGTTTGATAGGTACCTTTTAAACATGGATCGGAAAAAAATCTGGGAAAAAAATCTGTCGTAATTAATTGAACTAAAATCAAGCTTAATAATAATTTTCCTATATTGATGTATACACAATATTCACTAGCCTTAATAATGATTTACACGTACATCTTGACGACCTATATTGATGTATACACAATATTCACTAGCCTTAATAATGATTCACACGTACAATTTGACGACCTATATTGATTTATACATAATATTAACTAGCCTTAATAATGATTTACACGTAAATCTTGACGCCCTATATTCAGTTATTTCTAATCACTTATGTAAGAATGTGATGGTTCAGAGCCTGGGAAAATAAAGTCATCCTCTTTCAACAAAATACCACTATGAAGTACATATCCTGGGTAAAAAGCCTGTTTATGCTACCTGTTCCATCTGAAGATACATCAAAAACTAACTCATCCTTACCTTCACATCAAGATCTAGACTCTCATCCTTTACTGACACCTCTTCTTCTGGGTCCTGTTTGGGTATCTGGCCATACAACATCCATCCACGGTTTTCTTCTTCAGCCGAAGTGGCAGAAGCTTTTGCAGGATCATTCCTGACAGACTCCTTATCCTGTAATATGTTATTAAAATGAAATTAAAATAATAAGAGGCAGTATGACATGTTACTCGAAAGTAATGTTATGTCTGGAAGAACTGACAATAGTATACATGCAAAGGGGAGAGAGGAGTCACAGATATGAAATATAAATAGGGGGACGAAGAAAGAATATACGGAAAATGTTTCTCAAATAGAGCAATTGAAAGATGGAATTCACTACCATATGTTGTGTGTTCCAAAATCACTCATAATTTTTAAATAATACAATAAAAAGATGTAACATAAAGAGCATTTCTTAATCCTACAGAAACACAATTGTTAAAACATCTACCTTATACAGGTATACAGTTAAATTAGAACACCTTTATATGAGATTGGCCAATCCGACAAAAAGGATTTTTCGTAAACTACAAATACTTACCTATATACTCGTGTATAGTTCGAGTTGTTAAGACCAAAAGACAAAAATTAGAGGTCGACAGTTTCGTTAGGTTGAAATCCGTGCATGACGGGAAGAGGTAGGAGCAATTTTTAACTTCGGACATGAAAAATATTTACCTTGTCATCAAAGTCTAGTGAAAGACGCTGTGATAATTTGGTTCTCCATCTCAGTACAGAATCATTTCATAAATCTTGTGCAACAACCTTAAAACCTGTGATGCCTAATTTCCTTGCTGGTTTCAAGGCAAACATTCAAATTGATTCTCGGGAAACACCATATCCATTGTGTTGTCTTTCACTGACACACTTTGCCTCTTTAATTAAAGCTTCCAGCTGTGGCCACTAGTTACACTTTCCTCTGCTAGCACATTTGTTTTTCGGCCTATGCTTAAGTATCTTAACATTTTAGTCGGATACCTTAAATTCCCTTGCTGCTGCACAGTTGTCAGTCTGTTCTGCATTTTCAATCACTCGGAGCTTGAACTTTGCTGTGAACTTGTTTCTTCTTGATTCCATACTCTAGATAAAGGTATCTTTGATTGTCTTGCACTGGAAAATGTCTTGGATGTTTTTACATGTTTGCGAAAACGACTAAGCTTCGCTATAATTTTGGCAAAATAGACTAAGCTTTTCTCTAATTTTTGTTCTTTTGGTTTTAAACAATCTTTTAAGTATGGGTGTGTTTCCCAGTTCTTTCGGTAAGGTTGGGGGGTAAGCTAGGCCCATATTTTTCGTATTTATATCAGGACTTCCACTCGCAACAGGCACGCGAGGACTATCTGGTGATCAGGCAGAGGTGGAGCGGAAACAAGACGTGTCACATAAGTGATCAAAACGGGAAAAGTACTGCTATTCGGTGTAAGAACCTGGCATAACAGATGGCCGTGACTTCGGAATCCATTAATATGAACACATACACCAAAGGACGAGTATAGATATCAAAAACATTAGTAAATGTGTACATATTAACATGTAAAATCAGGAAATTCCGCGAACCAAAAATTATTTGCTATAAGCCGAAGAAATTCACTACAGGGTAGGAAAAATCGCTAGATCTAGCGGATTTTTCGCCAACTTGGCAGTGGATTTTTCGCCAACTTGGCAACACTAGGCCGACGCTACCTCAAGCATCGTCTCTGGCAGTATCGAGCGACGGCTAGAGCTCGATGATGATACCCCGATGTACCGTAAACATGGTTGAGAGTAGCAGTCCTTTGAATATTGCAATTTTTATTTATAGAGTTGAAGCAAACTTTTTTTTTCATTCGTAAGTGCACATCACTTTAAATAAAAATTACTCAGGGCCCACACTTTTATAATAATGATGTAGAACACTTGGGGTTAGTTGAAATTGCATGGCGGGCCGTAGTTTCCTCACAATTTTTACATCTTAGAGCCAGTAAGCGCAGTAACGGCGGGAAACGTATACTTTCACTCTGTAAAGCAGATGGTGACAGAACGAGGCTACTGACGTGCATTACTGGAATGTTTCACCGAATTTGTTCGGTATTAGGTAGAAAGTGGCTCATCATTACGTGGAAATGATGAAACCGTGGGTTCGCCTCATACCGGCAATATTCTGGAGTGCGATATCTACAATATTCGATCTGTTTCTTGCGCAGCAGATCAGCAGTCACGATAAAGGCAAAGAACATATCTCTCTCCTGAATACCTCATGTGATGGATTGAGAGTTTCATGGAAACCAGTATGTCTGGCTGAATTATTCAGCTTATGAAACTTTCTGTGACTGCAGCAGGAATTAAACAAAAAAGTAACTTTGAAACAACTATCGAATGCGCAGACAACCGTAAATATGACGAACCTGGATCAGTCTTGAGATTCAAATGACTTAAGGTTAAGACAAAATGAGAACATTCTTAGTCATCACTGACATTTAGATTGTCGCTCTTACAAAATGACTTAATTAAAGCATGACTAGCGCTTACAAAATGACAATTAAAGCATGACTAGCGCTTACAAAATGACTTAAGGTATGACTAGTATGTCAGTTGAAGACCATATTTACAGGATGGCATTACAGCTCATGAAATCATATCCAGATGATTCTGAGCGCAAACTTAGCGAGAGAGAATTCAGGTCACAGCTTTGCTCAAGTCTGAACTAGGAAAGCAGGCTAATGCTTGAAAGTCAGGAAATAAGAGCTAATATGGGTTAATCCCATGATTGCCAGGAAGTGGAACCAGTTGAGTTGCACATGTATCGATTGATAATCAGTCATTTAGAAATATGTTTTTCCAATATGTAAATTACTCTCAGAATGCATGTGTGTCTGATCCAGAACAGTCTTTGTGAGCGATGTACCACAAGCAGGGGAAAAGATCGTTCGAATATGCTCACTCTACTGATTTCTCTTTATGGTTACACTTTAATCAGTGACATTACAGCCGAAAGTCGAAATGTAAGTTTACGATATCGAAATTGAATTTGCGTGTACTGGAGATTCCACAGTCTTGGGTAAGTTCCATCTACGATAAACTCGGTGTATCTTGGAAACGAACCCTGAAACTATGAATACGTATATGCTTTGTATTTCACCAAAGTCATCAATGCTATTCCTCCTTATGGGACGACACGGGTTCCCAGCTGCCACCCTCTTTTTCCGATGTATTGTACCCACAAGAAATTCTGTGCTTTGGATCACAAACTGTTTAGTCTTCATCCAGCTATCACGGAAGGAAGAGTTCTTTGTGTTTGTATTTAGACGATTCGCAGTTGAAACTGAACCACACCTTGAGCACCAAGAAGGTCATCATGGTTCATTGTAAGTTAAGAGGGTTTACCAATTTTTGCTACCTCACTACACTAATGTTTGTTCTCAGGTGAAAGTCTAGAAAGCAGAGGCACTTTTTAAACCTCCTGTTTAATGATACGTGAGAAAAGTGAACACATTACAAAAGTATAACGGCGAGACCAGGAGGAATCCGATTCCAACAATTTGGGTCCAGGACGCCTGTGACTCGTGCAAATCTTCAGGTCACGCGCCCAAAATCAATAACTCAAGCACGTGGGTGATCCCGTTAACTTGCCACGGGGCACGACCCTTTCTGCAGTAAATCTATATAAAGGTTCCAAGTTTACGACGTTTTCCTGGTTTTACTTTTGAGTAAACCTTTATGTTTGCAGAATTTATTCACATGATTTGTTGATCTGCAATATAAATCATAAAAACAACTGAGTGCAACACAAATAGTTATGGAATAAATATCGTAGAGTCACGTGTGATCCCAAAGCTCCCAACAAACGCGACACAGCTGTTATGCGAGGGTCCAGACCAAGAAACCACTTCCTGCTCATTGGCCAAGTAACATTGACACACATTTCAGAATATTTACAGTGGTACTTTCCCTCACCAACTGTCGTCTGTCCTTCACCACACCCATACTTCCTAAACAATATCCAGAGACTCGTTTCATAGGACTGATCGGTGGGAGATGAAGATGTTTTACATTCCGTCATCCGTATTTCTTGGTTTCCTTTCGCTGTCTGTCTGTGTACAGGCACGTAAGGCTGAACTGTTTAACGCCATCATCCTCTAAATCAACTGTGGATGTCTCCAGTATCAGCAGAGATGGTATCTTCAACAGTATGACGCGCCTTACATTATCTTAAAAGGATAGACTAACAAAACGAAGTGGGGGTGATGGTTAATAGAAATTACGGAATTATTTTCAGTGTCTGACACCTTTTAGTTAAACGTTTATGAACTTAGTGTCCACCCGTCTATTCACTATGTAATGGGTGGCAGGTTGGTGCTGCGCGCGCACCCGAGATTCGGATCTTCATTGGTCAGTGGAGGCATCTCAGCTACATCGTGACGTTAAACGGATTCATTCTATCAGAATCACAAGAATACTTATGGTCCTGTTAGGAAAATGAATAGTTCCAACCTCAGTATCTCCATTTATCATTAAAAGAGGAAGGCCTGAAATATGTTTTTCCTTCGCGTACGAGTTGAAGAGGCAACATCTCCACTAGCACTACACAGCTGTGATAGTAAACCTCTCTCATATATGGTCAAATTCATTCAAATATTTCAAACAGGAACTCTGTGTATCTAAAAATAATAAAGTATCTTATTAAAGTATATTATTAATCATTAAACTCGTCTATGATAAAGTATCTTATTAAAGTATATTATTAATCATTAAACTCGTCTATGGTAATTTTGACCTTGCTCTTCAGTTCCTGCTGTACGCTCGCCATATTTTCGTTCCAGACCACAATGCTGCAAATCTTGGCGGCCAGCTGGGTTGAAAGGAAACCGTAATTTTGTGTCCTGAATCATCTTTACCCTGCTTTTACTATTTAAGATGTGCACATCCACCTTGAACTGTGGACTCTCTGTTTATCATTCCCCAAATTCTTTTAAGTCACACTATTAGTCTTACCTCCACCCACTCTCAGTAACTCTCAACCAGTGGCAGACGATGATAAGACTAGCAAAGAAAACGACAAGAAAATGTCATACTATGTATCAGGGATTAGTAAGACAAGTTTTTCGCCAACGAAATGTTTGCCTTCACAGTAAGTTACTGTAGTCTGCTGTGCCTCACGGATGTTGCAGACTTAATGATAACCAATGGTAATAATGAATTATTTAGGGTGCTGTAATGTAAAACAAAACGAAGATTTCTTTGAGCCACATGTTCATCATTTATAAATTGTTATCAGGAAACTTCGTATGGGGTATTCTTGTTTTTGTGGCTTTGATCCAGTCTAGAATATAGTCTAAATATACTTAGACACCTGATCAAGCATGGTTATTGATATTATCTAACAAGCGAGAGAGATATAGATAAATCCTACCTATGGTATACCATACACACCACCAACATTTCGTGTAAACTTTTGTGATATTTTCAAAACTTGGCAACAATGTAAGAGTAAGAATTGTCATATATCTCTTCTCTGCAACTAGGAAATCGAAGTAATACTCATCTGCCTCCTTTTCTTATTAACATTACAACGAATTTATGGCCTGTATTAGTCTTTCCTAAAATGTTACCTAAAAGGGTCAGTAAACAATGACCAGTAAAGCACGATATAAACATTAGCACTACAGTTGCCGGCACACGCGCGCGGTCTTCCCATGTGTGCAGTGTTGCCGCGGTGTTCCACGACCACCATCACGTGGGGGAATTTTCCATTACGGAAACACTGTCTCCTCGACTCATTATAGAGGGATGATACTAAGATTGTTTCCTATATCATTTTACTGTTTCGAAAGTGCTGAACGGTAAATTTGATTCTAAGTAAACTCCATAATGGATAAAAGTGTACACACTAATTCATCTTGTCATGACCCCATCATGGCGATTATATAATGCAAGTGGCGTTTGCATGTAACAAATGCGCCGGGGTTTCAAGATTTTCAGATCATTCGTTATAATTTAAGATTGATGGCTATGTGAAACAATGACATTAGGAAAACTAGAAGTGAGAGATAGTTATATAAGTATATGAGAGCTAGAGAGGTGGTAGAGTGCAAGACTAAGATCTAGCCATATGTGGCACTTTGTCTCGATGAGGGATCGTAAGTTGGGTAACTGTTCAAGGTAAATAATACATCATTCATGTTAACTAGGATGGGGTCTGCTTACCTTGGGAAGGGGGGGGGGGTGTACGGAGGTACTAAAGATTTGGTTGGGGTTAGTCTTGAATTAATCAACTAGATTTGTGGGTTTTGTATAATTTTCTTCCATCGAATGTAGCTGGCCTGTTGTTCATTATTTTCACCTGCGTAGGATGGCATGTGACACCAAGTGTTGTTGACTCGGAAGGAAAAAAGACAAGGAAAGTATGTCCCTAACCTCGTGTAACAATTTACGACTAAAATATTGCAAAAGTCTAACAGTGAAACGATTAATTTTGCGTTATAAAACTTGTGTTGAATTTCCAAGAGAAAATAGGAAGAAATACAAGCAAACCCGAAGGTTTCTATTACTTTTAGATTAAGGAATGAATAATTTAGAGGTTCCCATTTATTAGGACCATTAGATAAATATTCTATTATTTACTTAGTTGTTTGCAGTCTTTTTTTCTCGGACCTCATGTCCATGTGCGTGATTGACCCAAGCTGGAACAGGTAAGATGCAGCCAACTGAAGGATTACCTTTTCCGCTGTTTGAGGTTATTCGTTTTTAATCCGTTGTATTAAAAAAATGTCAGGTGCTGCCATTTCCACGTAATTTAATTTCCAACTGCCATCGCAGCGGGTCAGTCAGCCTCTTGTCTTGGATTATAAGCCGCATTATGTCTGATGTAGCTTCAGTGGAAGGATTTCTAAACCAGTCCCAGATGTCAACTTGCTGGTGGTCACACCGTTAGAAACACTAGTCTCAGCGACCACATGTACGATAATTTCACCTTGAAAGCGTTATATTCTTTTACCTGCAATAATCTTCAACTGTGTATCGCCTTTGAAAATATATTTTGGGTGGACAAGGAGCATAATTTTGATGTAGAGGCGTGCATAGTGAAAGATTATTGTATAAGACGGTGGTGCAGATAGATCAAGCTGGTTTTCAAAAGCTGTTTACAGTTCGAGTCGAAATATGAATATGAACAAGCCACACATGGTAATAGGTTCCAAAGGTGACTTGGTACGTATCAGACTTAGGATGAGGTACGCCTGGAGCTGCCAAGTCAGTAATTATATCCTGTATCGATGTATCAGTCCCCGAGGGATGAATGTTTTTCTTAGCTAATTAGATCATTACAACCTCTAAGAAGACTTCACTGTAAAGTGAATTCTGGCCTTAACAAAGCGTGAGGTGCCTGTTGCTCCCTCCTTCAGCTAACATTGAGGTAATTCAAAATGGGGTCTTAAACTTTTCTCACTCGACGAAGGAGCAATTCTGCTGGGCTTATAATTTCATGAATATCTGATTGTGATTTGGCGTATGATGTAATTTTTAACTCCCTATGTAACAAGCTGGAAGAAATCATTGGCTTCGAGTTCCGAAGTTTATGTATAGTATTCATTGGACTATCATCAGTGTGATGATCAAATAATTTTTTGTCAGCGAGAAAATGATCAACTTTCGTTCATTATCAGCAATGATCAAGTGATTATTCATATCAGAGAAAAAAAATTATCACCTTTCGTTTATTATCAGTAAGATCAGATGATTATTCCAATCAATAAGAAAATTATTAACTTTCGTTGACCGACGGCTCGAAACGGCAAATTAGAGGGAATGTATCATAACCAAAAAAAGAAAAAAATACACCTGATAAATGGTTACTTACCTCAGCTTTACAATGCGTGTAGATAGTCCTTAGATCATTTATACAGAGCAGATTACTTGAATTAATATCTAGACGACGTCTCTTTGATGTAACAAAGGTATTCATAACTTTTTCATTAAATTCTTTTATTTCTGTGATCATCTGATTTTCAATGGATAGCATTGCTAAGGCTGACAATCTGTCGTCCATTATGTTATTACGCATAAAAGATTTGATTATCTTCATGGTTGAGGAACATCTTCCTGATTCTCCAGTTACCATCGGTGTTATTATTAGAATCTTTAAGAGCTTTACAGCCTCAGAGAATGTCGATTGTAAGTGGCTATCGTTCATGACTTTCATTATGTCCAAGAGATTTTCTGTGTTACACAAGTCTTGCCTCGTGTAAACATACTTAAGTTCCGCTCTAAGTTTCTCTCTCTCGCGCATGGGATACGCGTCAACAGCTTGAGTGAGCTCATAACACGGGAAATCTTTAGCGTATGATGGAAAGTTATCTGCAGTAAGTAGTTTACTTGCTTCCAAATGATTAATAAACTTTAATCTTTCTCTGCATTGCAGCAAAATCGCATCACAGACTTCCTTTACAGCAGCTGATTTATCTGTTAAACATTTTCTACTCTTACTGGTTGAGGCTACATCTCTTATTTCTTCATATTCATCTCGTATTTTTTGTATTGCGGAATCTAATGTATTTAAAGAAACAGCAACCTTGTTGGCATCAACATACGCAGATTGAATCTGGGAAACCAGATTGTCAATATGAGGCATTAATTTAGAGAAAAAATCAAGCCAAAATTCAAATTCAGGATCATTTAATGTTCTTTTAATACATGCAGCAGCAAAACCCGCATCTTTCGATTTACATGTCTCTAAGGTGCTGCAGCATTCAATGAAAGCATCTTTCATCTCATTTATAGCACAGACTACCCTGCTTTTAGAATTCCGTTGTATGCAGGATGGCTTTGCCTCTCTACCAACAAACTTCTCCAATGCAGCTGTCCTTTGGGCTCTCGAAAAAAATGCTAATATTTTTGACAAACTATTAAAGAATACTCTAACGCTGCTATTCAGTGATGTTGCCTTTTCAACAATTAAGTCGAGCTGGTGCGCGTAACAATGAATGAAATGGGCATTTTTGTAATTTTCTTTAATTCTTGTTGGAACACCCATTTCAGCTCCACATAGAACAGCTGCATCATAGGTTTGTGCAATAAGCTTGTCTGGGTTATTACATATTAAAGTACGGAGCTCATTAAGCAAAAGTTCTGCTAAAGCTTCTGGCGTTTGATTAGCTGGGCTTAAAAATCCCCAGAATCTTTCAACAGGCTTCCCTTGTAGTTCATACCTCAGAACAACTACCTTGTGCGTTTTATCATAAACATCAGTAGTTTCATTACACATAATTGCCACATATTCCGCTTTACTTACTTCTTTGATGTGAGATTGACATATGCTTAGCATTAAATCCAAGAGTTCATTCTGTACTGTCTTACATGTTCCTTTTAGAACTGTTGTCGTGTTGAGTGTCAAAACTAGAATCTTGTTCGCAAACGAAGTCACGTAAGCCACGAAATACTTCTAGATTTTTTTATCTTTTGGTTTCATCGTGTACTCTGAGTGGTAACTCAAACTTTCCACAAAATTTTATGCAATTTATAATTTTTGATAATACACCTCTTTCCGTTCTTACTAATTCATTATGCACTGAAAACTGATATGTTGTGTTCATTTGATTTGTAGTATTAACTCTGCCCAATAGTGATAAGTCGACCGTGTTATTAATATGTTTAGTTGACTGCTCATGTTTTCTGATTTTCTGTGGCAAACGTCTCACGTCACTAACGCCGCTCTTTGTCCAAGATGCATCCCCGCCGAGGAGTAAACATGGAAAGCAAAATAAGGAATTAGTTTCATCACAGCCACAGATCCAGTCAATTTTTTCATAGATATTACTATTGAAATGACGTAAATATTCCTTACTCCTGCTTTTACTAGTCTGCTGTATACTTAAATTTGGCGTTGGTCTTCCTCTGCCCTTAATTTCAACTTTTTCGTTCAGTGTTAATCGACAGAAATTTATTTTTTGAAGGTTATTCACTTTATTATCCCTTCTCACTAAAACTGATAGTCTAGCGGTAGTGTGAATATTAAATATCGTGCAATTTTGCTTGACAAACTACTTTCACCTTCGCCGGTAACCTCGAGGAACTGTGGTACCGAACCTGACTTGTGTATGGCGCACTGGCGCTGCAAGTATAGTTCCAATGTGGCTGTCCTCTGCTAAATGGGTGTCTATGATAGATGTCTGTTTTCTTCTTCATTGAAAGGATATTCATTTTGTTGAGAAAGCAACATTAAGTAATTTGAAATTGGTTTGGCACAATATTTTTCAGCTCTCGGTGATGTTTTGTACGTCTGCCAGCGCAGTGGCGGAGGGGCTGCATATCAGCACTCCAGACGTAAACACAAATTTCATGGCATTGATTTATTTATTTTTTTTTTTTTTTACCACACATTGCAGCGTTCATTGTGCACTGCTATCCAATATGTGGCCGTTGGCACAGGACCCACCACCAGGCCGTCTAGATATATTATTACGTAACTGACATACGAGTTCAGTTGGCATAGTTAGAATACTTCTCGAGTATCTCGGGTTAAACATACGGATGAAATACTTAAACCTTGCATTGGAAGGAATGAGTAATGGATGATTGTGGATTGTACTTCTTCGGATTAGTATCACACGTTATGAGTTGGGACTTCGAGCTTTGCCTAATATAATGATGTTGTCTGGCAACTGTTGATGGAATGGCTGCCGAAGTGGTGACAATTCCCATGGTGGGCCATGTGAATAGTTAATGTAAGTGGTCTCAGAATTATACACAATTTCTGAAGGTGTTCACCATTTTTCTGTTGATAACGATGATGACCTTAATGACCCAGACAGTTGATTTATAAGGCCCAAAACAACCTGTGAACATTGGAAATGTTATAATCGATCATTGGTAAATGTTTACTTTTTTCTCCCATATAAACTCATTCAGGGGTGACATTCCTCGTGATGCCGCTTGAGGTCCGAGGTAACTGGTTCTGCTGGGTTGACAGGCCCTCCCCAATTTGAAGCCATGTAAGCTTCAGTGAATATTCGGTGAGCTAAAAAGCTATGAATGTTTTTCTTTTCAAAGTTTCTCGGATATTGAGAACACAGAACGCTGGACTTAGGTATATAAAGCAACCACACAGCGTCTGTGGGTACAGTATATCGACGAGAGGATGACAGAGTTTTCGCAATTTTGTGTACCAAAGTTAACAAAAAGTCGATTATATGAGGAAATAATTTCTCACAAAGGTATAATTCTGATGGATGTGACTGTAAACTTAGCAGCAAAACAATGTTTTTAATGCAGTCTAAAATAATGTTTCAGCGAAATGATAAATGGAATATACCCATATATTGATATCAAGCAATTGCTGCGCAGTCTGACATGCTGGTTATTCTTTATTTATTCTTACCTGATTATAATATGACATGTTTGGAAGCTAAGATACACGGACCTAAAAGATTCAAAGGGAAAATGTACACTTTATATGTCAGCATGACGCAAGGCTGAATGACTCATGGAAAAACCGATCAGATGGGAACGAGATTTGATACTTCATTTTTATTTTCTTTTTTTAGGTACATTTGACATGTACGGTACAAATTCTGGCTTAATGAGAATACAGTAGGCAGCATACACACAATAGCACTGACTCGGGATCACCTTGATCAAGATTTGCCAGGCCCTTGCCATCTGTTCCTAAACGGCCGAGTCATGAGCTGATTCAAAGAGAACAGTGTGAGATTGTATGATGAATTCTCTTTTATGACGATAAACAACATTAGCTTCAAGAATAAAAAGAATTCAGTTTATCAAAGTTGTACTTGGCTAATAATATATATTGTGATTATCGTGATTATACTTAGATTTCCCCTAATGAAGTACAGCAGTGTATGTATATTTCAGATACTACTTAACATCTTCAGAGATGAAGGGGCATGTAAGATAAATGCAATGATTAAAGTAACCTCGGACAGATACACTAAATGACAACGAAAGAAATGTTTAAACTAGAAAAGGAAATATTCTCTCTCTCTCTCTCTCTCTCTCTCTCTCTCTCTCTCTCTCTCTCTCTCTCTCTCTCTCCACCTGAGACCGAATGTCCATGTCCAGGTGTATGGACAGGCCTTCCCTTCGTGTCCCGTTGTAAAAGTCTGGAATGTTCCCGGTCGATGGCGGGAGGCAGGTGACGCTAGAAGCAGAGCGGCGGAACACGTGCACGTTACCTGGTCCCTCTCGAGCATGTATTTCCCATCCTGGCTAGGGCCATGTTTGCGGACTGCTCCGATATCAGTGTTTTGTAAGATCTGCACAAAAACCGGGGTTTTAGGGTTATCGAAAAGTGTATGATGTACACGAATACAATGTACTTCCTGGCCCTAAAATACTCGATACGAAATCTGAGTAACTAAGGATGATTCAGCCAAGAGACTCACCGCCCAAGCTCTGAGGAAATTTCTCCATGAGTAATTTTCGAGCCCCCTGCACCGACCACGCCATTCCTCCCACATTGAATCATTTTCTTTGTGGGATGATGAGGTCTGCCTGATTGGTTGCTTTGTGAACACTTGCTTTCACACAAGGTTTGCTCACGTACTGACCATTTAGTTAGAATGTCACTTCTACGTGGTTTTCGCTCAGAATCTATCAGTTTCATTTCACTCGTAGAAAGAATAATAATGACATGCATTGAATGAGATCATGTAGCAAAAACTAATTTGATTTTCTTTGTAATCAAGCTACCTTGATAAAAAATGTCATACTTTTTTGTGATAATGCATAAACTACTTCCAAATAGACTCTGATGTTATTATGGTTGGTGGATCATTTGTGTATGTGACGACAGCATATAAATGTTTCCAATAAATCTGTTTGTTCAAGAATTATACATTCACTGAACACAGCCACAAAAATGTTAACGTTTATATTCTATGCATGATTTTTCCTTCCACAGTTATATAAATGTCATACCAAGAATAACTGTAAGGAGATTAGCAACATAAAATAATGCAAGTAAATATGCAGCATTTTCCAACTAGCGTATACAAAAGTTTAACATCCTTACCCAGGTACTGTGAGTATAGACCCAACAGGGGAATTTCTCAATTTTTAAGAGGTAATGGACGTAAGCATTCATGTTTTCAGGTCATGTAAAAGAAGCTGAATAGCATTTTCTTGTCATCGCTACTTAGTATATATTCTAGCGATATTCCTTGTGAAATGAAATTATCACCAATCCGCTAAATTGCTAGTGTCAGACAGGCATAGGACGTTAAACAATTTAGAAGAAATTCTGAAATATATCCTGTAAGTCTGCTCCTACAAAGATGTTCTCGTTCATCTGGCTACAAAGATCGTGCGTCTGGCAACTTACCCCACGTTTCCCACGGCCTCCCTGCGCCATGGGTCACATGGTTTTAAACGTGCTTCAGAAATATTATTCTTTGCTTCACTCTCTCTCTCTCAGTATGATGACATTTTTCTAGGAGGCAAAAGTTTGAGAAGTGTGCTTTTCTTGTGCTGTACCACCCGTTGATGCTGTTGCTGTAAAAGATCGAACCTTATCAAGTTTGAATACCTCGTTATAAAAAGCTGCTGAACTCATTCTTCTGACAATTCTCTGAAGTCAACCATTCGCTTGGCCTCTGCACAGTGATGATGGTGTCTTAGATGTTTCAGGCCTTGGAGTTCTCCTGAGGTCTTTCGCCCCTGGTTTCTGTATAATCTTGATCCATTCCTTCCTCCAGCACCACCACCAGGCACTTAAGCAAGAGATGTAATATTGGCTGGGAGGAAGATGGTTTTGGTCTTATAATTCTTGCGTATGAGCTGGCTGGTAGAAGGGTGCACAGCTTTGACACCTTTTGCATCAATGCTGTATGGCATGAACTGGTACTTGTGTACTTCAGGCACATATATATTTTCTCATACCAGCTGAGGAATGTCTTCAATACATCAAGCATATTTATAGTGGTAGTTTTCAACTAGAAGATAATTCATTATGTCACTCAGCACGCGAGGGTTTCTTAGACTTTCACTAGATAACCAGCCGCAAACTGTGACGCATGGGCGTTTGTGCAAGCATCAATATGCAGATCTTCATGATTTCGTACCCCAGTGTCCTCTGAACTGGATAGTTATATGAGCCTGTGTGTTACAAGGCAGAGATCTCCAGAAAAAAAAGTCATTTCCAATAGACATTTGGAATGGGTATAGGTAATTTTCAGCAAATGGCACCACTGCAGTATTATCAATGATGGCCTTGTCCACTATGCCGAGGCGCCACTTGAACCGCAGGCAGCCAATCACCTGAAGGCTCTGTGGCACAGATGCTCCGCCCAGACTTACATCATCATCTTCTGTATCCACCCCACGCACCGGCATGCCTGAAGCTCTCCGTTGTCCATACCACTTGCATGTAGGCTTTTAGAGCTGATATATGACGTATGTACAAAAAATCAGGGCTTAATGTACAACAGACATATAATGAATGCAAGTTACATAGTTTGGGAAATACAATGAAGTTACATATGCACAGTTAGGATGTATTTGGACAAGGCCACTATCTAGTCTATGTCGTGCACAGTGTAACAATGAGAGTAATACATAAAAACATAAGAGGCGAGGACACTGCAAGAGGCTTCTTGGCCCATGCTAGGCAGGGTCCACCCTATAACCAACCGTCTGAATCCATAAACACAACCGTGCAGTTATAAATGTAATTGCACTTAAGAATATTTGCATGGGGAATGCTTATACCAGTGGCTTTAACCATCATGGCAGGGTAGATTTTAGGTGTAGTGTCAGAAATTCTTCTCGGATGTTGCCGTTCGTAAAGTCAGTCACAACGGTGGCGAACTTACTCCCATGAACATCGTTCTGAACAGAAAAGTTGACTACATTTCGGTGTAACTTTGAGCAAGCAGAGAGAATATATATATATATATATATATATATATATATATATATATATATATATATATATATATATATATAGTGAACAAGTTCAATTGGCTTTTATACACGATCTCTTACAAAGAACGTGGAGATGTGGCAACGTGTATGACATAATGTGGATCACGGGGGATACTTGTTGATGGCGTTTCCTTCGTATATTAAACGAGACTTTTTTCCTTCAACAACCTGTCAGAATTTAGCACTATTTATCAATCTTCTAACTTGGATACTCTTTATATACGAGAAGTATATGAGACCTATCACAAAAATTTCGTACAGTTACATGAAACGAAACTATCATTAATTACGAGCTGGTAACTCCTTGAAGCACGTTGGCGGCGGCGGCGGCGGCGGTGCGGCGAGGGAGATGAGGCGATGGTCTGCTGCCAAAGGCGCAGAAGCTTCTGGAATTTTCCACTCCCATCCGTATGATTATGGTCATAAATATACGATCAGTTGAAGTAAAATTACAGAAGAAAGATTGCCAAACTTCTTTCTTTCCATGAAATCAAGGATAAAGGGAGAATGTTTGGCTAAAGATACAATAATAGTTCACTTGACACGAGCCAGTCAAGCGAAGCGTTTGTTATATCCGAAGGTGACATCTTTGCATTAACTATACTCATTGCTAGGATTTCTCTTCAACTTATCAATGTCATTTTTAATCTTTCTCATGATATACAGCACTCGCAACCATAATTTTCTCTATGCACTGTTGCAGAATGCTTAACGAGTTTTTTTTTTTTTTTTTTTTTATACTTTGTCGCTGTCTCCCGCGTTTGCGAGGTAGCGCAAGGAAACAGACGAAAGAAATGGCCCAACCCCCCCCCCCCATACACATGTATATACATACGTCCACACACGCAAATATACATACCTACACAGCTTTCCATGGTTTACCCCAGACGCTTCACATGTCTTGATTCAATCCACTGACAGCACGTCAACCCCGGTATACCACATTGCTCCAATTCACTCTATTCCTTGCCCTCCTTTCACCCTCCTGCAAGTTCAGGCCCCGATCACACAAAATCTTTTTCACTCCATCTTTCCACCTCCAATTTGGTCTCCCTCTTCTCCTCGTTCCCTCCACCTCCGACACATATATCCTCTTGGTCAACCTTTCCTCACTCATTCTCTCCATGTGCCCAAACCATTTCAAAACACCCTCTACTGCTCTCTCAACCACGCTCTTTTTATTTCCACACATCTCTCTCACCCTTACGTTACTTACTCGATCAAACCACCTCACACCACACATTGTCCTCAGACATCTCATTTCCAGCACATCCATCCTCCTGCGCACAACTCTATCCATAGCCCACGCCTCGCAACCATACAACATTGTTGGAACCACTATTCCTTCAAACATACCCATTTTTGCTTTCCGAGATAATGTTCTCGACTTCCACACATTCTTCAAGGCTCCCAGAATTTTCGCCCCCTCCCCCACCCTATGATCCACTTCCGCTTCCATGGTTCCATCCGCTGACAGATCCACTCCCAGATATCTAAAACACTTCACTTCCTCCAGTTTTTCTCCATTCAAACTCACCTCCCAATTTACTTGACCCTCAACCCTACTGTACCTAATAACCTTGCTCTTATTCACATTTACTCTTAACTTTCTTCTTCCACACACTTTATCAAACTCCGTCACCAGCTTCTGCAGTTTCTCACATGAATCAGCCACCAGCGCTGTATCATCAGCGAACAACAACTGACTCACTTCCCAAGCTCTCTCATCCCCAACAGACTTCATACTTGCCCCTCTTTCCAAAACTCTTGCCTTTACCTCCCTAACAACCCCATCCATAAACAAATTAAACAACCATGGAGACATCACACACCCCTGCCGCAAACCTACATTCACTGAGAACCAATCACTTTCCTCTCTTCCTACACGTACACATGCCTTACATCCTCGATAAAAACTTTTCACTGCTTCTAACAACTTGCCTCCCACACCATATATTCTTAATACCTTCCACAGAGCATCTCTATCAACTCTATCATATGCCTTCTCCAGATCCATAAATGCTACATACAAATCCATTTGCTTTTCTAAGTATTTCTCACATACATTCTTCAAAGCAAACACCTGATCCACACATCCTCTACCACTTCTGAAACCACACTGCTCTTCCCCAATCTGATGCTCTGTACATGCCTTCACCCTCTCAATCAATACCCTCCCATACAATTTACCAGGAATACTCAACAAACTTATACCTCTGTAATTTGAGCACTCACTCTTATCCCCTTTTCCTTTGTACAATGGCACTATGCACGCATTCCTCCAATCCTCAGGCACCTCACCATGAGTCATACATACATTAAATAACCTTACCAACCAGTCAACAATACAGTCACCCCCTTTTTTAATAAATTCCACTGCAATACCATCCAAACCTGCTGCCTTGCCGGCTTTCATCTTCCGCAAAGCTTTCACTACCTCTTCTCTGTTTACCAAATCGTTTTCCCTAACCCTCTCACTTTGCACACCACCTCGACCAAAACACCCTATATCTGCCACTCTATCATCAGACACATTCAACAAACCTTCAAAATACTCACTCCATCTCCTTCTCACATCACCACTACTTGTTATCACCTCCCCATTTGCGCCCTTCACTAAAGTTCCCATTTGCTCCCTTGTCTTACGCACTTTATTTACCTCCTTCCAGAACATCTTTTTATTTTCCCTAAAATTTAATGACACTCTCTCACCCCAACTCTCATTTGCCCTTTTTTCACCTCTTGCACCTTTCTCTTGACCTCCTGTCTCTTTCTTTTATACATCTCCCACTCAATTGCATTTTTTCCCTGCAAAAATCGTCCAAATGCCTCTCTCTTCTCTTTCACTAATACTCTTACTTCTTCATCCCACCACTCACTACCCTTTCTAATCAACCCACCTCCCACTCTTCTCATGCCACAAGCATCTTTTGCGCAATCCATCACTGACTCCCTAAATACATCCCATTCCTCCCCCACTCCCCTTACTTCCATTGTTCTCACCTTTTTCCATTCTGTACACAGTCTCTCCTGGTACTTCCTCACACAGGTCTCCTTCCCAAGCTCACTTACTCTCACCACCTTCTTCACCCCAACATTCACTCTTCTTTTCTGAAAACCCATACAAATCTTCACCTTAGCCTCCACAAGATAATGATCAGACATCCCTCCAGTTGCACCTCTCAGCACATTAACATCCAAAAGTCTCTCTTTCGCACGCCTGTCAATTAACACGTAATCCAATAACGCTCTTTGGCCATCTCTCCTACTTACATAAGTGTACTTACGTATATCTCGCTTTTTAAACCAGATATTCCCAATCATCAGTCCTTTTTCAGCACATAAATCTACAAGCTCTTCACCATTTCCATTGACAACACTGAACACCCCATGTATACCAATTATTCCCTCAACTGCCACATTACTCACCTTTGCATTCAAATCACCCATCACTATAACCCGGTCTCGTGCATCAAAACCACTAACACACTCATTCAGCTGCTCCCAAAACACTTGCCTCTCATGATCTTTCTTCTCATGCCCAGGTGCATATGCACCAATAATCACCCACCTCTCTCCATCAACTTTCAGTTTTACCCATATTATTCGAGAATTTACTTTCTTACATTCTATCACATACTCCCACAACTCCTGTTTCAGGAGTATTGCTACTCCTTCCCTTGCTCTTGTCCTCTCACTAACCCCTGACTTTACTCCCCAGACATTCCCAAACCACTCTTCTCCTTTACCCTTGAGCTTCGTTTCACTCAGAGCCAAAACATCCAGGTTCCTTTCCTCAAACATACTACCTATCTCTCCTTTTTTCACATCTTGGTTACATCCACACACATTTAGGCACCCCACTCTGAGCCTTCGAGGAGGATGAACACTCCCCGCGTGACTCCTTCTTCTGTTTAACTGTTTAACGAGTTATAGATATATATACAGACCAGGCGATTGCGGATTCCACCTGTATGTGGTTAGACCGCAAAATGGAAAGTCATCTTCGACGACGTTTTGTGGTCGTCAACAGAGGGAAAGGAGCATATTTTCACTGAGAAACTCGTAAAAGATTAGGTTGGCAGAACTCTGAAGGTGCAGGAAGCCCGTGGAAAGGGTTCAGGGTAGAGAGAGATAAGTCACGTGGGCTCTTGCTTGGGGTTACACCGAGAGTGGATCGTATCCTTCAGGGATGTTGTATAATTAATTGGGAATACAGTCTCGTCAACGAACTACTCACTGTAAAGGAGTCCACTGTTCCATGCTACTGGAAATAGAGCGGCCTTGGGCTGCAGGAGCCTCTAGAAATATATTCTAGGTAACACTGAGACTTTCTTAGAAAGAGATCCTGGGGTAATTATGAATTAATAAAGTTCATTTTAATCATTTGCAGCTTGTATCTTCGCAAAACTTGAAAAGGTGTGTCTGCATATATATATATATATATATATATATATATATATATATATATATATATATATATATATATATATATATATATATATTTATTTATTTTACTTCGTTCCCTTTTCTAAAATACGACGTTTTGCTCCACGAAAGCTTTAAGTAGGGCACATTTTTTTTATTATCGTTCGCTGATAAAACTGAAGGAAAATGACACTTCCCTCTTCTGTTTGTAATGTTGTTGTTCTCCCATGGCGCTTCAGGCCGTCCTGAAGTCTTTGAGAACGCTGTGTGGTAGATTGTGGAGGAGCTCAAGTGATAAAGTCCAGCAGACCTTTATAAAGGCTGCTTCTAACTTAAGGACGGATGACGTGTGTCGGTCACGGAGGCGGCGCCTTAGAATAGACCAGAGCTTCTCGGTAGGACTGATATCTGGGCCACCACTACCTGGCCAACAACTGGAGTCGGGCACTTCACAATAGTTAAAACTACTGCGTCAATATTTTGGCTGTGTGACAAGGGGCACCGTCCAGAATAAGTATCTTGGCTTGGGTCTTATCCAATGAATCTGGTAAAAAAAAAAAAAAAAAAAAAAATCCAGGCAATTGTTTTCATGCAAAGACACGTCCCTTGGGTTCAAGTAAGTGGGTCACATACAGACAGCTCACGAGAGCAGTGGCCACAAAATGATACGTTAAATGACATGGCAGCAACATCACGGCGGACAGGAGGAGAGATGGTTGGAGCGAAGTGATGCCTGGAGCATTGAGACAGGTGGTTTTTCATTCCACTCTTGCTGGTAGAGAAGTGGACGAAGAACCACCCGAACTTTATGATCAGTTCTCCATATTAGTGGAAAAAAACTGTAGATATGTAATAGCTGATAACAAATAATAATAATGATAATGATAATGATACTAATAATGATAATGATAATAATACTAATAATGATATTGATAAAAGTAATATTGATAATGATAATGATAATGATAATAATGGTATTAATTACAGCACTGATACAACACCCCCAGCTTTCGCGAAGCAGATTGTATGATTATGTGGGGCTTCCACTATAGAATGGAAGATATGATTATGAACAACACGCTTGTTATTACAGGGTTGATTTATACCGTTTTAGAACTGCAGAGGGGAATGAGTGGCACTAATTAAGAAATACAAGAATATATCGTGTTTAAGTACTACCGAATTGGACTAGGCTGATGCTTCACTATTACGAGTTGTTGCACAGGTTCAAATTAAGAGGAAATATGTTCCGTTCGATAAAAAAAAAAAAGTATTAGAATGAGGAGATGGTTAGCTGGGGTGTGTGAGTGAAATCTCCAGCGTGAGAGTGAAGTGTTGTAAGTTGATGTGATCGTTTACAGAGAGAACGAGTGTAGGTAACACGGCAGAACCATAAGGACGCCAGTTTTGATAGCTTATCAAAAAGTTCCATCTACAGTTACTGCAGTGAATGGGGTTAGAGAGGAAGCTGTGCATTACAGAATAGAGAGGAATACAGAGGCAGAGAGAAGGAAAGTTTAGAATACAAAAACTTATGCTACATCTTGTCAAATACTTTAGGGATTCATAGGCCATGACAGTTAATTTAACCAAAATTCCTCACAGATGACCAGAAGTGAATCAGACAGGATAGATCACTTGTGGACTTTGTTCTGCAAAAGCCGTATTTATGATGAGAAAGAAGGGAATGGGATTCTCTGTGCCTAAAAAAAATTGCGTTACAGATCTTCAAACACTTTGAGTACAACAGAAATAAGACCACTGGGACGACAGTTGGCAGGGTTAGAATGATCTCATTTTCTGTGAATTAGCAACACCAACAAATGCTTCCATGAACGAAAAGTTGTCTTTAGTCGATGAAATAGGCGAACAAAGATCCAAGCTAGCTCAGAGGCATACTCTTTTAGGACTCGGGGAGATATGCCTCACACTGAGTAGCAGGGAAAGTATGAACTCCTTTGTGGTGAAAGTTCTTCGCCTGGACTGTATTCTTTTTCTTCCATTTACGATCATACAACTTTGTTGAATACTGGCACCTGATGAGGCAGATTGCCTCCACGAAACATGTCGTGCCACATGTATAGAAAAATTACATGTTAAACGAAATTGTATGAACTACTGAAGTGCGATTTCACCTTCATATATATATATATATATATATATATATATATATATATATATATATATATATATATATATATATATATATATATTATCCCTGGGGATAGGGGAGAAAGAATACTTCCCACGTATTCCCTGCGTGTCGTAGAAGGCGACTAAAAGGGGAGGGAGCGGGGGGCTGGAAATCCTCCCCTCTCATTATTTTTTTTTTAATTTTCCAAAAGAAGGAACAAAGAAGGGGGCCAGGTGAGGATATTCCCTCAAAGGCCCGGTTCTCTGTTCTTAACGCTACCTCGCTAACGCGGGAAATGGCGAATAGTTTGAAAGAAATATATATATATATATATATATATATATATATATATATATATATATATATATATATATATATATATATATATAAACTGACTAATATATTTCTCTCTTGTGTCTCCCCTGAAGATGTGATTATTACACGGAAGTGCACTTGGGAATTTATCGTGTTTCATTTTCCCCGTGGACTCATAGGAAATATATATATATATATATATATATATATATATATATATATATATATATATATAATTTTTTTTTATTTTATTTATTTATTTTGCTTTGTTGCTGTCTCCCGCGTGTGCGAGGTAGCGCAAGGAAACAGACGAAAAAAATGGCCCAACCCACCCCCATACACATGTATATACATACACGTCCCCACACGCAAATATACATACCCATACATCTCAATGTACACATATATATACACACACAGACATATACATATATACACATGCACACAATTCACACTGCCTTCATTCATTCGCATCGCCACCTCGCCACACATGGAATAACATCCCCCTCCCCCCTCATGTGTGCG
Organism: Panulirus ornatus; assembly: GCF_036320965.1. Classification (NCBI taxonomy): domain Eukaryota; kingdom Metazoa; phylum Arthropoda; class Malacostraca; order Decapoda; family Palinuridae; genus Panulirus; species Panulirus ornatus. The sequence goes on from NC_092237.1 coordinate 47,978,142, forward strand.
AGGTAGCGCTAGGAAAAGGCAACAAAGGCCCCATTCGTTCACACTCAGTCTCTAGCTGTCATGCAATAATGCCCGAAACCACAACTCCCTTTCCACATCCAGGCCCCACAGAACTCTCCATGGTTTACCCCAAACGCTTCACATGCCCTGATTCAATCCATTGACAGCACGTCGACCCTGGTATACCACATATATATATATATATATATATATATATATATATATATATATATATATATATATATATATATATATGAGAGAGAGAGAGAGAGAGAGAGAGAGAGAGAGAGAGAGAGAGAGAGAGAGAGGTGGAGTATTTGAGGTGGTATACGGAATAATATCCGGAAGCAGAATTTCTTCCTTGTAACAGCCGACGTGACTGTGGTATTTCCACCTCACCTCAGTGTTTGTCCTTGATGCCTGTTGTGGAAGAACAGCAAGTAACAATGGAAACTTTACCACGTTTCAATTTTCCTTTATCGTAGAATCAGCTGGGAGGAATATCACCCGAGTGTTATCTTGAACAGTGGAAGTTATTGTAAGAGAACTGATTGAAATTATTCGGCAGATCGCATGCCTTTGTTGCCATATCTTGCAGTTCTTCCTTGTCTTGCAAATATTCCTGTTTCTTTTGTTAGTGGATAATCTCTTGACCATCCAAGGGATATCTTTCTTTCCATTCAAAATGATTTCATTTGTAGGAAAGCATAGAAGAGAAAGCTCAAACATTTGCACGTACCTCGGAATGACTCGCCTCATATATTTGGAGTTTTTGACTGGCCTCCTTTCTCTTTGGCAAGCTTCGGGAACCTTCATCCTTACTGGATGAGGGTTTATTAATATTCAGAAACCCTGATGTTATTAAGATATGTTTATGAACTTTCTTCATACACTGGACAATCGCCAACACTAATTTACTAATTAAAGCAGCTAAAAACAGTACCACAGATACATGTAAAATATAGACGATAAATATTTCGCTTAAAATCCACAACTAACATTATTAGAGCCTCATCAGTTGTATGAAAAGTTTACAGCATTTTCTCTTTGAAAAATCTGTATGTCTTTCTACTTTATCACAATTATCCATGAGTTTCCGTTTTCTTCCACCATCACAGACAGCCTCGTTAGGATCCAATGATCTGTTGCTGTTTGAATTCATTGATATCTATACATTTGTATCACTTACTCTTTAAAAAACTATCAGCACTCTATTACTGGAAGCAAAAGTTTTGTATCTTTTCCATCTTGTCCAGAAATAATAACAACAAAAAAGTTGTCTTTAAGGAGCCATCATACTCCATCCTGAAAAACCTTCGGAGCTCAACAGCTATGAGATTTGTTCTCGATTAAAGACGGAGTGCCGCAGGCTCAGCCATTTCGTTACATTTCAAGCATCGACGATAAAGTCGCGCATGGGCGTGATGTCACAGAGTCGTGATTTCATATAATTTTCGCCTGTGTAGCGTCATTTCCCAATCACAGGTGTCCTACATTATCTCTTTGACAACGATCTAACTTTAATCCATTGACATAAGTCGACCCAAGTACAGACATTGGATATCGACAAGGGACGTCGTGTGACATTGGCTAACAAACTCCAAGTCACACGGTAGGTACCCCATTAGGTAGATGACCCTGACCTTTACAACCGGGAGTCCATCCGTATTTAGATTTCCACCAGGGTACCACTGTAATGATTAGTCAGCCACGAAAACACCACCAGTGCCTACTGGCTTTTAAATGGGCTTGCACCAGCCACATTTAGTCTCTAAACTAAAACGAAATCCTATTTTATATTTAAAAACTACCAGCAGTTTAAGACACGGATCGTGGATTCTTCGCCTACCAGTGCCTTTCACTCACTGAAACGATACGGTAAATATAATATATTATCATAACATAATAATAATGATGATATAAATCGCGGCCATGAAAGCCTCTTAATAATAATGATGATATAAATCGCGGCCATGAAAGCCACTTAATAATAATGATGATATAAATCGCGGCCATGAAAGCCACATCTCCAGAACGAGGCCACCAGCTACCACAAAGCCCCACAGGGTCCACCACAGCCACCAGTCTTTACAGTAAACTGACAGCTAGAGGAACCCCAGCAGAGTCGTAAGATATGTTGAAATATAGGCCACTCCCCTGCACCACTCCAGCAGGCATGTTTATTAATAAAAAATTGCGTCACCCGTGTTTCCGTTCCCTTTCTCACTAGCACAAATAAGAGAAGTTAGATATGATTTTTCAACAGCCATTATGCTTGTGACAAGTTTTCCATCAATCCCCAGCACATGGGCCATATCGAGAGTGTATCTTTTAACGCCCGAAGTGGAAAGGGCGAAGCCTAACCAACCAACCAACCATCAAACCCCAGTGCTGTCTTGGTGTACAAGTCGTTTCGTTTAACGTACTCAGGGTTTAGGCATTTATTCTTTGAGTACATTAGCTCATTTTGGTCCTCTACCATTTGATTATACCTACCATTTCTTAACAAAACTTTCGAGGTTGAGTCACGTTTTCAGTAATAGATGCGTTGTGACCAAGTCTAGCGATACCTTCGTTTTTTAGTATTCTAATCATGATTATTATGAATCTGTACTTAAAATTAAACACGGAAATATAACCCTTTAACAAAGGGAAAACAGCTGCGCGCCAGAGAGAGAGAGAGAGAGAGAGAGCGAGCGAGGCTAGGGCCAACGTGCTGCGTGGTAGATGGTGGCGACCGTCAGTCCTGCGCATGCATGGAGCCGCCATTCCGTCCCCCACCAACTCAGCCAGCAGCGCGTCACACAACCCTCCACATGGCTTGCAAAACAGGAAATTTGACCTTCAGATCTGTCAGCAATGTTTTCACTCATAATCTGTCATTTATCTAAATCGAGAATAATTCAATTTCCATTGTAATTCTTTTTGCAAGAAGTATTGAATTTACCCATCGTGTGGGCGCGGTAAAAAAGAGACTAGAATGAACTAAAGGCCAAGAAACTGCGCCTTAATCATTAAACTCAGTAATTTACATGAGGGAACTTATCATTTTGGGGAAAGTATTGATAGTTTTCAAGTTGAGGAGGGTGATATCCCAAATGAGATGCTGATTATTATATACCATGAATCATCTCTGGGTTCACCTTTTTTCAACAATTTATGTTACAGGATAAAATAAATGTGACTCGAAAAATACCACATTACGTCTTATTAAGTTTCAATAGGAAGTATAGAATACCATAGGTATATATATATATATATATATATATATATATATATATATATATATATATATATATATATATATATATATATTATACTATTGTTATACTTTGTCGCTGTCTCCCGCGTTAGCGAGGTAGCGCAAGGAAACAGACGAAAGAATGGTCCCACCCACCCACATACACATGTATATACATACACGTCCACACACGCACATATACATACCTATACATTTCAACGTATACATATATATACATACACCAACATATACTTATATACACATGTACATAATTCATACTTTCTGCCTTTATTCATTCCCGTCGCCACCCCGCCACACATGAAATGACAACCCCCTCCCCCCGCATGCGTGCGAGGTAGCGCTAGGAAAAGACAACAAAGGCCACATTCGTTCACACTCATTCTCTAGCTGTCATATATATATATATATATATATATATATATATATATATATATATATATATATATATATATATATATATATATATATATATCCTCTGAGTCGGGCCACAGCATCCGTGTCTGCTGATCATACAAGAACCTGGCCAAACATGAGTCTTCAAACAAAAAGTAGTCCAAAGCCTGCTTCCTCCACGTTGTGGCATTAAGGAATAGTTCTTCAGAAGTCCGAATAGGAAAATAGCCCCTAACATCGTTGAATCAGTATGATGCTTTCTACGTCCGTAAACCCTTGGGAGATGCCATGAACCGCGCTTCCGCTCCGTTTGTACGGGCGACTATTTCATGCAATGGAGTTGGAACTTTGAGCCTTGCCTGCCGTGTGAGTGGTGGTGGCAACTGGCTCGGGAAATCGCGGCCAAGGCGACGTTACACAAGGTGATGCGGCGGCACACTGCATCTCTGTGATACACCCCCACCGCTGATCAACAAATGATTCGGAACAGAAGGATTTTGGGACGCTGAACACGAAAATGACGCTGAAAACGCTAGATTGGCTACAGTTTCCAAGAAAAATTCCCTACCTTACCTTTTACATGTATTTTACACTTAAAATTGATGACACAGGGTGTGCAGTCACTGTCTTACCTCGATGAAACTCGACGGCTCATCTGTCGCTTGTATACGGGTTCAGGAGCATCCTTCCTTCCTTACCATCCAGCCATGGTCCGCTGCTAACATCGCTGAGCTCCATCTGCTCTGGTAAATCTTTGTGACGGTCACAAAAAAGACAGACACTGTCACATTTTCATCAAGGAGATTCCACTGCCGTAGTCTGGAAGCCCGACGGCTCTTCTGCCTTACTCTTCGTCAGTTCCAGATCTATGACCAGGTCGTTTATTTCACTCTCCGTGATCCTGTGTGGTTCAGCAGACGTCGTCGCGTTTGGTGTGAAATCAGGATCTATTGATGTTTTGGGCTCACGCCTTTCACGAACTTCGTCATCCTGTTTGTCCTCTGATTCCAAGGGGAAACGAGTGTGGAGGCTCCAGGAGGGGAAGTCCTGTACCGTGGGGCACCGGGCGCATAGCAGATGGTATATTTGGATAGCTTAAAGTCCACTTTTTCTTCTTGGAAATACCTTGCCGGACTGGAGGCACCATACAGAAGTAATAGTCACTGGCGTGATCTGTTGGCTCCCCCCACAACATGGGTACGGCAAAAGGCATTGATCGCCTTTTGCGGTTTAACCAACTGCGAAGGTTTGTTGCACAAGCATTGCAGCAAACGTGAGGGGCCCAGCTCTTGTCATGGTGCCCAACTCTACAGCCAAAGTAAAGATTGTAGGCTTTCCTGATTATTGGGGTTATGGCCCGCTTCTGTGAGGTAGAAGTTACCTCCCCACAAACATAACAGAAGTTGTCTGCACTGTCCACCCACTTACGAGACATCCTTGTTGACCTTCGGCAGTGGGATCACTCAACACTTAGTCACACGTGATCCTCAGCACGACCGACGTAGTTCATTTCAGCAGAATAACAGAAAACCAGCACAAGGCACTGCAAGAAGCAACAAGTTTCGTATGGATTTGTATTAGTATAATGAAATTGGCTTGCACTCTGATTATACAATATTCAAGCTCGCTTCAACTCGAATACAGAATTAGGGTAACGAAACATCAATTACAAAATGATACTTCTCGGGCTATATGTATAGGACTATGTAGGTATAATTGGTGTCTCATTCTGTATATACCGGTATACAAGAAGAAAATGTTAAATGCAAAGAAAAAAATATATTGCTGTAATCGCTATTTCTACATAATTGATGACGTAAGACGGTCTAGGAGTGGGGGGGGGGGGGGGGGGGGGCAGAGTGACACTTGCTGCCCCCTGGTTGACAAACGTTGACTCACAGCGCTGTGGAGCGTGCGATTTTGTCGACAGCAACAGAGGGCGGGTGTTGCTGATGGCCCGGGATGATGGCGGATGCAGGGTGAAGGCGACTTCCGCTGCCGGCCAATTATGGTCGTCAAGGCTAGGGAGGATCCCTTGGTAACACAAGGCGGTAGTTGAGAATAGGAGAAGTGATGTGATGGCGATTTCACATAGTTCCCGGAACTTGCTGAGAGCAATGTGCCAAATGTCACCAATTGTATGTTCCTTAAACACGCAGTTTTCGTGAGTGGGCAGACAAATCACGGAGTTTCTCCTCCTTGTCCACGGGGAGAGCCGTTAGCTGAGGCTTTGTCACTGATGGGGTGTGTGACCCACTGAAAACTGGTATTGAGAAGTTTAGTCTTAGAAAAAAATTTCAGTAATGCAACAGTGAGTTGGTTCGATTGTTCCATTATACTGGCCTTCACTCTTACACAGAGCTGAGGTGGTTTATCTTCAAGGTCTTCACTAAGTCTGTAATGGCTCGAAGATCCCATCTTTAACACAGTAGAACCAAAGTATCATGTCTGTGAAAATCTCTCTCTCCCACTTGTGTCTTGAATATATTCCAGTCGAAACTCAGAAGCTGGTGAATCAGTTCACTTAGCTCGCTAAATAGGTCTGCGCGGCAAGCCAGCTGGCAGAGTCAGGCATAATCCTGGAAGTAGTTTTCCATACCAGACTTCCTTTCACGAATAAAAAGTACCATGTCATGTCTTGCTTCATATGGATGTGTTAGGATGCTTCCTTGAGAGAGAGAGAGAGAGCCACCGTGTGTTTGTGTGCATCAAGGAGGGCTGCTTGCTTGGGAAGAACCCGCTTCCTCACACATCATTTGAGAAAGAAGAGAATTTCCAACCTTGAGCTTTGATGAAAGTCACAACTTTCACATCAGTGCACAGGGTATCACGCAGAGTGACTCATTATTTCCTGAGACGCCACTGCCTGCTGGTGGCTCAGGCAATACGTTATATTTGCATATATGAGTTTAATATGACGACGCGAGCAACGGGGCTACTGTCCCCTGCCGACGGTCGGGACTTGCGTCACGTACCTGGATATATCGACGCACCTCACCTGCTGCCGACCACGTTCACCACTGACCGAAGTGGCGAGTCATGTGAAGAGTTCCTCTTCTGTGATATCTCGTTTTACACTTCTGCATCCGAGCATATGATCACGAACGCCCAGTTCAGTATTGGAGTGGCCAACATATATCATAACTGTGCGTCACCTGACACATCTGTGGCTTCGTCAGTGTGGCTGGAGTGCAAATCACTTATCAGCTACAGTATTGTTCATAACGTACAGTACAACTTGGGTTGCTGTTTCATTTACACTCCGAGCAACAGTATTGGTTGAACTGGAAATTGTTTTGATGGCAGCGACAGCTTTGCCATCCAACATTCTTCGCAATTATGAGAACCTGGGGCGCCCAAGCCTTGGCTGTCAGCAAAGCAAGCACGTATGATGCTTCCATGGCAAGTTTTGAGGCTTGTTAGAGCGAATTAGAGTCAGGCTTTACGAAAGAATGTATCTTTACCTTTAAAGGCGGGTTTACACGGTCGAACAGCTCGTCGAGCCCGGTTCGACAACCACGTGTTTGAAGTGATGTTCGAGCGTGTGAACGGGAAATTTGGCGGTCGAGCGCGCTCGTCGAACGGCTCGATGAAAGTCAGGCTCATCTTGACTTTTGTGGGCGAGGCTTCATTGTCCAACGAACGGTTTGAACGAGTGAACGGGTGTCGAGCATCGAACCTCAATTGTGCTTGAAACCTACTAGGGAAACATCAGCGAGGAAAGGAATAATGGCAGCCATTAATGAAAAGAGGAATGAGAAGGAAGTCGTACTTGAATTCATACATACATATCGGGATCATCCAGCTTTATGGAAGGTTAAATCAAAAGACTATTCCAATAAAGTAGCCAGAAACAAAGGGCTAGCGGCTCCGCAGGAAATATTGTAAGAACTCGAGCCTGACTGCACACGGCACGCCGTGATCAAGAAAATCAACTCCTGACGAGCAAGTTTTAGGAGAGAGTACAAGAAAATTGAAAACTCGAAGAAGTCTGGGACCTCAGCAGATGATATATATATACGTCTTCTCTTTGGTATTATGAGGAGATGATGTTTGTTTTCGATCAGGACGTCCCGCGAGAGAGCTGCTCTAATCTGGTGGATATTGACAACATGAATGCTGATGTAAGTGACAAAGAACTCATATACTTTATATTTTATTTACAGAAAGTAGATCAATGTAATTCATTTACAAATACTTTATCTCAACAAAGTAATACAGTACGTTTATTTTAATAGTTGTATAATGTCTTTACACAATACAGTAGCCTAGGCCTACACTTTATTATTTTATTTACACGAAGACTTTTTGCCATGGTACTGCACCCTCATTATAAAAGAATTCTTTAAATTTCACACGTACGTCTTTAGCCCTTTGGGAATAGTTTCGTATTCCTTTGTCAGTGAGCTAAACTTGCAACAGAATTAGGATGAACTGATAACCCTGGCACAGTTATTCTGTTTGAAATATCATCGCTATGGAAGCATTCTGAAGGAGAATATTCTGAAGGGCAAGTCATTCTTAAATAATTGTGAAGGACAACACATGCCATAACAACCTTTTCAATACTGGATAATTTCAGATTTATTGATGTATAGAAAATTCTAAATCTAGAAGCCATTATTCCAAAAGCATTTTCGACCACTCTCCTTGCTCTAGACAGTCTGTAGTTAAAGATCCTATTCTCTGCATTCAAATCCTTTTGAGGATAAGGTATCATAAAATAAGGTCTCAGTGCAAATGCTTCATCTCCTACAAAAACGTAAGGCAAGTTACAATTAAATGTAACAGGGGTAGCGTCCTCTGGAAGATTAAGTCTCCCATTTGAAAGACGTTTTCCAAACTCTGTGTTTTCAATAACCCCTCCATCTGATACACGTCGTTTGTCCCTATGTCAGCCATGGTGAATTCATAGTTTGCATTAACCACTCCCAGTAAAACAAGGCTGTTGTACCCTTTGTAGTTCCAAAAATATGATCCACAATCTGGTCACGGTGGCGTGATCCGTACATGTTTGCCTTCAACAGCCCCGACACAGTTCGGGAAGTTCCATCTTGACTCAAACTCTCGTCCAATAATTTGCCACTCAGCCACTGAGGTAGGAAACTGAAATATAAGAAAACGAATTATATATATACTATTAGTTTAATTTTATGTATGTTTACTTTCAGATTGCAGAGAGATGAAACGGAAAATGCTACACCCAGCACGAGCCAGCAGGTAAAACGTCCACGCAAAGGTCTCTCTAAATCTTATCAAATATTGGATACCGTGGCAAGAAAACTAGACGACTCTGTACATAAAGATATGTCTGGTATGGATCACTTCGGGAGCTACGTCACACGTAGGATACTTGCAATGGACCAGCGCACTGCAATAATAACTAGAAAACTCATAAATGATGTACTTTTTGAGGCAGAGATGGGGAATTTGAATTCCTCATCTCGAGTAATTTCAACACACCAAGAGACGGTACCACTACCAATCCCTTCAAATAACTCACTGTATAGTTACTGCAGTAACAGCAGTAGTAATACAAATGACTCCGAGATGTCGCATTAAGTTTCAAATTTTCAACCTTAGGATATGTCATATGCCCTACGTTTAATTAGTATTTTTTTCATTTTTACCAAGCTTACTATATGTTACTAAAGTTCAGTTGTCATATGTTATCAATAAACATTTAGGAATATACAACTCTTACAAATTATTCATTACCTTTAGATAGTCTGTTTGAAGAACCTTGTAGAGAGCAGCACATGTTTCTGGTATGATAGCTGATAAAGAGCTGGTGGAAATGATGGCTGAATATTTCAGATCATCAAGTGACCTTCCTGTTGCTAAATACCGTAACGTGGCACTCAGTATCTCATGTGGCGTTATGGCCTTCCTCATACTTGTATCTTCATAAGTAATGAAAGGGCTGACACGACTCAGTAGATCAATGTACGTGTCTTCATCCAGACGTAAATAATTATGCCAGTCATCTGGCTCTACTTTTAGATCATCAAGCAAGTTGGTGTGTGAATATTTATCTCTTTTTAGTTGCCAGTCCTTCGTCCACTTTGATCATTTTTTCCTTCTTAGTGCCACTTGCTAAACCAATGGCTATCAAATCGTCCTGGTCGAGAGACATGTTGACATTGTTTTAGCACGAGGCACACTGAGGTTCGATGTAGTGTCTGAAAGCTTCAACAAGTAAGTTCGACAACCGGGCTCGACGAGCTGTTCGACCGTGTAAAGTAAGTATAAAAATGACGATATCTTTCATATCAGGGTGATTTGTTGGCCAGTTTTGCTACAGAATTTACTCTGGATGAGGAGGGGCACATATGTTTGCTACAAAACCGTACTGGAGGAGGGATTAATCATAATAACGGCGTTTCGGCTTAGAAACGTATCTGCAGTAATCTGTACTTTATATATAAGGTAGAACAACACTGGAAGATCCAGACTTAGTCACTATAAGCAACCGGCTTAAAATCAACACTTTTTTCTTCAGGTTAAGATTATCTGGGCTTGACTATAAACCTGTACTTAAGAGTGAAAAAGTTTTGATCGTAAGCCAAGCGCGTTTGTAATGTTTTATTTTTTATTAGTTTCTTTGTTGGTCTTAACGTGAGGAATACACTATCCCCGGCGACAGGCCACCTTCGCACGCCATATTGTTTTCATACACGGATTGACAGCTAATTTCCTTTTGCTTTACTTCAGTGCAAGCGAAGTCGAAGAAATACTTAGAAAATATATATAGTTAAAGACATATGCACTAACACCTACTGGTATTGATATATGTATATGGATATAAACAAGTTGCAAGGCTTGATGAAACAATCAACAAATTAGAAACTGGCAACTCGTGTCTATGTTGCCTCAGACAAATATCGTGCTCGTACCATTGCTTCACATTCATTATTCTAGTTGATCAATTCCTGATTATTTCAAAGAATTTATTAATATCAGCGTTGTGAAATAGGTTCTCAAACATTTCAAAACAAAAATTTTGCGTTTTCTTGCCCTTTCTCTTTATCTGTTGTGATCTTATTGCTACGACGCACATCTTCAGTCGTGTTCGTATTTAGCAGTTAACTTGTTCTAGCTGATCACATTCATTAATCATAGGGAACTATTACAGCTGTTAAGCTGATACCACCGTCTAGCTTGCAATAACTAATACATGAACAAGCACAGGAAAAAATACAGACGTTTTCTTACGTCTGGCAGTTCGGAGATTGGTGTTGTGAAGTCTCCTCTCTCTCTGTCTCTCTCTCTCTCTCTCTGTCTCTCTCTCTCCCTCTCTCTGTCTCTGGTTCATACAGTACATAGTCCTCTATAGACCAATTTCGCCATTTGATCAGATAGGATTGTGGTTGTTGTCTATGCTTGGGCCAATCTTGCTGGAAGCATCACCGACGTACTGATGTACCGCAGTACCAACCTGCTGTCTTTTATATGTGCAGGAGATAGGGACAAGGTTTAGACTCAGCAGTTGTGGAATGATTCCTACCTATGGGTATGACCTTACTCTTCACTGCCCGCTAAACTATACCTTGTGGAGCAGCCACGGGGTGAAACTAATCCGAAGAGAACTAGGGCTTCTTGGGAGGACATGGACCCTCACGTAGCTTTCCAACCTCTTGCTTCACTTCTCTTTCACAGGGTGAAGGACCTGCCTGCAGGTATTCACCCTTTCGCTTCCCTCTCTCGGAAATCGTGCGGGGTGAGGAGAATGGAGGGCGGCTGGTACCGCACGAGAACACAGCTCCGAGACAGCAAAGTGATGATACAGCTTCATTCTGACTGAGGGATGGAGTGCGTTTGAGGGAAAATAGCCTTAGACACTGGGGAGGACTTTTGTGCAGCCTTCCCTGAAACCTAAACGGAAGATAACACGTTAAAGTGAACAATATTAACCCCTACTTTCACATGATGACATCAGGGACGATCTATATACGCTCCCTATAAGGGAGTACGGATAAGAACATTGAAATCAGCAGTAATTAAATGATAAATCCATCACAAAGGAAACAACAGAACCATATTTCAAGAAATAAAAAAAAATGTCTGAGCCATTGTAGAGGAGGTAAGATTCAAGGACGTAGTCGTGACTCAAAAGGTCATACATCAGTGACTATGATTATTTGATCAGACCCTCGTTAATCCTCGGAAAGATCACGTGGAAACATTCCACTGGATGGATGACCAGAGCTTCGTCGGTTCCCAAACACGAAGCCGAAGAGGAAGGCATCAAATGTTACTCTACCACCTCACCACCCGCAGTCGCGACACAGTGACTGATACACGAAACGAATTAAGGAAATATCTGGTGTAATTACGAAAATGATGAATAAAGACAACGATAATGGTGCTAGTGGTAACGGTAGAAAATATAATGGTAAGAAATAATGGTAGAAAATTGTCAAAGATGAAGAAATCATAATCGTTGCCCTCCCCCCCTCCACACACACACACACACACACACACACACACCTTACAAAAGTCAAAAAGCCCAAGATGGAGTAGCAAGACAGACAAAGTAAACAAAATCAGAGAGAGAGAGAGAGAGAGAGAGAGAGAGAGAGAGAGAGAGAGAGAGAGAGAGAGAGAGAGAGAGGCAGCCTGCAACACACTAGCGAAACTTAAGATTTTATGCTTTTAATGAAGACACCCGAATAACTCGAAGACGGTGCCTGGTGTAGTAAGACCGCACCTGGAATATCCACCAAGTGCCACTCCACACAGTGAGCTGCACTACCATGCACACATTCCAGACCATCCAAAGTAATTTAATTCGATGAGCCACTGAAGAGAAACCACCTTACAACACCACCACAGTGGAGGAGCGGTTGTCCCACGCCCGGCACAAGATAGAGTAGCTTAATATCCCTAAAACAGCCGAACATATCTGGAAGAAAACCGAAGACCACGACGAACCAACTGTAGCCAAGCATGATTACAGGAACCCACTTGTCGCTGGCTTACAAGTATCGGAGGAACAGCGGAAGATGCCCACTTTATATCATCGGTCCAGCAAGACGTGGAAATATAGTGCTACGAAATTGTGTTGTGTTGTGTTGTGTTGTGTGTGTGTGTGTGTGTGTGTGTGTGTGTTGGGTTGTATCTATAGACTCAGCATTGTGAATGAGGTACACATAATATCCGTGGCTTAGATAGTGGACGGTGTGAGCTGTGGTGGGCATACGTGCAGTCGGGTTAGTGGTGTCACAACTGGTAGGCGAACGCTCATTTCTCGTCAGCACCTCACTCATGGCCTTCTTGTTCTCAGTCTCTAGCCAGTCACAGTCGAGATGGGGGCGTGTCCGGGTTGAAGTCAAGGGTCTACTTTGCCTATTTCTTGTTCTCAACCAATCAGAGCTGACCTTTGTATAGTTAGTCCGTCTAATGAATACCCCGGGGGTTGTTTTGAGATTCGATTCCTTCAGCTGCCGGTGTCTAGCCAGGTGGTGCAATTTTCTCTTGCCCATAATTTGTAGCAACTGTATGAAAGATCTAGGGTAATGTAACTTAGATCCAATAGAATATATCTTCTCAAACTCATCATCAATATACTCTGGACTGCAAATACGTAATGCTGTAAGGAACATAGATTGAAATGATGATAATTTCACTTTGTCATCTCATCATGACAGTTAAATTATCATCATTTCAATCTATGTTCCTTAGGGCATTACGTATTTGCAGTCCAGAGTTTATTGATGATGAGTTTGAGAAGATATATTCTGTTGGATATAACTTAAAGTACCCTAGATCTTTCATTGATAAATCCCTTTTATAGAGTTGAGCCCAAACCTCCCAATGACACCAAGAATCTTTTCGTTCTCCCTTTTAATGATAATTTTACTTTACTTCCCGTGTTGCTTAAATCCTTTAATGTAAATGTTGCCTTCAGCAACAATAGTACTATAAAGAATATCTTAATCAGGAACTCACTAGAAAATTCTCTATAAGGTGCCATGTAGAAATTGTGATAAGTTTTATGTTGGTCAGACTGATAAGGATCTCTCTGTTAGACTTAAGCAATATGAATATAATATAAGAACAGAACAAGAATCAAATGCCTTGTTTAATCACGTTAAAAACTATGATCATTGTATTGACTGGAGTAATGCCAACTCAGTTATTAACTCTAGTACCACGAGAAATATCATTGAATCTTCTATTATTAAATTATTAAATTCTAACCTTAATATTAGTGAGGGTCTATACAAATTGGATAACTTTATTGTTGATAAGATTTGTAAACAATTCACTTTCTTGTCCACATAATAAGTTTATGATACGTTCGTTGTCTGTCTTGGACAATCACATGTTTACCAAATGGCGTCCTAGCTTCGTCTCTTCGATGTATATCAACTGACTTATATTTCTCTCATGTGTCTCTCCTGATGATGTGATTATTACACGAAAGTGCACTTGGGAACTTATCGTGTTTCATTTTCCCCGTGGACTCATAGGAATATACTTGATCACGCGCAAAATTGTGATCCTTTCCAATATATATATATATATATATATATATATATATATATATATATATATATATATATATATATATATTTATTTATTTATTTATTTATTTATTTATTTATTCATTTATTTTGCTTTGTCGCCGTCTCCCGCGTTAGCGAGGTAACGCAAGGAAACAGACGAACGAATGGCCCAACTCACCGACATACACATGTATATACATACACGTCCACACCCGCAAATATACATACCTATACATCTCAATGTATACATATATATACCCACACAGACATATACATATATACCTATGTACATAATTCATACTGTCTGCCTTTATTCATTCCCATTGCCACCCCGCCACACATGGAATAACACCCCCTCATGTGTGCGGGGTAGCGCTAGAAAAAGACAACAAAGGCCCCATTCGTTCACACTCAGTCTCTAGCTATCATGTCATAATGCACTGAAACCACATATATACTTTACTTCTTGGGTGTTATGGTGCAACGGTGTGTGTAGTCTTGTGGTGATGGATGACAGCAGTTCAGAGCGTAAGCGGGAGTGTGGCCCGTGTTTGTGTGGGGAGTGTGGTTTCTCATGGGCGTTCCTCATGGTTGATTGGAGTTTAATAATGAGCTGGGAGGTCGACTGTTCAGTGCTTGTTGTGTTATTTCAGTGTGTATGTGTTAAGTCAGTGGTGTATTTGTTGGGTAGGTGGTGGGGAAGAGGGAGGGATCTGTAAGTAGAGGGCAGTGGGAGTGTGAGGTAAGGTGTTTAAAGTGTATACAAGGGTGAGTCGAAAGTGACTGTGCACCTACCGAAGACGAGGACTGCATCTTGTAAGGATGCAAGTGTAGGTGTTTCTTCAGTACTCTACGTATGCTGCTGTACGAGACGCCCGTCTGCTGTGCCAGTTGACGAAGGGACTTGGTCGGGTCTTGCATTAAGTGATCGGAGATGTCCAATATGTTCTCCTCTGTTATTACTGTCGGCCTCCCGGATCTTGGAGCGTCCGCAACCGATCCCGTCTCACGGAACTTAGCAATTAACCGCCGCACTGCGTTGCGATGTGGCACGGGAATGTCGGGGTACTTTTCAGCAAACTTCTGCTGCACTTCGTCCGTATATTGATCAGCATTGCGTAATACCTGTTCCACCAAAAACACTCGAGCCTCGAGGGACAAAACCATTTTCACTAAATTAACATCTGTCGGCATCCGGACACGCTTGCGTTCAAAGAAACACTGAAGTGACATTGCGTGAGGAAGGCAGGGGTGGAGGATGGGAGGGAGATCTTGGGGGGGGGGGGACGAGAGGTCATAGTACGTGTCAAAAAGTCACGTAAGCCATATTATCTAACTTCAATACTGAATTGATCGTATTTTTTTTTGTAGTATAGGTGCACAGTGACTTTTGGCTCTATGTTGCATGTGTGCGCCACAATCATTTTTACTTTTTTTTAGTATGCCCCATTTTCATTGTCGAAAGTAACCTGTAATGAATGTTTACTCCAATTTTTTTTATGCAGAAAGACTGCATTGCGGTAAGATTCTCCTGGCCGGTGGGATATTACGCAGCCTGGTGTTAGACTTGACACATGTGGTATCACCATGATCACATTAAGAGAATTAAATTTTGGCAGGAAAATGGGATTTCCTGAGTCTCATTCAAATCTATTAATTATGAGCTATATGAAACGGCATTCGGTGACTATTATAGAAAAAAAAATATGGCAGCGTGGGAGGCCATGCTGACTAAGCTGGTCCCGAGTCTGTATGACGTCATTTCCTCGTCGCCCGCCCTCCCTGCTCCCAGACGCGCCGCATCACCACCACGCTCACACATCCCTCCGCGACATTCCATATGTTGCAATATTATATTTACCAAAAATAAGTACTTTATGCATAATTTCGTAAATAGAAATTAATTATTTAACAAACGATTGGTATAAATGCTCTCACAAATCGTCATTCTCTGCAAATTATTGATTTATATGAGGATCTACTTCTTTCACCGTCGCGGAGTAACACACGAGCATCCCGAGTCCGCTTTAGGGCGGTAACCTTGTATAAAAGACCGCACCCTTTGAACGCCCGTCACTTTCAGGCCACCCTGGACTTCGGAAGATACACACGTCGAACAGCTAGAGAATATATTTTTTTTGTATTTGTATCAGCATCGGTTCCGTTTGTAGTTCGGTTTTAGATTTGGGTTTGAATAGTGAATAGGATTTGGTGCAGCGTATTGTGAACTTTCGTCAAATAGTGATAAGCTTTGAAACGTAATGCAGTTTATTAGATAATTGTTTCCTTTCCCGGCAGCTGAGGATTCGTTATATCTTCTTTGGTGTTCTCCTGTGTCCAAGCCTGCAGCAAACCCGCATATACACAGCTTTGTCCTGTCTACGCAGCACCGCTGGCATCACGGATATATTGGTTTATCAGTGCAGTTTTTCTTGTTTTTATGATGTTTCTAGCTTTCTCGAGCGTTTGAACGCGGAAGTTTTACGTTAGCCATACGACGCTAATTGCTTTAAATAATGAGTGATATTGCAATGTGTAGACATACATTAGAGGATTCATTAAGAGTGGCGGTGCCAAATTTGAAACATTTTCGTTACACTCATTTGATAAGATGACAAATGGTGATGGTTGTGAAGAAAGAAAATGTGCGGTAATTGCAAAGGATGTGAAACATCGTAAAGCAGTATGCTCTGAAAACCTTGCTGAACCTCCCAAGCAGCTAGGAATGACTTAATTTTTGATATCTGAAAAATGAGTGATTTCGTTAGGCCGTTCTTTCTATGCTGTTGCCGGTTATAGTTTTCAGACTAGTAGACCCCACGCCGGCATGGAAATGACGACCGTATTATCAGCATATTTTCGTGGTATTAAAATTAAGTGAAATATCGGCTGTTAAGGGAGATAAGGTGAGACGTTTTCGTATGTTTGTGTTGTATGATGTGTCACGTATTAATGTAAACTTACCTCGCATTTAACTTGATCATAACCCACATCACTCACCTTTTTAATGTAAAGTGAATTATGATAATCACGTTTCAGCACTTGATTAAATGTTCTAAACGTTACTGGCGTTAAAAAAAAGATCATTTGAATGTAAAGCCATTAGCGTCGCAAGCTTAAAGTACTACCTGAACGTTTCTGGCATATTGTATAGAATGAGCACGTCTTTATTTTTGTATGTTTGGGTAAGGCTATCGTGTGTCTGTGTTACAGCCATCCTGACCGATTGTGGCCGAGGAGTCCCCGATCATCTTGCAATGTCCCAGATCATCTCGCATCCCGGTCCCAGTGGTACTAAGTATCCCCCTTTATAACCCATGTTTTACTGTTCTTATGCTGTATTTACAGTAGGAACAATAATGATTTGCAGAGATGTGGAACGATTTTTTTTTTTTTTGCTTGAGCTTTGGTTCACCATTAACGGGTTTTGTGTATATTTATAGCTTTGCCTGAAGCATATTTATCACAATTAGAATTCGTTTTGATTTATGGCGCCATGTAATATAACGGAATTTGCCATCACCGTTCCTCTTACACTCTCTCTCATCCCATGGGCTGTAACCATCCCGCTTATGACGGCTAGTGGTGGAGTTTCAACCGGAAGCGGAGCTCGACGGTCTCGGCACTTGGTATAGGTATGAGCAAATTTCTGCTGCTGAGTGATAACGTTGACTTTACCCCTAATGTAATTAGGTAATCTTGGTTTAGTCTCGCAAGCGCTGGAGATGAAATCTTACGCTTGAATTTCTGGGTTCGATTCCCATACCCTGGAAAATGCTCCCAGGAATCAAAAATTTTGCAAATGCACATTGGATTTAATTCAGATGCCATGCATTATACAGTTATTGTTGTTAACAGACTGAATAGTTATGTGGTAGCAATATTGGGGTATCGGGGTGGGAATACTAAACAAGTACTTCCAGACTGCACATATCCTGTTGAGGGTGCCATTAACAGCGAGCCTCGCCTTCTGTGAGCTGTCACCGGGATCACGAAAACAGCTACAGGTGTGAGGATTGCTCTGCTTAGGAAATATGAAAAGTGGTTTGTACATTTACAAATTACCTTGTATTTAGGTTGCAAAATAGTTTTTCCATTATACCTTTGTCTTGAGATAATGGGGAATTGTATGGGAAGGGAAATAACAATACTTGCAGATCCAGACCATGAGTGATACGACTATCGGGTACTGTTAAAGATTCTACGGCATGGATATCGGTTTCTGATCTGTTCACCTGGAGTAAAGCTCTGGCCACTTTTCACCAAGGCAGCACGTCAACATTGGTGATGAGGGGACTGCAGATGAGCGGTCGTGTACAGAGATAAGTTACTACCATTAGAGGCATGTGCCCAAGCTTTATACTACTGTGGGAAAGGTGATTCGTTGTTAACAAATAGATGGGCAGGCAAAAAATATCAAGTAAATTCCTTGATATCACAAGTTAGAGAAATCTGCAGTGGTTTTTTTGTTTTATCTCGGCGTGGATAACTAACTTTGGAGTTGGGCTTGAAATTTGATTCGCCATTTTAAGGTGCCACATTTGCTTTCCATAGGGTTTACATTTGTAGCTGTTCTCATCACCCAGTGATAACTGGTTTAAGAGTTGAAATTGTAAATGATGTTTGTATATACATCGCTAAAAAAAAATGTTGCATGGAAGATGGGTTTTGTAGAGAATTTAGGGGAGATGAATGGCTTGATATAACAGATTGATGTGCATTGCTGAACTGGAGTGTGTGCACTTACTGACATAGAAGGAATGGCTGTTTAATTTGCACTTGAAGGGCGCACTTCTGTTTACACCTGGCGATATATGAGCAGGTAATTTTCGTGGAAAATTTCGTTTGGATTGACTTGTTTACCTGTTAATGATTGTTGTGTGTAAGACTACTTACGTAGAGGTATAGCATGATGATTTACTAGGTAATCATCAGTAGCTCTAGAATTTTAAAGCCCCTATTAGTATATAGCTGCTAATTCGTTTAAGCTTAGGGCTGAGTCGAGTTTCGGCTCGCTGAAATGCAACCCCATCTTATGGGAACAGCATCAGCTTGAAGTTTTGGAAAGCTTTAAATTTGCAATATCTCTTCGTAAGCTTTTGGGACTCAATCTGTGCTGAATTTAGCATGGCTTTGATTAGCACTTTATTTCCATAACCTTTTAAGTTTTGTCCTAAACTTAGGAGATTGCCATAAATAACATGAAGAATTAATGTTCTTGATGCTTACGATGAAGTTGGTTTGGGAGAGGGCATGTTTTTGATGTTTCTTTGCAAGGGTAGCACGGGATGAATGCAGCAGATCACCGAATATTCTCTCCACTTGCTGGCTGGCATTCCTGTTTCCTGTACTGAAGTTTGGACTGCATGACCAGTGTGTTGCTTCTGACACAACTTCCTCGCCTTGGATTTCATAAGTCCTGAGAATTGGAGGTAACACAGTAGTTCGCAAGCAAGGATCCCATGCTATCGTAAACTCATTCGAATTACAGAAATTAAAAGATTAACTAAGTTGTGTAATTAGTAGAATACATGCATGCTGTTGCTGGCCAAAGGATTAAAGATGCCCATATAAAGGATATGTAGTTATTGTAAGGGTGAGGGGGGATGGGGTGAATATTGATTTTATTTTTAGGGAACCACAACAAGTGCACCAGTCCCTGATTCGTCCAGCAAGTGGTATGATTCTGGAGGCCATAACAACTTTAGTTGGTTCCTTGATGAATGACTTGTTTCAATAGCTGTACCTGAACTTCAGTTGTCTAACATCTTCACATCAGTGACAGGTAAACCTAGGTAATTATATCTTGTGCGGTACTCATTGTTTTTAGGGTGAACATGTTTACAGTATTGAGAATTTGGTCGGTTATCGTGTGGATTCAAATTATATTGATGTTTGAAAAGTGAAGTGTATGCTTATGAAGCTAGGGAAAAGAATTTCGTTAGCTAGCACGGAATCGGGCACGAACTAGTTAGTCGAATTTGTCATTTCACAAAGTATTCCAGTTGCACACTTGCTATATTGAAGTTATAACTTCCTTGGACCCCAGTCAAATGGGATATTTTGGAAATATTTAGGCCACGTCACTTTTATGTGAACGTATATATTTCTTGGACGGAACATGGAGTGAAAGTTATAGTATGTTAGTAGTGCGGGTTGCAGTATTTTTATCGAAATTAGGGTGAAAGGAAAACTGGATAGGACTCCGATGAAAATGTATAGAAACGTTTGAGCATTACCTATGTCATCAGCCGACACCAGATGGTGGTCGATGATTTGGTCTTCGGGAAGATGCAATCCTACGCAAGTGGGAGAGTGTAAAGAGCATTTGTTACAGGTGACAAACGTACTGATATGTGTCATGGATTGCGAATTTCGTACCAGTTGTGCAGTGTTGTGAATTGTATAGAGATTCTGTTTGAACTCTACTCATTTTTCTGAATGGATAGTATGGTTGTAATGCATTTTTGCGATAGCTTGTGTAGAGCCGTTTTATTGGATTGAACCTACTCATAGGGCACCTAACTAGAAAATTGGAGTGAACCTACTTTGAAGACTTAGAAATAATGTAAACCTTTTTTATTGTCTACTTTCTGGCAAATTGGATTGAACCTACTTTTAGGACAGTTTTAGAAAATGTGAGCATTTTTTATTGTACTTGCTGGCAAATTGGATTGAACCTACTTTTAGGGCACAACTGGAAAATTGGATTGAACCTACTTTTAGGGCACAACTGGAAAATTGGAATGAACCTACTTTCAGGGCACAACTGGGAAATTAGAATGAACCTACTTTTAGGGCACAACTGGAAAATTAGAATGAACCTACTTTTAGGGCACAACTGGAAAATTGGAATGAACCTACTTTTAGGGCACAACTGGAAAATTGGAATAAACCTACTTTTAGGGCACAACCAGAAAATTAGATTAAACCTACTTAGGGCACAACTGGAAAATTGGATTGAACCTACTTTTAGGATTGACTGTATGCTGCTGTTTGTGGTAGATGCAAGTTGATTGTAACTTAAGAGGGAAGTTTCATAGGAATTTGGACAAGTTTGCGTAATTGGTGAGGCAATGGACGGAATTTTTCATTCGACACAAGGGAAACCTTTTGGGTTGGGAGTGTTGGTGCAGATAAAGTTATTTATTCCAGTAGGTCACGACTCGGTGGACTGTGCCTTGTGATCGTTCTCGTGATGCAGGTCCAGTGCGGTTAGAACATCCATTTTTCCATTTATGTACACAGTCGCTTTGGTCAGCATTCCCCATATTTGTGTTACAACTTGTCGCCGCCCCTCAAGATATCATAGTACGACACAGGTAAAAAAA
This sequence comes from Panulirus ornatus, assembly GCF_036320965.1. Taxonomy (NCBI): domain Eukaryota; kingdom Metazoa; phylum Arthropoda; class Malacostraca; order Decapoda; family Palinuridae; genus Panulirus; species Panulirus ornatus. Next base: position 47,999,639 of record NC_092237.1, read on the forward strand.
AAAAAAAAAGTATATTAAGATGTTGCATGTTGACAGAAAATGAATTTTTTCGTTGATTTCATCTATTGGCACATTGCAAAGATTGTTATGAATTCTTAAGAATGGTGAAATGTATGTAAGTCCAAACTCAAATTATTTGGAAAGTAAGCTGATTAAAACGTCGAAGGCAGTGGTAGGTTTGTTTGTAATTAAAGGAGAATCTAGCATGTTATTTTTTCAACCTTAAGAATGTGTTGCTCTCGTCTTCTGGACTATTGAGTGGAAGGTAGGCTTGACCGATTTTTATAAAATCATTATTATCAGTCTTTGATATATTTGGTGCATCCACGCAGTTACAGGTATTTCGTTTTTGAGCATAGTTTTTCTTGAAATTGACCCTTAAAAGTATTTCACTTTTACAGTGATTAGTTTTCATTCACAGTTTATAGATGTACAGCTTTGATTGTTTTGGAGTGGTGGCAGAATTAACGATAAAAAGTTATACACCTTTGAGAGCAGTTGGATTGAGCCCTGATTTTTTTTTTATTTGAAATCCATTTGAGTGCAACATTGCGGCATCGTTATTAATAGCTTTGCATTTCCCGTGATGATTTGAAATATGCTAAGGTACTCGACGTGTACGTGTGAAGTGTAATTTTTGACTCATGATCGTTTATATATATATATATATATATATATATATATATATATATATATATATATATATATATATATATATATAGCCTAAAGTAGCATGATCAAGCCTGAAATTTTGCTGGTAGTAATGCATTTAAATTGGCTTCGGTAGTATTACTATATTTCATATACCCATTGGAGTTTACATGGAAAATTGTAATCTTGCAATGGTCTGGTTAGATACTTTCAACTTGATATCGATCAAGAATATCATGGGTGCTGTTTGAAAATAGAAACAAACTGCATCATTTTTTTGGATGGTGAAAGTCTGCTCTAATTTCATGAGGCTATAGCAAATACAATAATCCATGTGAGTTTGTTCTAGCAAGTAGGATGGGACAGGGCTCTCCATTCGGTAATACTCGTTCAGCATGCGTCGCTGTGTATATTCCTCTACGCCACACTTATTAACCTTCAACTGAGCACTGAGTGATATATCCACCCGTGGAGTCGGATTTTTTTTTGCGCTTAAAAGCGTTTGATTACACAGCTTATTGTTATTAAATGGAATGCCTGCATAATTTTCTAACAGGTGTGGTAGTGCTAGTTAATTCTAACTAGGAATGAGAAAAAAAGATTAATTTGCTTGTTTGAAGGGGTAAAGGGGAGGGGTAAATAACTTTGTTTAGACTTTCTGAACAGATATGGGCAACAGCTTTCATGGCAGTATAACATCTTGGTTGTGAGTGACGGCTACACTTGCTGATCTACGGTTGTGTTTTCCTTGTTATGTGTTTTGTAAGTTTCATTTCGGTCTTTCCAAGTTTCCTCTCTCTATGGCAAATAGTCATGTGGATATTAATTAACTAATACAATTTGCTAGCCTTTCTGGGAGGGGTGTCTGGCTTACTGTTTCAAGGGGTGGGATGGGGAGGGGTAAATAACATGTTTGTTTAGACTCTCAGGAGACATGGCCAACACTACCCTCGGCATGGCGCATCACAGGCGTTCTACGGTTTCCTTTCACAGTAGAGTCTGCATGTTCTGCCGGCATATATGCTGTAGTGCATCCTTTATAGTTGGTGGTATGTGATTTTACTCAATTTTTGAATACCCAATTTTGTTCCAACAATTTAACAGGGTTTGCATAAAAGTGAATGGTGTAATCCAAGCTTTGCTTGTAATTGTAATGCATTAAAGATTCATTGTCCGAATGATGAATGTATTGTACTGTCAAGTGTACAGAGATGTATATTAAATGGGTCGAAGGGGGGAGGGGGGTAAGACTAATGTTCTTTTATTTTGTATGACAGCTTTGTCTGCCCGGCAGCAGCTGTTGGTTCCGACAGTTTTCTAGCAGTTCTCTGTGAAGAATCATCCTTTTTGTGAAAGGTTTGGTGATTGCTTTTTATAAAGCTGTGCCTACAAGTTGTGAATTCTAGTCGAACAGTCTGTTGCATTAATTACTGATGATCTTTGTTTTTCTGTACATGTTTAGAAAAAGCATCTTGCTGAATATTGAAAATTTTTATGTTCAAGAATAAGAAAAATGTTATCAAAGTAAACAGTAGATATATATTACGTGAGTCTAGGTAGGAAAAAGCAAAGTTTTTTGTTAAAGGATTGGCGGTAAAAGGTTTCATCCGAGGTAGAGAAAGTGCGGAAGGTCGTGAAGTGGTGAAGCCTATCAACGTCGGCGATAGCAGCAATTGAACCACACGCACTGGTATGTGCTTGGATGTTCCAGTTAGTATTAGGGCTTGTCGATTTATTAGGTAACCATTTATAGGGACAATTCATGCATTAGAACACTTAAGATGAAGTTAGTTCATGCATTAGAACACTTAAGATGAAGTTCAACAATTGGTTCAGTCAGAGATTGCTGTAGGTGGACAGTGAAAATAAAGTTTGGGTGATTTTAGGAGACAGTAACTGTATCTTAAGAATTTAATTTTTTTTTTTTGAGATACTTTGCAATATAATTTGTTAGTGGACATTGGGTGATGGCGAAATAAAAATACATGCATCTGGGATATGCATACAGTTGAAACCCTCCAATGTGAAGGACTGAAGTCAGTAACTGATGTGTAAGGGAATTGTTTGGGCTCCTCTTAGCTCTCAGTCATAGAAAAGGAACCTTGTGGCTTGGATAGTTGTAAGTGGTGGGGGGGGGGGGGATTCAGTAAGGAAGTTCTTTAGTTACAGACCGGCTATGTTGACTGGTGAAAAGTCGAGACTGCAATCAACGGTTGTCTCCAAACTCATGAACGGAGAGAATCACGTCTATGCTGTCATAAACCCAAGTGGTTAGTAAGACGTTCCTAAGGCCTTTTTTTTTTTTTTTCTATTTTTTTCTTTCTATGTAGCAGTTGATACATATAATTTTATGTAATGATGGAATCATATGAATTGTCATTGCTCAATATCTTCCTTCAATTTTTTTTCTTTATTTCACTTTTCAGAACCCGATTTCATCAGGTAGCTCGGCAAATAAGAATACATCGGGACCAATAACTTTATAGGTGTTTATTGATGTTCAATACAGTTTTTGTTTGTGATGAGGTTTAAATCGGTATGATTAGTTCAGTTAAGATTCGTACGTATGTTACTGACATGTGCAAAACTTCATACAAATGGGTTTGAAAGAATAGATAATAGACTGTGCATACATGAAATAACGTAATGATGAGAACTGTTATAAGACTATACATGGGATAGTTTCCTGTTAGAATATCTTCCCATGAGTTCATTATATATGCTATACTTGTAATATTAGGTTTTAACTATTTGAGGGATAGGTAGTGTTGTTTGGGGATGTGTATACAAAACATAAACCGGGTGATTTTTGATGGTAAAGTGGGCATAAATGATGCAGTGAACTACTTTTATGACCTAGTTTTCTTTTAAGGTAATGAAAGTGGTGTGAATGCATTATTCGTTGCGTACTTTTGTAACAATACATTGTGCATTGTATATGGAAAATGTCTTCCAGCGGCTTGTAACGGGATGCTATATTTGTGACATATTAATTTTCTAGTTCATATTATGGCTTATTAATTAGTTCTTGTAAAATGTTATTGTAGACTTTTAAAGCAGACACAACTTATTTACTTCATGATTGACTTAAGTTTTTAGTAGTTACATTAACTGATTACTAAACATTTGGTTATAACATTTTTACTGAAGAAAACAAAAAAAAAAAAAAGAATCGTTATATTTTTTCACAAAGTTGTAGCTTTAAAAACCATATGTTTATTTGTAATGCTAGTATATTCGAAATGTTGCTGCATACAGATTTGTTGACTGATATATACTGTAAACTTGGAGGAATGGCTGAGTTACTTCAGTTGATTTGGATTCATTTGAATCCGGGTTTATTCATGGGTGTTGGTCACTCTGTTGTAAACCTAATATAGTAGGCTTACAACGAGAGTGGGAGAGAGGGTGGGACTTTTCCTCCAAGTAAAATAATACTGGCAAAGTTGGCAGGATACTGAAGTTGGACACACTGCAACCTTTACAAACAACAAACAGTTGATGGTGAGTGTCATGGCAAAATATTGAACTAAATGATCTAACAGTTTTGTTGATAATTGGATAAAGTGTTAATAGAATTATATTTAAAGCTTAGCCAGTGAGTGAAAACTTTCTTAACATGTTGCCCTATGCCAATTTTTTGTGTGCAGTCCTTAAATTTCACACATGAACGACTATTCTTGGTTATAGTAAGGTAATACATATTTGTTTGATTTTAAAGGTTTCAAGACGCTTGCTAGGATCGGTTGCTGGATGTCGAAGCAGTCATTAACGAGTTTTGTTACGAAGCTTTGGGAGACTATCGTATTAGATCATGAGGTTGAGAGATAGGATCTGGGGAACCAATAAATGCTTAGAATATGGCTATGTCGACGTCTCTTCTGAAAGGAGTCGGCATCATTCAAGGCTACGTTTCATCAAAGGTTTGTATTTTAAAACTTTAAGAACGCACTTGTAGAGTCTAAAACATTAAAACATGATCAAGAATATCATACTATAATTTTCGTATTATTTGATTAATTTTCTCATGCAATTACAGTCTTTGGTCATTTGTCAAGTGATTTAATTTCTAATCACGTATTTTTATTTTTCAGGAATGTACTGTCAAGCGCCATCATAGATTTCTTGAATAACTGGAATAACTGCAACGAAGGAATGTGTACTGCGCACTTGATAAAGTTTTGATGTTAATTTGGCAACGGCCGCTTCAAGCGACTTTGAAGACGGCGGGAAGCTAGGCATGTCGGACGTTACTTTGGCTTGGAGTCTTTGCTGTATAAGATGTCTGAGGTCTGAAATGTAAGGATGAACGTCTGTCGCATTATCACTGGTACATTGCAACCGAGGCCACGTGGGAGCTGAGGCAAGGAAAAAAGGAAGCTACGCTGAGAGTCACAGTGGGTCAACAGGGGCCGTGTTGAGTCGCATCATGGCATCAGAGCCATGGTGAGAATCACTGGTCAACTGAGGCCACGCTGGGAGTCCTAGCAGGGCAGTGATTGGCGACATCCAAGGTTACGCTGCGAGTAACAGGTGAGCTTAGGAAATCGTGGCGGTAGCGGCCGTTGGAGGGTGATCGATGATGACTTCGGCTGAGTTGATGGTGACGATTAGCAACAGCTTGAGGCCGTAACGGGATGTTCTCCGGGGTGTCACTTCTATGTCGCCGTCGTCATAGAGGTGTTACAAGCAGAATCCATGCGGGGAATCGCGGCAGCAGCGCCGGGAGCTGGGCGGTATACTTCTGTCGTCATAGTAGTTTAAGGTTAGTTATTGTAATATTGTTGAAGTAAAACTAGGTGATATTTGATTAATATAATTATCAGATATATTTGTGAAATATACATATCTACTGAGTAATTAATTTAATACCTTGATATATTTGTGAAATATATATATCGACTGAGTAATTAATACCATATTGCTGGTTGTTAATGACTAGTATTGTACGACTTTGTAGATTTCTTAGATTTTTACTTTACGTTTATTTGCAGGGTTGTGGTAGATCCAGCACTGAGGTTCTGACAGACAATTCGTCGTGTCAAAACTGTTGAGCGCAAACAGACGACGCTGACTTGAGTCACCTGACGACAGTTTCTCCACTTATGAAAGGAGGATTAGTAGACAGTTGTTTTTTTGGGGGTGAAATTGGTTGTCTTTTTACTGAGAAATTATGGGACTTTGGATAGCTAAAAAATATTAAATTCCATTCTCAGGAGAAAGTTATGGTTGTAATGTTTTAGCGATATATATATTTTTTTTTATTTCAATGTAAAGCTGGCTAATCGGGAATTTTGAATTGCTTGAAAAAGATTATTTACTGGAGACAAGTTCTTGGATTTGATGTTTCGGAATTTGTAGCAGACTTGTCTGGTTGTCAGTAGGCAAATTTCGATGTATAAAGCAAGATCGAACCTTGTAACTAGTGCCCCATTCAGAGATGACATGAATTGGAATCATGGGCAACTGATGTAATTAACGATTTTTTTTTTTTCTGTAAAAAGTTGTACTGAGATGATCCTGGGCCTCATAAGATACTTCCCTCCTCCTTTCCCTCCTCCTACTCCACTTCCTTACTTTTACTGTGTTTGTCTTACCACCTAAGGATCAAATAGCCTAATCATCAAAAACGGAACAAGAGAGAACCATATTTGGAGTAGATCTGATCACATCTATTTTTCTGTTGATAGAACTATGCCGGTTAGATATTGATCAAGGTGAATCTATTCCCTCCTCTTACAAGGCGACAGCTTTGATTTTGTTATCGACTCTTGATTTGAAATCCTCTATTATCATGAACAATACTTTGTATTGAATGAGCAAGGAGATTAATGAAAAAGAAAAGTACCGTTATGAACACTACGGTAACACTGAAGGACTGGACAGTTCTTAGAAGGCGGCAGATTTAACTTTTCTAATATATCATGATCTGAAATGATGCATTATCTTTTAACAATACTCTGTATTGAACGAGTCTAAAAAGGGTTAAATCCCTTGTGAACCCATATGAAAATATATCTAATCCTTTTTATTCATGACATCTAGAGTGAAGTGAAGACTTCCGAATCTTATATTGGCACAGGCTACAGGAAGACTATTTTCCATGTCGAACCTTCGACGAAAGGTCTTTTACTGAAGATGAACAATATATCTATACCACCTTGTCTATACACTACGTTCTCTAATGATGGATGAATAACTTTGAAACCTCTTTGACTTGACATGAACTCTGATAGGTAATTCTACCTGTGAATGACCCTCTTGATTTTCTACCTATTTTGTAACGTAACAAACATTGACAATGTTATGTTTGGAAAAGACGTGTTCATCTAACAAGGTTTTTTTTTTTTTTTTTTAAAGAAAGGAGACAGTCCGTGTTGTATATAAAGTACTCTAGACATATTCAGAAGAATAAGTTCGATAATAGAAAAATAGTTGCAATGCTTTGAAAGTGAAGTTTGCTCCCCAAGCTGATTATATTGCTTCATAAGATCACATTGAGAAAGTATGAAATTTGTACTCGAGCTGCTTATAGTGCTTCATTGAAAGTAGACTGCTAAAAGTGGTGCACGTTACATAAGGTGACAGCATTGTAAAACAATTGTAGGGAAATGATCAATTTCACAACTAAAGTATTAAGCATAAATACTTTAGGAAAAGGTAGATAGTATGGAACTTTAATTGAAGAATGATCTCAAAAACTAGTCAGACTTCTTTGACGTTGAAAGTTAAACTGAAGATTTGAAGCGGAAACACTTCTCTGATGTGAATTGGATCTCGCTGATGTGAATTGGAATGTTTAAAAGTTTTAACATCAAATAATTGTGAACATACTATGAGGAATTTAAGGTAATTGAAACATAACCCTCTAATAACCTTAGAACCATAACAGGCCAATTTTCGATATTTATAAGCTTTACCATGACTTGCAGCTATCTTGCCAAATGACTGGTGGCAGGTGGATTGGTTACAGCACGTGTAGAGGAAGAAGGGTTCAGCTATCTTGCCAAATTAATGGTGGCAGCTGCCATGCAGGTGACTGGTTACAACACGTGTAGAGGATGAAGATGTCCCTTATGCAGTCACGTGATACACTCTTCAAGTCTCTGGAAGATTGATCGCCTGTCCTTCACATGATGTCAAGTTTATCTCCATTATTTTGTTCAGCATTTAGATGGCTTGCTACTTGCTTGGATTATACCCTATCGTTCTTAATGTGAAATCTATTGTAGGTTGTAGTGTTGAAGGTTAATGAATCTTAATAGGAATTGAAGTCTCATATTCTCTACTATTTAAGTACTTTAAGCCTATAAGGTATAAATTTCTAAGTACTTTAAGCCTATAAGGTATAAATTTCTATCTTTGGGAAGGGAAACATGATGACGTCTTAATCATTTTCCATGGCGAGATTAAGGGAATAATAATCACCAGCCAATCATTTAGCATAACTATGTTTCTGGTCGCTATCTCTGCTCATGCAGGATTTGTACTCTGTCTCTCTTCGCTTGATTGGATGAAGACGACGACGACACGGCGACGTTTTGGTCGCCTTCAGTGTTCGTTGTAGAGTACTGGCTACATCTGTATCTGCGTGAAGGAAGGAGGAGTTTTGTTTGGTCCTCTTTAAGATGAGGTCGATTATTATCTTCAGGCGTGCAAGACGATCGCATATAGGTGGAAAAATGAGGATCGCCTTCAGTGTTGCAGGTGGCAAAATGAATCTGCTTCGTGTAGATGGAATGGGCTTGGTCGGCAACAGTATTGTGAGATGCTCGTCTTCATCGGTGATCGGATGGGCTTGGTCGTCAACACGTGTGGGAGAGATGAGCAATCGGCTTAGTGTTGAAGATGGAATGGGCCTGGTCGGCAACCGGTTTTCGGAAAGATGATCGCCTTTATCGTTAATCGGATGGGCTTGGTTAACAGGCGTGGGAAATACTAGGAGAGATGGAGCCTCTCCGACAGGTGTTGGAAAGATGAGATCGTCTTCACGTTGAAGATAGGATGGGCTTGGTCGCCAACAGGTTTGGAGATGAAGGTCTCTCAACGTTGGAGATGGGCTTGGTCGACGACAGGTGTTGGAAGGATTAGGATCGCCTTCAACGTTGCAGGTGGGCTTGGTCGCCAACAGGTTTGGGAATGATGAGGGTCGTCTTCAGCGTTGGAGATGGGCTTGGTCGACGACAGGTGTTCGAAGGATTAGGATCGCCTTCAACGTTGCAGGTGGGCTTGGTCGCCAACAGGTTTGGGAATGATGAGGGTCGTCTTCAGCGTTGGAGATGGGCTTGGTCGACGACAGGTGTTGGAAGGATTAGGATCGCCTTCAACGTTGCAGGTGGGCTTGGTCGCCAACAGGTTTGGGAATGATGAGGGTCGCCTTCAACGTTAGAGATGGGCTTGGTCGACGACAGGTGTGGTTGGATTAGGATCGACTTCAACATTGCAGGTGGGCTTGGTCGCCAACAGGTGTGGGAGAAAAGATGATCGCCTTCATCGTTAATGGAGATTGGCGTGGTCGATGTTGGGGGTTAAAGGACGCTTAGCGTTCGAGATGGAATGGGCTTGGTCGTCAACAGGTTCAGGGAAAGATCGCCTTTAGCGTTCAAGAAAATGGAATGGGATGGGCTTTTTCGCTAACAAGGTGTGGCAAAGATGAGGATGATCTTGAGCGATAATGGAGATGGGCTTGGTCGCCACCAGTTGTGGGAGAGAGGAGGAGAATCGACTTCAGTGTTATGAGAACTGAATGGAATGGGCTTGGTCGCCAGCAGGTTTGGGAAAGATCGCCCTCAGCGTTGAAGAGGATGGGATTGGCTTGGTCGCATTGCGTTGTGTATTGGGAAAGGAACTTTGATAACTATCTATTGGTATCGCAAGATAAACATGACTGCATAATGAAAGAAAGTACTTTCTACTGTAATATGATGGAAGGAAAATCGGCGATGAATACTTTATAATCTCCATGATGTAAGTTGAAGAGTCATCTTCTAAAGGTAGGGTATGTGTATCATTTCAGTTTTGCACGGTAAGTATGATTATCACGGTAATGTTTCACAAGCACAAGTTGCAATGGTAGTTCATTTAGTAAATGTGCCAAACTATTGTCTAGTTATGTATATATTGGTGAATCATTAAGTGTCCTCGTTCACTGACTTTTTAGATTATTCACAAAGGCCACAAACTATTCATACGAAGTAAACATCCTTTCAACAAAAATCACCAATTCCAGGTCATTTGGCTTAATTGTTGAGACTGGTTGGAGCCATCATAGGATGTATGTGACTTGCTGGGTCGAACAGCTGGTTGGAGCGAGCCGAGGTATATTTGACATGAGGAGAGACTGGGCAAGGCAGACGAGTGGTCATTCTGAGGTGTTAGAGCAGTCGACCGTATTGCACCGGAAGCGTTGCACATTGGAAACGGGAATAAAACTCCAACAATGTGAATGCACACCAGCATCTTCAAAGGATTTTGATTCGGGGACTATGAAAATTACGTTTAAATGCTAAAATTGTCAAGACTGTTATAGTGTTCAACTTGGAAATTTTCTAATTTATAAAATGGTTGCCCAGAAAACTTAATAGTACCCTCAGCCATATTGGATATTTGCTGAAATTAGCCTTTCTGTGCAACACGTACAATTCCCAATCCCCAAGAAGTCTCTTCGAACGCTCTTCAGCCATTGAAGCTCCACGTTGCAGTGCTGGTTTCTCGGAGAATCTTCAAGTTTCCACCTACTACTTGTCATTGTTCCTGGATGTACTGTTGATGAAGCCGTTGCTTCCTTTGGCTCCCATGTTATGCATTGAAGTCTCGCTATGGCGATAAACCGTCATAGTTCAAATTATGTCCCTTCAACCAGCTCCAACCAGATGTGCTCATCATGGTGTCTATGAGTCTTAACGTAGTCACAAGTGTTTCATCACTGTCCATCTCACCTCGCACTCAACAAGCACATTTCATCCACATTCCTGACATATCTGGAATTTTTCAAGAATGTATCGGCCGGTGCTGTGCTGCAGATGGCTGAACTTATTAATGAATAAAGATGCAATGAAAAAAAAGTGTTTTCCCTTTTAGTGCCTTCCTTATGTATGTAAAGAAAATAAGAATTGAACACTGTTGAATGATACGATACCTTGTCACTTTCATTAAATAAAAGAAATAGAAATAAGTACTTTTGTTTTGTGGCCACATTCCTCTCACCGGACACAATATGATTGCTATGGTCACTGCTTTAAACTTGCTGATAGATTATAAATTCAAGAATGGTTGGTCTTTAATAGGTATCGTTTGAGAAAAGAGAAAATCGGCATATGTATCCCAGTATCGCTTTGACCGTCTCGTGCATAATTCCAATTTATTACTGTATTCACCCATTAGTTATCATAAGTGAGATTACCATCCTCTACGTAACCCATACCATAATTCTTCACTCAGGGCGTTAGATATACACACACACACACACACACACACACACACACACACACACACACACACACATATATATATATATATATATATATATATATATATATATATATATATATATATATATATATATACCTGGTGGTCTAGGTATCTTGTTTGGTTGCAAGCTCCATCTTGTAAGACAAGGTGCTTCACCTCACACCATGGCTGAGCTCCATTCCACGCTAACAGGAAGGGCTAGGCCTGACTGTACGTACTTCTGGGACGTCCAAAAGGACGCCTATCTCCCTCATATGAAGTATTCCCTCACTGTCACTGCGCCAACCAACTTCCGCCTCCATTAGGCTAGAACACAATATTCCTGTTTCCGTTAAGGCAATAATTCCTAGAGAGCTGGACCACGTGTTTACCTCCGCTAGCCCAACAATGTTGCTACCCCTGTCACAATACGCTAAAATTGCAACCTATCCGCCAAATTCAAATTTTATGAAACCTGTCCTTTATAACACACACACACACACACACACACACACACACACACACACACACAATTGTTCGTTGTTTCTACGTTTTGCAAGGTAGCACCAGGAACACACGAAGAATGGTCTCATTTGCACACATCTATTCTCTAAGTGCCATGTGTAATGCACCGAAACCACAACCCCCTATCCAAAACCAGGGACAACAGACCTTTAGTGGTTTCCTCCGACGGCTTCTCATACCAGGGTTCAGTCCATAGACATCACGTCGACTCCTGTATACCACATTGCTCCAATTTACTCTTATCCCGCGCACGCCTTTCGCCCTCCTGCATATTCAGGCCCTGAGCACTCAAAATGATTTTCACTTCGTCCTTCCATCTCCAAACTGGCTTCCCTTTCTCTTGTCCCTTCTGCTTCTGACACATATATCTTCTTTGTCAACCTCTCATCATTCAGTTTCTTCAGATGTCCAAACCACTTCAGCACATACCCTTCAGCCAGCCTTCTCAACTACACTTTTATTATTGTCATACCTCTCTTACTCGATCAACCCTCATCACACTACATATTGTCCTCAAACATTTCATTTCCGACATATGCATCCTTCTCAGTACATTCTCATCTATATCCTATGCTTCGTAACCATACAACATCAATAGCACTACACTCACTTCAGATATCCATTCTCGCCCTCCCAAAGAGCAAACTCTCTTTCCACGCACTCTTCAATACTCCCAGAACCTTCAACCCCAAACACTTTATAACTCACCTCTGCGTTTATGGTTCCATTTGCTGCCGTGTCCACTCCCAGATATCTAAAACTCTCATTTCTTCCAAATGTTTTCTATACAAACTCACACCCCCAACTAACCTGTATATCTGCACTATTAAACCTAATAACTTTGCTTTTATTCACACTTGACTTCCATCTTTCACACCCTCCCTAACTCAGACATCATTCTCACTAGAATCTACCACCAATGCCGTGTCATCAGCACACAACTGACTCGCTGTGAGTATAGGTTACTGAAGTGTAAGCTTTTTATTTGTACTGAGGGGTTGCGTATACCTGGGTGACGAGCATGTTAATGTGGGTCTGTTTCGGGAGGATCTCTGTTTCATTATGAAGGTTTTGAGTGTTTATGGTTGCTAGGCAGCCAGTGATTGTTCGTAGAACACTATTTTGTGTGATTTGCAGCTTTCTTACATTTGCTTTTGAGAAAGTGGAAGGTCAGGATAGCAAGGCACAGTATAAAGTGGAGCGGATGAATTGTTTGTGTAAGATACTAAGGGATTCTTTTTCTTGTCCACATCTGGTACCAGTTCGTGTTCTGAGATGCATTTGTGTTGCTTTCGTATTCATGTTACTACTAGTGTTGGAAGTGAATTCATCAGTGTATCGTTTGTGACGTCTAGAGAGGTTAGTGTTTTGTTCATTGGTGGAGACTGTCCATTTAAGGTGACTGGAAAGTGTGTCTGTGGTTGTAGGAAGTAAACACGTAGGGAGCAGAATATACACGATACCATGATATCTTCATATTGTTTTACTGAACTACAAAACTCTTGTGAATTCATGATGCTAGTGGAAGTTAAGTGAATTTTTTTTAAGAGGTTCTTTTGATTTTTATAAGTGATTCCCTTGTTTTCACTTATGTTTCCAGATGGTTGACCCCCCCCCCCTTTCCAATTCTTGGTATTATCACTCTATAGGGCATACAGCAAATTAGGTTTGGTTTGGTTGAAGTTGTTTTTCCTATGGCTTTTGATGGTGGGGGGTAGATGTGTAAAATGGTGATTTTACCCATTTCAGTCATAGCATAAAATCATGTTACTGTCTCTATCAGTTCCGTTGAGTATATGGGGTCTGACATACCTGATTGTACTAGTTGTCTTATGTAATACTGTTTAGTAATATAGAATTTCTCATTCATACCATGCTGGTATTTTCGACATCACAACAATTGTATAATAAACACATGAAATGGTTTCTCAAATATGTTGCGACCCCCAGGGGATATCAGGGGAAGTGGCCGTGACTTGTCCACATGAGCAGTATTTTTACTTTCGACGGGTTGGAAGAGTGACTTAAGATTGGTGTAAAATATACAAATATTGCTGCTATTGAAGCACTGATATTGAGCGCGAGACTTACATGAACAATACAAAATCAGTCTGCGATGTGAGGAGACAATAGTTCTTATATATGGAACAAGATTTTTCCATTCTATGACATTTTCAGCATCCTAACTGTTACTTGGTATTTCCAGGGTTCAGAATGTTTTGTTTCTTCTGTGGGCTTCTATTTTAGCAAGTATATAGTGTTATTAGATCACAACAGCTCTTCCTTTACTTTCTAAGTTTGCATATATTGGTTATAATTTTGCATCCTTCAGCTTTCATAAATTTGCAGGATATGATTCTTGGCATTGCAACACTGACCCTCGACCAGTTGTGCATTATACAAAAGCTGGATTTTACCATTTCCTTTATCATTCTAACACTTTTTCATAAAGACTTGTATTTTGTAGTTTCTCTCATAACTAGTTGCACAGTACAGGCTATGTAAATACAGAGCACGATTCTCGTACAGTCGTTCAGGCTGAAGAGTGACACAAGGCGCCAGTTGCTTAGTGTGTGTTGTGCGTTATGGATTACACCCTGAGGCGCTTAGTACATTAAATACTATTTGGCAAGAAGTGTTATGTCGACCGATAATATTATTTCAAATACATCTGTGTATGTACGGTGTGTTTTAATCATTTTGATTATTTCAAACACATCTGTGTATGTACGGTGTGTTTTAATCATTTTGATTATTTCAAACACATCTGTGTATATACGGTGTGTTTTGATCATTTTGATTTTTAAGAAAATGTTAGATTGTGGCTAAGAAAAGAAAAATTGCCAGAAACGACTTCAGACTGGCTTTTGACTTGACCCCTGAGCTAAACCATCCCACCCAAGGGTCGTCCTGTCATCTAGCAGCAAGCTGGAAGGCTCGTACTTCTGTGTTGTGTTCTAGTGGCCAAAAACGTATCTGATGATGGAAAAAATCGGCAGAGGGGAAAGAATCGGATCAGGAGCTTCATCAACGAAGAAAATTGGAATCGGATCACGAGCTTCAGCACGGGGAAAAAAAAAAAAAAATGAAGATTGCTTCGCAGTAATGTACAGTAAGTTCCTCCATGTCTATGCGTGATGATAAGGTCCTCCATGTTTCCGAGAGAAGAGTTGCTGGTTCTAGGTGTATGATCTCTTTTCTCTTATGAAATCGTTCATGACCCTTAAATGATTACTGAAGAGAGGGGCATTAGCAGTTTTCACTAATATGATTCATCTTTCGATATGAAATGACTCGTTTGTTATAAGGTCGAGAGGTAAGTAAGGAGCTTAGATGATTATTAATGATGAAATCTTACGCTGTGTAGAACAGACCCCCTTATGTAGTAATCCTATCCTAATGCCTTTTGACAGCTGAATTGGCGTATGATATCGATATAAATATCCGAATTAGTGTAATAATTAAGAAAATATATAAAAAGCTCGCCTAACCGTAGGCGAGGAGATTTATTTCACAGGAGGTGCTTTCTCTAAAATCCCGCCCTTCCACTGACATATTTTCGTAAAAGTTTGATTGGTCAACTGTGGCCAATTCTAAGGAAATAACACTGTAGTAAACTTAATACTGAGAATTTCACCATTGACTTTCCATGCAATACCTTTTCGACATTTGTTAATGAAAATATACTAGCAGGGATTTTAAGCTTTCGGTGGTATTTCATGTGTGGCGGGGTGGCGACGAGAATGGATGAAGGCAGCAAGTAGAATATGTACGTGTATATATGTCTGTATATATATATATATATATATATATATATATATATATATATATATATATATATATATATATATATATATATTATCCCTGGGGATAGGGGAGAAAGAATACTTCCCACGTATTCCCTGCGTGTCGTAGAAGGCGACTAAAAGGGAAGGGAGCGGGGGGGCTGGAAATCCTCCCCTCTCGTTTTTTTTTTTTTTTTTTTTTTCCAAAAGAAGGAACAGAGAAGGGGGCCAGGTGAGGGTATTTCCTCAAAGGCCCAGTCCTCTGTTCTTAACGCTACCTCGCTATCGCGGGAAATGGCGAATAGTATGAAAAAAAATATATATATATATATATATATATATATAAATATATATATATATATATATATATATATATATATATATATATATATATATATATATACGTTGAAACGTATAGGTATGTATATGTGCGTGTGGGCGTTTGTGTATATACATGTATGTGGGTGGGTTGGGCCATTCTTTCGTCTGTTTCCTTGCGCTACCACGGTAACGCGGGAGACAGCGACTAAGTATAATAATATATATATATATATATATATATATATATATATATATATATATATATAATATATATATATATATATATATATATAATATATATATATATATATATATATATATATATATATATATATATATATATATATATATATATATATATATATATATATATATATATATATTTATCCCTGGGGATAGGGGAGAAAGAATACTTCCCACGTATTCCCTGCGTGTCGTAGAAGGCGACAAAAAGGGGAGGGAGCGGGGTGCTGGAAATCCTCCCCTCTCAATTTTTTTTTTAATTTTCCAAAAGAAGAAACAGAGAAGGGGGCCAGGTGAGGATATTCCCTAAAAGGCCCAGTCCTCTGTTTTTAACGCTACCTCGCTAACGCGGGAAGTGGCGAATAGTTTGAATATATATATATATATATATATATATATATATATATATATATATATATATATATATATATATATATATATATTCTTTCACACTATTCGCCATTTCCCGCATTAGCGAGGTAGCGTTAAGAACAGAGGACTGGGCCTTTTAGGGAATATCCTCACCTGGCCCCCTTCTCTGTTCCTTCTTTTGGAAAATTAAAAAAAAAATTGAGAGGGGAGGATTTCCAGCCCCCCGCTCCCTCCCCTTTTAGTCGCCTTCTACGACACGCAGGGAATACGTGGGTAGTATTCTTTCTCCCCCTATCCCCAGGGATATATATATATATATATATATATATATATATATATATATATATATATATATATATATATATATATAGGAAATGATTTTATGGAAGTTACTTCCGCTGATTTGTCAAATGTGTCATGTAAGTACTGCTTTACATATCAAATTATGGTGTATTGACTAAAAAATGAAATATCAGTTACTTGATTGTTCTGATCCATTTCCTGTTTCAGCACAAATTCTATCCTTTGCATTGTTGCTGTAATCTGTGGGAAATGTTATAAAGACATTCATGGTTCCGCACGACTGTAATTAATTTCTCTTCGTCCATCTTGCGACGTACGATAGTGTGATCTCAACTGAGGCAGCTCAGTAGCTGCTGTCGGTAGTAGTTACCCGTGTTAATGCTACGTTCACACTGTCTAACACATACAGGATCAGGACCTGATCGTTACTGGATAGACACAGCAAAATATTCTCGCCGAGAAACCTGACCGACGGTGCAGATGCGGTGTAATGTGAAAACAAACAATGGTTATACCATTGAATCATATTTTGTCGGGCCGGTACGGTATGTTGATTTATCAGTGAAGTTACTTCTAGTGTGAATCAGGCTTTAGGAGGGCTGTAACAAAAACAGTAGAAATTGGTGTAAATGTTGCGTACAAACTTACCTTTAGCCGCAGTAAATGCGCTGTTGAATCATCCAGATGTAGATGCTGGTCTTGGAAGATGAAACTTTGACGGAGGACCATACTCTCTGGGTAATATATGGGTCATTCCCTCTAGATGAAATGCCTACTTGCTGAGTTTTCTGCCATAGTAAAAGAACTTCTTGCAAGAATCAGTTACAATAAGTGAATTTCATCTCATCCCTTGATGTACAGCTACGTTGTTTGATAATCAGTGTCCACTATCTGTGGTTTAAGGTCGATATATTTAGTGTTCGTTCATGGTCTTGAATAATCTTGAACGCATGGTGTTCCTTTTGTCGATTAGTGATTACAAATTGATGTTGACGGACTAAATATTGGCGACCCTGGTAGTTGATAACAAATAACCAACCAACCATATTGTGACGTACGCAAGGTAACCCCCTATGATAAACTTGAACAATAGGTATGTTACACTCGTGATTTCTTGAACGGGATAACCAATGGCAGGAGAAATTCCACCAGCTATATTGCTGATCCCATCATGGCTATAAGGACGGGCAACGATAAGCGACAAGCGCCCCAGGGACCTGATATAATCAATAGCAAGCAATGGCCATTCCAGACTAAACGTCCATCCGCTCGTTCAAAACAATAGTTCAAAGTTGCATGATGTAATATTAGAGAATCTATCATCCAGCCTTGATTCTTATATTTCTGTTCAGGCAGTCACATACGGACAAATTCAATGTGCTTTCAGAAGTGTGAATCATGGATACCCAGTTTTCAGTAGTGCTGCCTGTATTTAGATCATTGGGGAGAAAGTATAGGCAACATACCTTGATGAGATGAACTCCAATGTTTATCAGTTGCAACTGTGTTGGAATATGATTTCAAGTCAGTTGTTAATAGATATGTTTTACTGGTAGCAACCTATGCTTGTGTATCAACGTGTGCTTCCTTCAGCCTTGTGACTTGATTGGGTATGTTTATGATATAAATATATCCCGTGTCGTTTTCTGATAATCATATTCCAATATCAGTCTTGTACTATTTTATTTTTATGTATCACATCTTTCTTCAAGGTAAAGTGTCACTGTCACCTGCCCGGCTGATGCATGTTGGCCAATTTGGTTCAAAAGTTTGTTGAATATTGCTGTCAGTGGTGTTGTCATGACGGTGGAATAAGAGAAAATCCGGCCTCCTTCTTAAAGTTTATTTTTCAAAAACAAAGTTAAACAATGATGATTGTAGAGGGCATTACTAAAATAAACACACATATACAATTTTATGGGAAGACTAAAGCAAACCTACTATTTACATTAACGCAAATACAATTATATATATACTGAAGCAACAACAACATCAACAACAACCCCCTCAATTAAACTCAAGTCAAACCACTTATAACAGAAAATTCATTAAATTTTACGTTCCATACAGGTTTTGTAAATATGTCTGCAACGTCATCCTCTGATGGCGTACACACTGCTATTCTCTAACACCATTTTGTACTTCCGATCTAACAAAATGAAATTCAGTATCCATATGTTTTGATATTTGATGATTTAAAGGATTTTTGGCTAATGCTGTTGCTCCTCTGTCACATCTTTGTATATCTGCAAACAACTGTTTTAAGAAATGAACGTCCTACATAGCACTTAAGGCCATATTCTCTGATTCACATGATGCTACAATTTTCTGCTTTCTACTTTTCCATGAAAGTAGTGGTCCATTACTACTTACCTTGTAACTGCAATCTGTAATAAGATATCTATCTTCCATTGAACCCCAGTGTCACAAAAAAACAATCAAATTCAATGTGTTATTTGATATTGTTAACTTCAAATCACTCATTCAGTACAGTAGACTAAAATGTGCAAGGGTTTGGTTGGCCATATGCTGAGACAACTGTGTTACAAGTCAGGCCTTGTACCTGACATAATGTAAATTAAACTTCCAATAATTTCTCTGTACGTTTTAGCATCTGCTAGCTCTTTGGAGTCACTACTAATCATCTTGTTTACCTTGAATCACATGGGATTAACTTAGGATTACAATTAATCATCTTGTTTACCTTGAATCACATGGGATTAACTTAGGATTACAATTAATCATCTTGAATTTACTGAGTATTCTCTGCAAATATTTGATATGATTAATTCTAATACAATCTTCCTCAAAATTAGACTCAGTACCTAGAAACCATGATGATTTCCTAAATCCTTCATCTTATATTTGATACACAAGGAATCCTTAACATGAAATACATTTTCATTACTTGCAGCAATGATAATGTCATCCACCCAAATGGAAATGATAACTTTTGATTCACTATCAATTCTGGTATAAACACATGAATCAGCAAATGATTGTTCAAAATTTTCAGACAATAGAAAAGTAGGGTGGGGGAGGGGGCGAAAATTCTGGGAGCCTTGAAGAATGTGTGGAAGTCGAGAACATTATCTCGGAAAGCAAAAATGGGTATGTTTGAAGGAATAGTGGTTCCAACAATGTTGTATGGTTGCGAGGCGTGGACTATGGATAGAGTTGTGCGCAGGAGGATGGATGTGCTGGAAATGAGATGTTTGAGGACAATGTGTGGTGTGAGGTGGTTTGATCGAGTAAGTAACGTAAGGGTAAGAGAGATGTGTGGAAAAAAAAAGAGCGTGGTTGAGAGAGCAGAAGAGGGTGTTTTGAAATGGTTTGGTCACATGGAGAGAATGAGTGAGGAAAGATTGACCAAGAGGATATATGTGTCAGAGGTGGAGGGAACGAGGAGAAGAGGGAGACCAAATTGGAGGTGGAAAGATGGAGTGAAAAAGATTTTGTGTGATTGGGGCCTGAACATGCAGGAGGGTGAAAGGAGGGCAAGGAATAGAGTGAATTGGAGCGATGTGGTATACCGGGGTTGACGTGCTGTCAGTGGATTGAATCAAGGCATGTGAAGCGTCTGGGGTAAACCATGGAAAGCTGTGTAGGTATGTATATTTGCGTGTGTGGACGTATGTATATACATGTGTATGGGGGTGGGTTGGGCCATTTCTTTCGTCTGTTTCCTTGCGCTACCTCGCAAACGCGGGAGACAGCGACAAAGCAAAAAAAAAAAAAAAAAAAAAGAAAAGTATGTAACATATTGTTCCAATTGCATGCACTCTGTTTCAAACCATACAATGATTTCTTCAATTTACATACAAGCTTTTCACCATTTTTGCTAGTTTTGACAGAACCTTCTGGTTGTACTAAATAAAGCTGACAGTCTATATCACCAAATAAGTAGTCTTTACATCCACCTGGTGAACTGTTAAATTGTGTTGTACAGCTAACTGCATCAACATATGAATTGAAGTAACATGAGCTGTTGGTGATAATGTTTCTTGATAATCTATTCCTTGAACTTGTGAATAACCTTTTGCTACATATCTTGCTTTGAACTTTTCTTCATTGTCTGGACCTAGCTTCACTGCATACACCCATCTTCCCCCAGTACAGATCGACTTTCTGTTAGCGTTGTGAGCTCATATGTATCATTATCTGCCAGAGCCTTCATTTCTTCATCCATTGCTTTCTTCCACTAGTGGTAATCTGAGGATGAGATTGCCTCTTCGTATGTTCTTGGAACATTTGCCATTGTAACGATAGTCGATAGAACACTTAACACCTGTAACACTAGTCGACAGAACACTTAGCAATGTTTAATGCTTCTGATTCCGTATCATAATCCCTTAGATACTTGGCTTTGTTGTTCTGTCTGAGGATATCTCCTCTCTTGCTCATTTGTATCTTCCTTTACTTCACCTTTTTCACCATCTTGTTCACTATCTTGATTCACCTTCTCACACTGTGGTTTTGAGTCTGGCGACACAGGCCTTGCATATTCATATTCAGGCTCTGGCATCACTCTTTCTTGCTTGAATTTGTCTTTGAATTTAACACATCTTACTATCATTGCCTGTATAAATTCCCTGTTCACTGCATCCATCTAACTTTTTCTTATTTTGCACATATGCATAACATGCAGTTCCAAATACATGCGTCTTACTCAAATTTCATTTCTTTCCTGTAAGCATCTCATAAGGTTTTTTTTCCAGTCCTTTGATTATAACACCTGTTGCAAATATAAGCTGAAGTCTTCACAGCATAAGTCCATAATTTCTTTGGCAACTTGGCTTCAAACAGTATATACCTAGTTATGTCAAAAAGGGATCTGCATGATCTCTCCACTGTGCCATTTTGATGTGGTGAACATGGTGTTGAAAATTCATGCTTAATGCCATTTTTGATAAGAAGTGGCCTAAACTTTGTAGAGGAAAACTCAGCACCATTTGCTTGAATGATATGGAGCAGTATCTGCCAAGATCCCTCTGTGGCAGCCACATTACCACTCTTACAATTCAGAAAATACACCATAATTGCACCAGAATAATCATCTACAAATGAAATTGCATATCTGAAACCTCTAACAACAGGTTCAACTGGACCTGATAAATCACAATGAACTAATTCAAGTTGATAAGTAGCACAGTTGTCAGCTTCTCTTCACCTATATTGAGACATTTTTCCCATAACACATTTACTATGATTATCATTTTTGTCAGCGATGTTCATACCATTTACAACACCCTCTAGTTTGAGTACAACCTTCGCATTACAGTGTCAAAAAATTGTATGCTGCTCTTCTATGGTCTGTGCATTTCATTTGAGATAATTTACATTATTAAGAAAATACGATTTTTGCAGGGAAAAAATGCAATTGAGTGGGAGATGTATAAAAGAAAGAGACAGGAGGTCAAGAGAAAGGTGCAAGAGGTGAAAAAAAGGGCAAATGAGAGTTGGGGTGAGAGAGTATCATTAAATTTTAGGGAGAATGAAAAGATGTTCTGGAAGGAGGTAAATAAAGTGCGTAAGACAAGGGAGCAAATGGGAACTTCAGTGAAGGGTGCAAATGGGGAGGTGATAACAAGTAGTGGTGATGTGAGAAGGAGATGGAGTGAGTATTTTGAAGGTTTGTTGAATGTGTTTGATGATAGAGTGGCAGATATAGGGTGTTTTGGTCGAGGTGGTGTGCAAAGTGAGAGGGTTAGGGAAAATGATTTGGTAAACAGAGAAGAGGTAGTGAAAGCTTTGCGGAAGATGAAAGCCGGCAAGGCAGCAGGTTTGGATGGTATTGCAGTGGAATTTATTAAAAAAGGGGGTGACTGTATTGTTGACTGGTTGGTAAGGTTATTTAATGTATGTATGACTCATGGTTAGGTGCCTGAGGATTGGCGGAATGCGTGCATAGTGCCATTGTACAAAGGCAAAGGGGATAAGAGTGAGTGCTCAAATTACAGAGGTATAAGTTTGTTGAGTATTCCTGGTAAATTATATGGGAGGGTATTGATTGAGAGGGTGAAGGCATGTACAGAGCATCAGATTGGGGAAGAGCAGTGTGGTTTCAGAAGTGGTAGAGGATGTGTGGATCAGGTGTTTGCTTTGAAGAATGTATGTGAGAAATACTTAGAAAAGCAAATGGATTTGTATGTAGCATTTATGGATCTGGAGAAGGCATATGATAGAGTTGATAGAGATGCTCTGTGGAAGGTATTAAGAATATATGGTGTGGGAGGCAAGTTGTTAGAAGCAGTGAAAAGTTTTTATCGAGGATGTAAGGCATGTGTACGTGTAGGAAGAGAGGAAAGTGATTGGTTCTCAGTGAATGTAGGTTTGCGGCAGGGGTGTGTGATGTCTCCAAGGTTGTTTAATTTGTTTATGGATGGGGTTGTTAGGGAGGTAAATGCAAGAGTTTTGGAAAGAGGGGCAAGTATGAAGTCTGTTGGGGATGAGAGAGCTTGGGAAGTGAGTCAGTTGTTGTTCGCTGATGATACAGTGCTGGTGGCTGATTCATGTGAGAAACTGCAGAAGCTGGTGACTGAGTTTGGTAAAGTGTGTGGAAGAAGAAAGTTAAGAGTAAATGTGAATAAGAGCAAGGTTATTAGGTACAGTAGGGTTGAGGGTCAAGTCAATTGGGAGGTGAGTTTGAATGGAGAAAAACTGGAGGAAGTGAAGTGTTTCAGATATCTGGGAGTGGATCTGGCAGCGGATGGAACCATGGAAGCGGAAGTGGATCATAGGGTGGGGGAGGGGGCGAAAATTCTGGGGGCCTTGAAGAATGTGTGGAAGTCGAGAACATTATCTCGGAAAGCAAAAATGGGTATGTTTGAAGGAATAGTGGTTCCAACAATGTTGTATGGTTGCGAGGCGTGGGCTGTGGATAGAGTTGTGCGCAGGAGGATGGATGTGCTGGAAATGAGATGTTTGAGGACAATGTGTGGTGTGAGACGGTTTGATCGAGTGAGTAACGTAAGGGTAAGAGAGATGTGTGGAAATAAAAAGAGCGTGGTTGAGAGAGCAGAAGAGGGTGTTTTGAAGTGGTTTGGGCACATGGAGAGAATGAGTAAGGAAAGATTGACCAAGAGGATATATGTGTCGGAGGTGGAGGGAACGAGGAGAAGAGGGAGACCAAATTGGAGGTGGAAAGATGGAGTGAAAAAGATTTTGTGTGATCGGGGCCTGAACATGCAGGAGGGTGAGAGGAGAGCAAGGAATAGAGTGAATTGGAGCGATGTGGTATACCGGGGTTGACGTGCTGTCAGTGGATTAAATCAAGGCATGTGAAGCGTCTGGGGTAAACCATGGAAAGCTGTGTAGGTATGTATATTTGCGTGTGTGGACGTATGTATATACATGTGTATGGGGGGGGTTGGGCCATTTCTTTCGTCTGTTTCCTTGCGCTACCTCGCAAACGCGGGAGACAGCGACAAAGTATAATAAATAAATAATATAAGAAAATACAACTTGCTGTGTTTCTCAATGTTGAAAACTGTACTGTCTGCAGCCCTTAATTCTACAGACTGGGGTAAAACTTGCTGATGCACCTTTTTCTGTTGCTGCCTGTACAGAAAATATATCTTGCTTGTAAGAAGGTACACACAAAGCATTTTCTAACATGACTCTGAGGACTACCATTTTTATCATGTAATAAGACACTTGCATTACCTCTGCCTTGGCATACTTCCATCAACTAATTCCATAAAGTAGTTTGAGGAATCATAACCTTTATCAAATTTCACAAAATTTGATCTGTCACTTACGATATATGATATGAGCTGTTGCTCCACAGTCTACCAACAAACAATGTGCTTTACATCATAACTCATATGATTATTAACAGGATCAGTGCTAGTTCTAACTGTAAAAGCAGATGAATGAGAAGTTATCACTTACAGACTTGACTGATTTTTTTTTTTCTGAATTTTGTGTCATGAGTACAAGACTTGTGATAGTCACATTACTGGGACTGTTGCCATTGGGGTTTAGTAGGCTCTGGCCTATCTTTGCTTGTACACTCAAACTTTTTATGACCAACCTTGCCACACAAAAAACATGTAAGACTAAAACTTAAATCCTTTGACCTGGCATTCATGACACTGTAGTTAGCTGTGCTTTGTAGCTCTTGGTTCTTTTCTGTCTCTTCAAGATTTCTTAGTGCACTCTTAAATTCACGAAAAGTGGTTCGTTTCTCTCATCAAAATTTCTTAGTGCACTCTTAGATTCACCAAAAGTCATTGGTATTTCTTTTTGAGTCTTTACAACAGAAAAAGCCTTACATTCTAGGGGTAGGCCTTTCAGTGCCATAGCCACATGTAGGCTGTGAATGATAGTTTCACCTGCTGTCTTCAGTGAAGTTGCTGCTGTCTTTTCCTGAATCACATAATCAGTAACATTTCCTTCTGGTCATCTTCA
Source organism: Panulirus ornatus (assembly GCF_036320965.1). NCBI lineage: Eukaryota > Metazoa > Arthropoda > Malacostraca > Decapoda > Palinuridae > Panulirus > Panulirus ornatus. Next base: position 48,024,700 of record NC_092237.1, read on the forward strand.
GTGAGGTCAACTCATTGTATAAAGCAATTGATTTAGGCTTCTGCCCAACTAATAATCACTTAGAATTGTCAGTGCTTTCTTACTATTGTCCTTAGCATCTCTGATGATGAGGGATAGGCTACAGTCATTTAACAATTGCACAAGCTTGACAAGCACGTTGGCATCTTTGTCTGCAGTGGGAGTTCCAGTGCTGGTAATCACATAAGGCAACTTTTGTAATCTTAAATGGTCAAGACACATCACTTCCCACAACTTGTACTTTTCCTCATCACTGTCAAATACTAGATGCTTGCTGGGCTTATATCCTGTTGTCATAGGTGCTGTCATGACGGTGGATTAAGAGAAAATCTGGCCTCCCTCTTGAACTTTATTATTCAAAAACAAAGTCAAACAATGCTGACTGAAGAGAGCATTACTAAAATAAAGAAAATACACTTTTACAATTAAATTTTTTTTTTGAGAAACTTAAACTTTCTATATACATAACAAAAGCAAATACATTATGTATTCTATAGTAACAGCTTGAGTTTATACTCAACAAACATCAGCTGGAAGATACTTCTTTGCAGAGGTGGCAAAGTCTGCATAATCTTTGGTCCACAACTTTGTTATTGGGAGAACCCTAAAGTGTATATTACTCGGCTTCCTCATCCATCTCCATTCGTTGACTATAGACAGATTTTATGAATATGTAATTAGCTTTAACAAAGGAGTATTTGTGTGAACACTACAGAGATGCACTTTGTTTGATGGTCTTAAGTAACTGTCATCTTGTGTGTAACGTTTCTTAGTTTGGTGTTCTGCCCATTGCCAGTTTCGTGATTGTGGTTTTATCTCTGGGTTATCGTTAAGCAGTTATTCTGAATATTTTCTCATAAATCGTAAGCTGTAGTCATCATATCCCTGGTTTAGTTCTGGTATTTAAACCAGATTAAGAGTATATAAATACTTGGATAAATTTATTGTAAAATGTTACCATATGTGGCTTATTAAGGGTGCCTATTTGGGCTCAAGATATGTATACATGGGTGTCTTCAGGCAACAGTATACTCAGATCTAGTTTATAAAGCAGGTTCTGCTTTTATGAAGCAGTTTTTTCTTTGAATACCTTCATTTTCCTCAACAGTTCTTCCCTCCTGGTCTCTTAAGCCAAATTAGATGCTCTCACCCATTAATTTGATTATGATAAACTTATGGAAGTTTTGTGTTGTGTTTTGCCTTGTCTTCTTTTAAGAATTATTCTTTGTCTCCCCCTTTTCTTGCACTATTCATTTCTTGCCCTCCTGTTCCTTATATGGTAGCTGGTTACAGAGTTATTTATATCTCTTCCTTAGTACATCCCTGAGCTGCTCTTTCACTTTCTAACATTTGTTGCGGAACATGTCTATCTCTGTTTTCTTCTTTCTCCTCAATTAATGTCAAATGGTATCCATTTTCTAACCCCTTCCTAGTAGATTTTACTAAGCCTTATATAGCATCGGTTTATTCTCTTTCTCAGAGGACTTGATCAGCACTGCCTAGTTGCCATGACTGTATTTACTTATTGGGTCTGGCACCCCGTCTGATATCCCTCTACCATATTGTCATAGTCAGGCATGAAATGATCACTGTTTCCAAAAAATGGCTCATGTTTGATTATGTTCTACCCCATGGTGTTATGTAATAGTATAAGGTAAATCAGAGATAGTGTATTGTCCCCTCTGGCTCTCATATGCTCTATCATATGTTGATTCAGAAAGTTCACCTAGTGTTCACACACAATACAAGGTGGCCTGTGACTTGTATCTAAATCCTGGACAATTGCTGTGGCAGTACTTTTTGGGATCATGTGACTGCCCAAGGACAATGAATTTTGAGAATATAGGAAGAGAAAGGAAAATGATAAAACAAAGTTGAGAAAAAGAATTGACGAATAATAATAATGCAGTTTAATGAGCCATATGAACAGAGAACAAAAAAGCCACAATCTGAAAAGTTTTCATACTGAGGCTGATAGACTTTGGGTTTTAAGGAGAGGTAAAATTTTTTGTGTTAAATGTATGGACCGCTGTTGGAGATATGCTGTACAATAATTTTTTATGGTATCCTACCCTCCCCCTAATTATGTGGAATTAATAAGGTTCTTGTTTTCATTACTATACGTTCCATTTATTAACATAAAATGTTTATGAACACATTATGACCACTGTAATATCTTAGGATGTATTTTAGATGAAAAAGTATACAGTTTTTAGTAAAGTGGACTTTTCACATTTGCAAACAGGTGTGTGCCTTGAATATGTAGGGTGTTTCCTGAATATATATGATATATATACTAACACACACACTCACACACACACACACACGGTACATACTATATACAAAGTTAAGAAGATGGGGCAACATGAATGTAAAACTCTCTCCTAAAATACAAATTGTGATCACACATACAGGAGCTTTGTTATATCATGCATTTTTAAACAGTAGCCTGTGGGTTGGAAACAAACCTTTATATTTACCAATTGAATTCAATCAATTCATATTTAGGAGTACCACACAGAAATTATACATGAGAAACATTTTGCAGTTACTTCCATGCATTACTTTCTTAACGTTCATGAAATGATTAGTTACATCAAAAAAGTTCATCCTTGGGACTTCATGAGGCTCTACCATGAGATGTTACACTCAGGATTATTGTTACTGATCCCATATATTTTAGCTGTGTCATAATCTGTACAGTATTCTTGTTCAGCCAGCAGAAAAGATGATAACTAAAAAAGGGCTGTACTGTATCGCAGTGTTGTACAGTATTCCTGAATTAGAACCTTACAGTCATTGTACTGTAATCTGCAAACAGTGAGTGCGGCAGTTTCATAGGAGATATTCATTATTTTGAATGTGGGTCACAATGTACCAATGCAGAGAAGGGAAGGCATGGGGTCATTAGGTATATAATACATTATTTTGCCTTCTCAGTGATGGGTCATTGACTGCTGATCTTTACCTTGGCCTTTTTACATACTGATATGTTTTCATTATGTAAATACTTTTCATATGCATGAGGGTGAATGTAGAAACCATTATATATTAGATATTTGGATGATGACTGACCATGACATTAGATAAAAATTCCAGTATTTTAGAAATTTAAGGTCAGATTAAATGTTACATAAAGTGTACACCAATGCATTTTCACTTTCTTGCATGGGTCCAAGAGACAAATGGGGAATGGAAGAGCAGTTCATCCTGGGATTCAGTGGTGCAACTGAAAACAAGGTGTCTGAGTTGTAGGAACGACTAGAAGAGAAAATGCAATTAGGTAAGATAAGTTGGAACATGGATAATTTTGATTTATTATTGTATCTTTACTGTTCTTGCATTTAGAAGTCATAGTAAGTTTTAAACATATATTCAAAATTTTAGAATGCAAATTTGGGTACGACTTGGTGACTTTAATTTGAAGATCTGTGATATAACTGAGCTCCTGTCTCTCTCTCTCTCTGTATATATATATATATATATATATATATATATATATATATATATATATATATATATATTTTTTTTTGCCGCTGTCTCCCGCGTTTGCGAGGTAGCGCAAGGAAACAGACGAAAGAAATGGCCCAACCCACCCCCATACACATGTATATACATACGTCCACACACGCAAATATACATACCTACACAGCTTTCCATGGTTTACCCCCGACGCTTCACATGCCCTGATTCAATCCACTGACAGCACGTCAACCCCGGTATACCACATCGCTCCAATTCACTCTATTCCTTGCCCTCCTTTCACCCTCCTGCATGTTCAGGCCCCGATCACACAAAATCTTTTTCACTCCATCCTTCCACCTCCAATTTGGTCTCCCTCTTCTCCTCGTTCCCTCCACCTCCGACACATATATCCTCTTGGTCAATCTTTCCTCACTCATTCTCTCCATGTGCCCAAACCATTTCAAAACACCCTCTTCTGCTCTCTCAACCACGCTCTTTTTATTTCCACACATCTCTCTTATCCTTACGTTACTTACTCGATCAAACCACCTCACACCACACATTGTCCTCAAACATCTCATTTCCAGCACATCCATCCTCCTGCGCACAACTCTATCCATAGCCCACGCCCCGCAACCATACAACATTGTTGGAACCACTATTCCTTCAAACATAGCCATTTTTGCTTTCCGAGATAATGTTCTCGACTTCCACACATTCTTCAAGGCTCCCAGGATTTTCGCCCCCTCCCCCACCCTACGATCCACTTCCGCTTCCATGGTTACATTCGCTGCCAGATCCACTCCCAGATATCTAAAACACTTTACTTCCTCCAGTTTTTCTCCATTCAAACTTACCTCCCAATTGACTTGACCCTCAACCCTACTGTACCAAATAACCTTGCTCTTATTCACATTTACTCTTAACTTTCTTCTTTCACACACTTTACCAAACTCAGTCACCAGCTTCTGCAGTTTCTCACATGAATTAGCCACCAGCGCTGTATCATCAGCGAACAACAACTGACTCACTTCCCAAGCTCTCTCATCCCCAACAGACTTCATACTTGCCCCTCTTTCCAAAACTCTTGCATTTACCTCCCTAAGAACCCCATCCATAAACAAATTAAACAACCATGGAGACATTACACACCCCTGCCGCAAACCTACATTCACTGAGAACCAATCACTTTCCTCTCTTCCGACACGTACACACGCCTTACATCCTCGATAAAAACTTTTCACTGCTTCTAACAACTTGCCTCCCACACCATATATTCTTAATACCTTCCACAGAGCATCTCTATCAACTCTATCATATGCCTTCTCCAGATCCATAAATGCTACATACAAATCCATTTGCTTTTCTAAGTATTTCTCACATACATTCTTCAAAGCAAACACCTGATCCACACATCCTCTACCACTTCTGAAACCACACTGCTCTTCCCCAATCTGATGCTCTGTACATGCCTTCACCCTCTCAATCAATACCCTCCCATATAATTTACCAGGAATACTCAACAAACTTATACCTCTGTAATTTGAGCACTCACTCTTATCCCCTTTGCCTTTGTACAATGGCACTATGCACGCATTCCGCCAATCCTCAGGCACCTCACCATGAGTCTTTTTTTTTTTTTTTTTTTTGCTTTGTCGCTGTCTCCCGCGTTTGCGAGGTAGCGCAAGGAAACAGACGAAAGAAATGGCCCAACCCACCCCCATACACATGTATATACATACGTCCACACACGCAAATATACATACCTACACAGCTTTCCATGGTTTACCCCAGACGCTTCACATGCCCTGATTCAATCCACTGACAGCACGTCAACCCCGGTATACCACATCGCTCCAATTCACTCTATTCCTTGCCCTCCTTTCACCCTCCTGCATGTTCAGGCCCCGATCACACAAAATCTTTTTCACTCCATCCTTCCACCTCCAATTTGGTCTCCCTCTTCTCCTCGTTCCCTCCACCTCCGACACATATATCCTCTTGGTCAATCTTTCCTCACTCATTCTCTCCATGTGCCCAAACCATTTCAAAACACCCTCTTCTGCTCTCTCAACCACGCTCTTTTTATTTCCACACATCTCTCTTATCCTTACGTTACTTACTCGATCAAACCACCTCACACCACACATTGTCCTCAAACATCTCATTTCCAGCACATCCATCCTCCTGCGCACAACTCTATCCATAGCCCACGCCCCGCAACCATACAACATTGTTGGAACCACTATTCCTTCAAACATAGCCATTTTTGCTTTCCGAGATAATGTTCTCGACTTCCACACATTCTTCAAGGCTCCCAGGATTTTCGCCCCCTCCCCCACCCTACGATCCACTTCCGCTTCCATGGTTACATTCGCTGCCAGATCCACTCCCAGATATCTAAAACACTTTACTTCCTCCAGTTTTTCTCCATTCAAACTTACCTCCCAATTGACTTGACCCTCAACCCTACTGTACCAAATAACCTTGCTCTTATTCACATTTACTCTTAACTTTCTTCTTTCACACACTTTACCAAACTCAGTCACCAGCTTCTGCAGTTTCTCACATGAATTAGCCACCAGCGCTGTATCATCAGCGAACAACAACTGACTCACTTCCCAAGCTCTCTCATCCCCAACAGACTTCATACTTGCCCCTCTTTCCAAAACTCTTGCATTTACCTCCCTAAGAACCCCATCCATAAACAAATTAAACAACCATGGAGACATTACACACCCCTGCCGCAAACCTACATTCACTGAGAACCAATCACTTTCCTCTCTTCCGACACGTACACACGCCTTACATCCTCGATAAAAACTTTTCACTGCTTCTAACAACTTGCCTCCCACACCATATATTCTTAATACCTTCCACAGAGCATCTCTATCAACTCTATCATATGCCTTCTCCAGATCCATAAATGCTACATACAAATCCATTTGCTTTTCTAAGTATTTCTCACATACATTCTTCAAAGCAAACACCTGATCCACACATCCTCTACCACTTCTGAAACCACACTGCTCTTCCCCAATCTGATGCTCTGTACATGCCTTCACCCTCTCAATCAATACCCTCCCATATAATTTACCAGGAATACTCAACAAACTTATACCTCTGTAATTTGAGCACTCACTCTTATCCCCTTTGCCTTTGTACAATGGCACTATGCACGCATTCCGCCAATCCTCAGGCACCTCACCATGAGTCTTTTTTTTTTTTTTTTTTTTTTGCTTTGTCGCTGTCTCCCGCGTTTGCGAGGTAGCGCAAGGAAACAGACGAAAGAAATGGCCCAACCCACCCCCATACACATGTATATACATACGTCCACACACGCAAATATACATACCTACACAGCTTTCCATGGTTTACCCCAGACGCTTCACATGCCCTGATTCAATCCACTGACAGCACGTCAACCCCGGTATACCACATCGCTCCAATTCACTCTATTCCTTGCCCTCCTTTCACCCTCCTGCATGTTCAGGCCCCGATCACACAAAATCTTTTTCACTCCATCTTTCCACCTCCAATTTGGTCTCCCTCTTCTCCTCATTCCCTCCACCTCCGACACATATATCCTCTTGGTCAATCTTTCCTCACTCATTCTCTCCATGTGCCCAAACCATTTCAAAACACCCTCTTCTGCTCTCTCAACCACGCTCTTTTTATTTCCACACATCTCTCTTACCCTTACGTTACTTACTCGATCAAACCACCTCACACCACACATTGTCCTCAAACATCTCATTTCCAGCACATCCATCCTCCTGCGCACCACTCTATCCATAGCCCATGCCTCGCAACCATACAACATTGTTGGAACCACTATTCCTTCAAACATACCCATTTTTGCTTTCCGAGATAATGTTCTCGACTTCCACACATTCTTCAAGGCTCCCAGAATTTTCGCCCCCTCCCCCATCCTATGATCCACTTCCGCTTCCATGGTTCCATCCGCTGCCAGATCCACTCCCAGATATCTAAAACACTTTACTTCCTCCAGTTTTTCTCCATTCAAGCTCACCTCCCAATTGACTTGACCCTCAACCCTACTGTACCTAATAACCTTGCTCTTATTCACATTTACTCTTAACTTTCTTCTTTCACACACTTTACCAAACTCAGTCACCAGCTTCTGCAGTTTCTCACATGAATCAGCCACCAGCGCTGTATCATCAGCGAACAAAAACTGACTCACTTCCCAAGCTCTCTCATCCCCAACAGACTTCATACTTGCCCCTCTTTCCAAAACTCTTGCATTCACCTCCCTAACAACCCCATCCATAAACAAATTAAACAACCATGGAGACATCACACACCCCTGCCGCAAACCTACATTCACTGAGAACCAATCACTTTCCTCTCTTCCTACACGTACACATGCCTTACCTCCTCGATAAAAACTTTTCACTGCCTGAGGATTGGCGGAATGCATGCATAGCGCCATTGTACAAAGGCAAAGGGGATAAGAGTGAGTGCTCAAATTACAGAGGTATAAGTTTGTTGAGTATTCCTGGTAAATTATATGGGAGGGTATTGATTGAGAGGGTGAAGGCATGTACAGAGCATCAGATTGGGGAAGAGCAGTGTGGTTTCAGAAGTGGTAGAGGATGTGTGGATCAGGTGTTTGCTTTGAAGAATGTATGTGAGAAATACTTAGAAAAGCAAATGGATTTGTATGTAGCATTTATGGATCTGGAGAAGGCATATGATAGAGTTGATAGAGATGCTCTGTGGAAGGTATTAAGAATATATGGTGTGGGAGGCAAGTTGTTAGAAGCAGTGAAAACCATGAGTCATACATACATTAAATAACCTTACCAACCAGTCAATAATACAGTCACCCCCTTTTTTAATAAATTCCACTGCAATACCATCCAAACCTGCTGCCTTGCCGGCTTTCATCTTCCGCAAAGCTTTTACTACCTCTTCTCTGTTTACCAAATCATTTTCCCTAACCCTCTCACTTTGCACACCACCTCGACCAAAACACCCCATATCTGCCACTTTATCATCAAACACATTCAACAAACCTTCATATACTTACTCCATCTCCTTCTCACATCACCACTACTTGTTATCACCTCCCCATTTGCGCCCTTCACTGAAGTTCCCATTTGCTCCCTTGTCTTACGCACTTTATTTACCTCCTTCCAGAACATCTTTTTATTCTCCCTAAAATTTAATGATACTCCCTCACCCCAACTCTCATTTGCCCTCTTTTTCACCTCTTGCACTTTCTCTTGACCTCCTGTCTCTTTCTTTTATACATCTCCCACTCAATTGCATTTTTTCCCTGCAAAAATCGTCCAAATGCCTCTCTCTTCAAATTTGGGGTTAGTGAGAGGACAAGAGCAAGGGAAGGAGTAGCAGTACTCCTGAAACAGGAGTTGTGGGAGTATGTGATAGAATGTAAGAAAGTAAATTCTCGATTAATATGGGTAAAACTGAAAGTTGATGGAGAGAGATGGGTGATGATTGGTGCATATGCACCTGGGCATGAGAAGAAAGATCATGAGAGGCAAGTGTTTTGGGAGCAGCTGAATGAGTGTGTTAGTGGTTTTGATGCACGAGACCGGGTTATAGTGATGGGTGATTTGAATGCAAAGGTGAGTAATGTGGCAGTTGAGGGAATAATTGGTATACATGGGGTGTTCAGTGTTGTAAATGGAAATGGTGAAGAGCTTGTAGATTTATGTGCTGAAAAAGGACTGGTGATTGGGAATACCTGGTTTAAAAAGCGAGATATACATAAGTATACGTATGTAAGTAGGAGATATGGCCAGAGAGTGTTATTAGATTACGTGTTAATTGACAGGCGCGCGAAAGAGAGACTTTTGGATGTTAATGTGCTGAGAGGTGCAACTGGAGGGATGTCTGATCATTATCTTGTGGAGGCTAAGGTGAAGATTTGTATGGGTTTTCAGAAAAGAAGAGTGAATGTTGGGGTGAAGAGGATGGTGAGAGTAAGTGAGCTTGGGAAGGAGACTTGTGTGAGGAAGTACCAGGAGAGACTGAGTACAGAATGGAAAAAGGTGAGAACAATGGAAGTAAGGGGAGTGGGGGAGGAATGGGATGTATTTAGGGAATCAGTGATGGATTGCACAAAAGATGCTTGTGGCATGAGAAGAGTGGGAGGTGGGTTGATTAGAAAGGGTAGTGAGTGGTGGGATGAAGAAGTAAGATTATTATATATATATATATATATATATATATATATATATATATATTATCCCTGGGGATAGGGGAGAAAGAATACTTCCCACGTATTCCCTGCGTGTCATAGAAGGCGACTAAAAGGGGAGGGAGCGGGGGGCTGGAAATCCTCCCCTCTCGGTTTTTTTTTTAATTTTCCAAAAGAAGGAACAGAGAATTGGGCCAGGTGAGGGTATTCCCTCAAGGCCCAGTCCTCTGTTCTTAACGCTACCTCGCTAATGCGGGAAATGGCGAATAGTTTGAAAGAAAGAAGAAGATATATATATATATATATATATATATATATATATATATATATATATATATATATATATATATATATATATATATATATATATATGAGTTTTGGAAAGAGGGGCAAGTATGAAGTCTGTTGGGGATGAGAGAGCTTGGGAAGTGAGTCAGTTGTTGTTCGCTGATGATACAGCGCTGGTGGCTGATTCATGTGAGAAACTGCAGAAGCTGGTAACTGAGTTTGGTAAAGTGTGTGAAAGGAGAAAGTTAAGAGTAAATGTGAATAAGAGCAAGGTTATTAGGTACAGTAGGGTTGAGGGTCAAGTCAATTGGGAGGTAAGTTTGAATGGAGAAAAACTGGAGGAAGTAAAGTGTGTTAGATATCTGGGAGTGGATCTGGCAGCGGATGGAACCATGGAAGTGGAAGTGAATCATAGGGTGGGGGAGGGGGCGAAAATCCTGGGAGCCTTGAAGAATGTGTGGAAGTCGAGAACATTATCTCGGAAAGCAAAAATGGGTATGTTTGAAGGAATAGTGGTTCCAACAATGTTGTATGGTTGCGAGGCGTGGGCTATGGAAAGAGTTGTGCGCAGGAGGGTGGATGTGCTGGAAATGAGATGTTTGAGGACAATATGTGGTGTGAGATGGTTTGATCGAGTAAGTAATGTAAGGGTAAGAGAGATGTGTTGAAATAAAAAGAGCGTGGTTGAGAGAGCAGAAGAGGGTGTTTTGAAATGGTTTGGGCACATGGAGAGAATGAGTGAGGAAAGATTGACCAAGAGGATATATGTGTCGGAGGTGGAGGGAACGAGGAGAGGTGGGAGACCAAATTAGAAGTGGAAAGATGGAGTGAAAAAGATTTTGAGTGATCGGGGCCTGAACATGCAGGAGGGTGAAAGGCGTGCAAGGAATAGAGTGAATTGGAGCGATGTGGTATACCGGGGTAGACGTGCTGTCAGTGGATTGAATCAGGGCATGTGAAGCGTCTGGGGTAAACCATGGAAAGTTCTGTGGGGCCTGGATGTGGAAAGGGAGCTGTGGTTTCGGGCATTATTACATGACAGCTAGAGACTGAGCGTGAACGAATGGGGCCTTTGTTGTCTTTTCCTAGCGCTACCTCGCAAACATGAGGGGGGAGGGGGATGTTATTCCATGTGTGGCGAGGTGGCGATGGGAATGAATAAAGGCAGTGTGAATTGTGTGCATGTGTATATATGTATGGGTCTGTGTGTGTATATATATGTGTACATTGAGATGTATGGGTATGTATATTTGCGATATTTGCATGTGTGGACATGTATGTATATACATGTGTATGGGGGTGGGTTGGGTCATTTCTTTCGTCTGTTTCCTTGCGCTACCTCGCAAACGCGGGAGACAGCGACAAAGTAAAATAATAATAAGAAAAATTTTGCTTTGTCGCTGTCTCCCACGTTAGCGAGGTAGCGCAAGGAGACAGACGAAAGAATGGCCCAACTCACCTACATACACATGTAGGGGGATGGTATTCCATGTGTGGCGAGGTGGCGATGGGAATGAATAAAGGCAGACAGTGTGAATTGTGTGCATGGGTATATATGTATGTGTCTGTGTGTGTATATATATGTGTACATTGAGATGTATAGGTATGTATATTTGCGTGTGTGGACGTATGTATATACATGTGTATGGGGGTGGGTTGGGCCATTTCTTTCGTCTGTTTCCTTGCGCTACCTCGCAAACGCGGGAGACAGCGACAAAGCAAAATAATAATAAAAACAATTTTGCTTTGTTGCTGTCTCCCACGTTAGCGAGGTAGCGCAAGGAAACAGATGAAAGAATGGCCCATCTCACCTACATACACATGTATACACATACACATGTTGGGGATGAGAGAGCTTGGGAAGTGAGTCAGTTGTTGTTCGCTGATGATACAGCGCTGGTGGCTGATTCATGTGAGAAACTGCAGCAGCTGGTGACTGAGTTTGGTAAAGTGTGTGAAAGAAGAAAGTTAAGAGTAAATATGAATAAGAGCAAGGTTATTAGGTACAGTAGGGTTGAGGGTCAAGTCAATTGGGAGGTAAGTTTGAATGGAGAAAAACTGGAGGAAGTAAAGTGTTTTAGATATCTGGGAGTGGATCTGGCAGCGGATGGAACCATGGAAGCGGAAGTGGATCATAGGGTGGGGGAGGGGGCGAAAATCCTGGGAGCCTTGAAGAATGTGTGGAAGTCGAGAACATAATCTCAGAAAGCAAAAATGGGTATGTTTGAAGGAATAGTGGTTCCAACAATGTTGTATGGTTGCGAGGCGTGGGCTGTGGATAGAGTTGTGCGCAGGAGGATGGATGTGCTGGAAATGAGATGTTTGAGGACAATGTGTGGTGTGAGGTGGTTTGATCAAGTAAATAACGTAAGGGTAAGAGAGATGTGTGGAAATAAAAAGAGCGTGGTTGTGAGAGCAGAAGAGGGTGTTTTGAAATGGTTTGGGCACATGGAGAGAATGAGTGAGGAAAGATTGACCAAGAGGATATATGTGTCGGAGGTGGAGGGAACAAGGAGAAGTGGGAGACCAAATTGGAGGTGGAAAGATGGAGTGAAAAAGATTTTGTGTGATCGGGGCCTAAACATGCAGGAGGGTGAAAGGAGGGCAAGGAATAGAGTGAATTGGATCGATGTGGTATACCGAGGTTGACGTGCTGTCAGTGGATTGAATCAGGGCATGTGAAGCGTCTGGGGTAAACCATGGAAAGCTGTGTAGGTATGTATATTTGCGTGTGTGGACGTATGTATATACATGTGTATGGAGGTGGGTTGGGCCATTTCTTTCGTCTGTTTCCTTGCGCTACCTCGCAAACGCGGGAGACAGCGACAAAGCAAAAAAAAAATAAAAATATATATATATATATATATATATATATATATATATATATATATATATATATATATATATATATTATCCCTTGGGATAGGGGATTAAGAATACTTCCCACGTATTCCCTGCGTGTCGTAGAAGGCGACTAAAAGGGGAGGGAGCGGGGGGCTGGAAATCCTCCCCTCTCGTTTTTTTTTTAATTTTCCAAAAGAAGGAACAGAGGGGGCCAGGTGAGGATATTCCAAAAAAGGCCCAGTCTTCTGTTCTTAACGCTACCTCGCTAACGCGGGAAATGGCTAATAGTTTAAAAGAAAGAAAGAAAGAATATATATATATATATATATATATATATATATATATATATATATATATATATATATATATATATATATATATATATATATCTCGGAAAGCAAAAATGGGTATGTTTGAAGGAATAGTGGTTCCAACAATGTTGTATGGTTGCGAGGCGTGGGCTATGGATAGAGTTGTGCGCAGGAGGATGGATGTGCTGGAAATGAGATGTTTGAGGACAATGTGTGGTGTGAGGTGGTTTGATCGAGTAAGTAACGTAAGGGTAAGAGAGATGTGTGGAAATAAAAAGAGCGTGGTTGAGAGAGCAGAAGAGGGTGTTTTGAAATGGTTTGGGCACATGGAGAGAATGAGTGAGGAAAGATTGACCAAGAGGATATATGTGTCGGAGGTGGAGGGAACGAGGAGAAGAGGGAGACCAAATTGGAGGTGGAAAGATGGAGTGAAAAAGATTTTGTGTGATCGGGGCCTGAACATGCAGGAGGGTGTAAGGAGGGCAAGGAAATAGAGTGAATTGGAGCGATGTGGTATACAGGGGTTGACGTGCTGTCAGTGGAGTGAATCAAGGCATGTGAGGCGTCTGGGGTGGACCATGGAAAGCTGTGTAGGTATGTATACTCGTGTGTGGACATGTGTATGTACATGTGTATGGGGGGGGGGGGTTGGGCCATTTCTTTCGTCTGTTTCCTTGCGCTACCTCGCAAACGCGGGAGACAGCGACAAAGTATAAAAAAAAAAAAAAAAAAAAAAAAAAAAAAAATATATATATATATATATATATATATATATATATATATATATATATATATATATATATATATATAAATTAATGTCTTCACTATCAAAATTCCTTAAAAACTTCCTCCACAACAGTCATCCAAAATATCACATTCACCCACAGCATGGCTTTAGACCCTATCACTTCATTGTCACACTGTACACAGTCCTTACACAACACATCATGGATGGCTTTATCTTACTGTAACCCCCTCTCCTGAAAAGTATGTGACAATAAATATCAATAAAGCATTCAACACTTTGTTCTCATGCGACATATCCTCACACACAAAGGTTACATGACACCACCTCCACAGTAATGACAAAAATGATTGAACTAACTTCATAGTTGGCCATGAAGTCAGAGTAATTCACAAAGGTCTCATTTCCAAAAACCTGAGCTTTACAATGGAGTTCCCTGATGAGCAGCTCCTTCTACCATCTCAGTCTCTTCCTATGTCACCTCTTACAAAGCTTAGTGTGAAATTCCTCTTACTGTATGTCATAAGCAGATGAATTTACAATCACTTCACAGCACCCTGACAGTACCTGGAGCAACAGCAAACTTGCAACACTGCATCATTCAGCTAGAAACACTGTCATTCAAAACCAAATCTGAATCATGAAATCTACCTTCACTCTCTTAAGCTCTTACAGATATAAATTCAAACTTCATCCTTGTATCACCCTGATATGGTCAACCACTCACACTCGGCAAAACTCCAACCAAACGGGGCTTCATGTATATCAAACACAACATTCATTCCCCAACACTTCAAACAACACACAGGCCACTAACAAAGTAAACACTCCAAACACTCCTGGTATCAGATTTGGACCAGAAGAAGAATCCCTTAGTATCCCTCAGCAAATGATTCACCCACTCCATTCTTAACTATGCCTCACCATCCTAGTTGTCCACTCTGTATAAAGTAAGTATAACAAAGCAGCAGATTACACAAAACAGAGAACTCAGAACACTCAGTGGCTTATTAGCAACCACAAACATTTAATACATACACATTAGAGCAAATTTGATTTTAGTACAATCTTACCTCAGAATGCCTGACACTCATTTCTCTGCAACAGTGCAAGACCACTACCATAAGAAGCATTCCATAGCCAACCACCATCCTCCAAGTAGAAACAAAAAGCTTACCCCTGCCTCAATCTTCAACAAGAGATTTCCCCTTGCTCAATAAACACAACACTGACAAAACTCATACACACCATAATGACCTGATAAGCACTAAATAACTGCCCTCTCAGCTTATGCTTGAATACCACTCCCACAGACATACTCCCATCTGAAACTACACTCTCCAGGCACATATAAGATACCCTTGTCTGTGTTCTGGACATCAGTAGTAAAAACACTGATTCAACAAATCACATGACCCCTCATGCCCAAGATGCAGCTTTCACACTGAAGACTCATTTGTCTTTTACTCATCCCACAAGGGCAAACACACATAACATCACCACACCTCTTTACCTGTGGTCCTGTCTGATGGATGTGGCTGACTTCCTGAGTGCTGCAGAAGCCCCAGTGAAGGGGACCCTGGGGCAGGAATGTACTGAAAAGGTAAAGGTTTTTATTTTCATTTTCATATATCCGAAAGAACCCCTTTCATGGGGCTCCTGCAGCTTTGAAGCTAGCAGGGAAATTATGGACTCCTTTGGGATGAGATGATCGTTGACAAGATGATTTAGCTTCATTGGAGGCAACTTCTCACACACTGTGTAACCACTTATAGAAGTAATCCAATAACTCTATATATATAGATGTTACTGGAGTCTGGCAGATGAAGTTTACACTGCAAGTGAAAAGTCACCTTGGAGGAAAAACAATCCAAAGGAGTCCACATCTTCCTGATGTTGGAAGTAGCATACTGTATGGCATATAGCATATTTATCATTCACTCAGAAATCTGAGATGAGCAGTCGGTGGATATGCATTTTATACCTTCCAGTGCCCTGAGACTTAGCAAGGGGATGAGAATTATGCATTTGGCAGCTCAGTCCCCGGAATATCTATGTCCAAACTTCAATTTTGACCATTTTGAAGCAAAAGACACAGTAAAAGCATGTTGCTTTTTTACACTGGGATGGTAAAAGAGATTAATATAATTTCTTGTGTGATTCATCTGTCACATCACTGGGGTTCAGGTAGGCCTGGCAGTGCCTGCCCTGGTGTCGCTTGATGATAGCGTGACCTCGCTGCAAAATCTTCATTTTCTTCAGTCAGTTGGTTGGCAGTAACCTCAACTCCAGGGTGTAGAGGGGTGACTACTACTTGATCATATTCTGCTGGGCTCTGCCTGCTCAAGGTTAGAGGATAAAAGAAAGGTGCATCTTAGAATTTGAAGCCCTAGAGATGTAAGATTCATAAAACAAAAACATAAATTTTTGTATCCCTAATTACTCTGGGGACTCTTTCTGAAAGGGTCCTGGTGTTATTGCAGGAGCCTCTGGATAAGGGCTCCTGCATTTCCAAGGCTTTACTACCCTCAGTAACAAGGACGGGATGGACTCTTTGAAAGCAAGAAGTTCTTTGGTGAGACCGTACTCTTTTTTTTGTCAAATGATGATAATGCAGCCTTACCAAAAGTGACTTCACTTGCAATGTAATCTCAAGTAGACGAAGTCCATTAACAGTATAATCAACATATAAAACTACACTGTTCAGCCTCGTATGAGTTACACTTTTGTACACCACCCATCTCTCCAACATCATAAACATCAATTCAGTACATAATCACAAGACCCTTCATGCCCAAGTTGCAATGCCTGTAATGATTAGACTAAACACATAATCCTCAGTTGTCCTGCACACACCCTGCAAAGACAATCACAAAATCTCTGCACTTCTTGATCTATGCTCTCCTGTGGATGTGGCTGGCTTCTTTTGCTTTATGAAAGCCCTCACAGAAAGTGTCCTTGGGCAGGAAGGTAAGGTATATTTATCTGCTTTTAATTACCTATTTGTTCTATATGGGAAGGGAGTTTTACACTAATTGGATCCCATCTCTTGAAAATTCTGTATTATCATACGACTTTTTAAATTTATGTATGCTGGCTGCATTAACTAAATCCTCAGTCATTCTATTTATTTCATCCATTTCTCTTATGCTTTATAATAAAAGCACTTCTTTACTTCTTTTTTAATGATTGGACAAGCACATGATTGGAGCATGAACATGCAGGAGGGTGAAAGGGATAGAAGGAACTGGAATGATGTGTTATACAGGGGTCGACATGCTATCAGTGGACTGAACCAGGGCATGTGAAGCATCACAGGGGTAAATGACACAAAGGTCTGTGCGGCTTGGTTATGGATAGGGAGCTGTAGTTTTATTGCATTACACATGACAGCTAGAGAATGGATGTGAGCAGATGTTGTCTTTCTTCTTCTGTTCCTGGCACTACCTTGCTGACACAGGAAATGGTGATCAAGTGTGTGAAAAAAAAAATATATATATAGACAGATAGATAGACAGAGTTACACTCCTGCTGACAATGGATTTACCTCAAAGACAAACTCTACTATGGAGTTCCCCAAGGAGTAGTTCTCCATCTGACTCTCCTCAATCTCTTCCTATGCATCCTCCCATTACCTCTAGCAAACCACAATATAAAGTCATATCACAACACTCTGACATCTCAGTAGAAAAGCAATCATGCTGCACTATATAACACAGTTACAACAGTGGCTCACCAAGAACAACAATGGCTCACCCAGAACAGATCATCTGCATCTCCATAGAAGTCTTCAGTCACTCTTTTAATTCCAGATAGACATAAACTCATCTTACACCCTCCACTCACCTTGACTCATCACACCAACTGAATAAAACACCATGAATGTTGAGCATCACGTATGACATGAAAGAACCTTCACTATCCACACCAGAAACATCAACACAAAAGCCTCTCACAAACTAGATGCCCTCTGAACACTAACTGGCACCAGATTTGGATTATGAAAAGAATCACTTAGCCCCCTTAACATCTTCCACAAACAACTCATCTGCTCTACTCTAAACCACACCTCACCTGCCTGGTCTTCCATCCTTTCAAAAGCAAATACCTATTTTTATGAATAAAGCTGCACAACATACAAACTAGAGCATTCAGAACAATCACTGGCTGCCTTGTAACCATAACCACTCACTGCCTACACAATGAAATAGAAATCTTCCCAATACAATCCCAAGAGATATTACACTCATTAAACACATACACACTGAAACAACCCAAAAGCACAAAACAATTGCTCTCTCAACTCAGTTTGGGACTCCACCCAACTTGATACACATTTCCCGGGCAGAAACAAGTCACACTTTCCGGTCTTCACTGTCGCTACCAACCATCTCTATCTTACTATAAACATCAAATCAACACATTGTAGATCCCTACTTGCCTAAGATGTAACAACCACAATGAAGACAGTGAACCCTTACGGCTCGGATGCCCAGCACTCTACCCACATAAATGCACACACATTACTACATTTCATGACCTATGGTCCCACCCAGTGGACATGGCCAACTTCCTGAGTGCTGCAGAAGTTTAAAGATGGAAGGGACTCCTGGGGCTGGAAGTAAGAATATGTATAAACATATAAACAGACTACACTTGTCCAGAAAGTACTAGAAAATGGTAAATGAAAATTATTGTAGACTGTTTGCACTAATAATAATCAGTAATATACTGCAAAAGATAATAATCATGATGAGAAAGTTAAGAAACTTATGTTTAATTATTTATCAGTCTATTTATATCTCTAATGCCAGTTATTTATATATGCTGATTTTTTTTATATATATCTGAAGTTTTATGTTATGACAATAAAATGGTGAGAGGTCTTAACTAAATTTTCAACTTAACATGTGGGTCACTTGCCCCAAACTGCACTAATTAAGTTGAAAATGTTTCAACTTCTTTAGGAGGAATTTGCCCTTCTCTGAAAGTCCATCCTTTCACATATACCTCTTAATATCAACATTTCTTAGCATTTTCTTTTCTGTTTCACTTTCATGTCAGAATATGAAAGTGCACTGTCTCCCTTTCACAGGGAAGTGATGGTACAGAGCCTGTCATTTTCCACATCCCATAAAATGTAATTGCAGGGCTTACAACATAAGCTTGGTTTAATCCTTTGGGTGCATAACTGATTAAGTGTCAGTTCACAAAACGTGTCATTTGTTCAGCAAAAAAATGAGATTTATAAGATTTTCTACTGCATTTTCATCATGAACTTTTGACATATTTTCCTTGTGCCCTGACTTTAAGATGGCACCAAACAGCTGACTGAATGTAGACAAACAGAGCAGCAGTCATCACAGTCCCATATCTGCCAATAGAAGAATATGAAATATAACCCAGAAATTGTCTACAAACAGAAAAAATCTCTTAAAGCATTGTTCAAGTGGTCTGCTTAATAAAAAATGAAGATTGGGATGATATGCACCGACACATATATACATTGTAGCAGCTCTTACAAAAATAAAGCTTGCATTGGTACATTAGGTCACAGATGATATAATACTGACTACATATGCAGAGTATAACTTGCAGAAACAAGATTAATTGCGAAAATAACTTTAATTCACATACTGTACCTACTTACATCAGCTGTCACTGCCTGCCACCAACAAACCAGGAATATCTGCAGTAGCTGAACAGATAGCAGCATGTACAGGCATATGGTAGGGATTTAAAGGATGAGAGAAAATGCCAGCACATTGCCTCCAGGGAAAAATTTTACTAGTGACCATGGAATATATCTGCTTGTCATGCTTGATTATCATTAATGTCAGAGTGGGTATACCTTCATGTTGCACCTAGAGGGTAAAAGCCCAATATAAGTTCTAGGCTGCTAATAATCTGCATATAGGAATTCAACAAATAAATTCAATGACATTGGTAACTCCAGACTAACATACCCAATGCAAGTAAGGAACTTGTTTTTGAGCCATCGGAGGAAGACAAATTCTGTGGCTATTCCAGGAGGGCCACCAGGTGCTGCTTGTCCAATATAAACATACAGAAGAAGCATTGTCAGTAGGGTGACAAGGCCGTATGCCCAATGAACACATAGCATCATTGCAAGCTTCACACCTACCTGCAATTATCAGGCAGAGTTATTTAATTGATGTAACTTAAAAAACAGTACTAAGGATTGTACACTGTATATGATGAACAACAAGGATCAATTACACAGTTTATCTTAGAAAACAGTGGGGTGTAAGATTAAGTTTCATATGCTCAAGAAATGGTGGTTTGAAAAATTAAGTTCACTGTACAATTCAAGTATACTTTATCTTTTTTATCATATTTTCAGCAGTCTAGTCTAAATTATTAACAATCTTTGTAAAGGAAAATGAGTCTTTACCAAACAGTAAAAATAAGATTTGAAATAACCAGTAACACACTGAATTCATGAGACACATTTAATGCTTAGTGATATAATTCACATATTCATAATCTTTTACTCCTCATTTAAATGGGTTAATTCAAGGGCATATGATCTCAAAGCTTTATCTATAACCATTCCCAACTTTAGCTCAGTCAAACAATGTAAATCTTCCACAATAAATACCTCAGGGCATCATATTAATTGCTATATATTGAATTATGAGAGCCTTGTATGGTATGTCTGGTACCCTTCTAGCCCTGCATACAATGTATGGTATTTGTGTACCCTTCAAGACTTGCATACAAAACTTTCATCGGTGCAATTACTTATCTCTCTCTCTTTGAAGTAGGTACTTTCTCAGTGAAATCACATTATTTGCTTAAAGAATGAGTGGAGTGATGATGGAATTTTTCATCATACTGTACATGATAGTAAGGTGAATATGAAAATGTTTTGTACTGTTCATTAATAAAGAGTTAACTTGAAATGCTGTATAATATGGTCACCATCTGAATAATGAGAAATTAACAAATTAGAAAGAATTCAGAAGCACTTCAAACGTAAAACTGATGGAGTGAAACATATTGATCAACATAATAAGTCAAAAGAACTCATACCCCATAGCATAGAAGGAAGAGATATGTGATAATCTCTTGGCAGAAAATTGAGGGTATCAAAAACTTGTTTGCAGTGAAAACTTCTCTCCGATTAGAAACAGAGTAATTGATGTTGCAGTAATACCTTTGAATATGCTAACAGATTATATTTATTTATTTATTATACTTAGTCACTGTCTCCCGTGTTAGCGAGGAAGTGCAGGAAACAGATGAAAGAATGGCCCAACCCACTCATATACACATGTATATACATGAAAGCCCACACACGCACATGTGCAAACCTATACATTTCAACATATACATACATATACATACACAGACATATACATATATACACATATACATATTCATACTTGGAAAGGCTCCTTAAGTGAGATAAGAAATTTGCAAAGGATAAGCACAGAAATATTGAAAAACCTTGATGACTGGCAGAAACAGTTCTAGATACACCCGGGATTGATATTTATGTAATGTGTGTGCCTGAAGACGATATGTGCAGTAAGTCATCCAGTAAACAATGCACACCATGATGATGACAAAATCTCATTCTATGTACTTGTAGTTAGGTACACTCCATGTTTCTCTCTTGATATGTATATTATGGGTGCTGGACTCCACCTGCATGTGGTGGAGGCTTCACTTTTTCAATTCTTAATGATCAGAAGCATATCATTGACCACTTTACTCATATTCTAGACCATCATGAGTGAATTCCTTTGGCAAAGTTGTATCATTATCAGTGGATGAAAAGGGGTGTAGTTTTGATGAGGAACTTATCACTCCAAAGGAGTCTGTCATCTCCCGACAAGCACTGTACATCTACACAACTCATTTTTACTCTCTCTTTCTCTCTCTCCTGTTTCTCATCGTAAACCTTTAAATGCAACTTGAAAGAATTCAACTAGCTTGTGCCCTTTACTATCTGGTATAAGGTGTGAAGAATCTGAGGAATCCACCTGTCTTTGCTGCTGTTTAGAGGGAGGGCTACAGCAATAACAGTGCTCCTCTCGGGCCTTTGCTTCTGTGACAATCTGAATTTCTCCTTTAATTTCTCTAGAATTCTTAATCTTTTTGCTAACCTTTCTTCTTCTAAACACCATTTAGTGGGTACCTCTCATAATACAGCATCTGACTACTTTCAGAGACTCAACTGTCTAATGATATTTTCAGTGATCCCTTTCACATCACCATCAATTCTGCTTCATAGGAGGGGACTGTATATATTCCAAGAACAAAAACATCTGTTGCATGCTTCATGCACTTTGAATCTCCAAACTTTGACATCATCTGGCTTGAGATCTGTTTCTCAATTACAGCAGTTTACCTCTGTTCTTGCTGCTTGCTTGACTCTAACAAATCATACTTTTTTTTCTTGGTAGTGTAAATCCCTTCCATAAGACTGTGACATCCTTTCATCCATAAGCTGAGGTTCTTCATATAGCAGATTTCAAAATCCATCATAGGGAGTAGTTGAAATCCTTCTGCACAGATTGTGTGTCTGTTTTTTTTTGGGGGGGAGGAGTTAGAAGTCCTCATTTTTTCAATTCTTCATGATCAGAAGCTTATCATTGACCACTTTACTCATATTCCAGACCATCACAGCTACACTCCCACAACTCTGGATCTGCCTTACATCTCCAATCCTTCTCCCTATAGCCACACAACTGCTCAGTTTGCTTTATCTTACTGCACTTTTGTAAATATTATACCTCCTTATTAGCATTAGCCACAATTTATCAAGTGCCCCATTTGAATGTCCTAACTGATACTTCAATAGTTCTGAGTCCCCAGTGCTTGAATACCTTTTTATATTGGGGCGATACCATGGCTTTTGTATTGGTGACAACTACTTGTCACTTTTGTAAATGGAGAGGATATTTCTTCATTAGTCAGATTTTTAACTCAGAACAAATTGGAAAAGAAATCCCTCTCATCACCAAAGTTAATTGTAATGTAGTGGTGGCTACTGCACTACCCAAGGTGAATGGAATAATTTTGTGACAAATATTGCTAAAAGTTGCTTTCAGGTCCTGGAATGAATGAAAGGTATATGATTTCTGGCATTCTCTTTGATTCGTCCTCAACCATGATTATCTGAAAGGTATACTTACCAATTGGTACAGTACAGGGAGAGATCTCTACAATTGTGGTACCCTGTCTCCTGACTTTCTATGCCATCAAGTAGCCATTTAAACCTTTATAAACTGCCACCATTCACCATCTCATCGCTTATTTTATTCCAACTAACCACCACCCTAACACTTAACCATTCCTGACATCCTTCATCCTTTCTAACTAACTTTTTGCCCAATTTTTGTCATGGCCTTTGGTTACTCAAGGGGAAGAGCAATTATTTGAAACATATGGTTTTGCAGGAATCTTTAAAGACATCCATGCATATACAAAAGTAATTTGGTATTTGTTGTAACTGTGTGGGTAAACACAAATCTGGTGACAAAAACTGCATCAAGTTGAAAAGAGAAAAACAAATTTCTTCTGTATACCCCAAAAAGTAGAATTTGCAGAAGCAAGGAGAGATGTAAATGAAACCTTTCCCAAAATATCCTTTGATGTTGCATTGAAGAGCTTTGGTTCTATGCCCAAGGAATGCTCATCAGTGGCCTCTGAGAGACTAGAATCACCTGCTTCTACTTCAGAATGACATCATGAAAAATAAAGAAAATATAAAGACTATATTTCAGAACCAATTGGTCATGATTAATTAGGGAGAAGGAGCCCTTGGATGATGGCATGGGATTTTCATCCCGCCTAGGAACTATCCTAAAGTGGTAAAGTCAGCAGACAAAACCAAAGTTAGAGGAACTACATAGAATAAGGAGTTCTTAATTCTGTAAAATAATCAGTTTTTCTTCATGTATTCAGGAGGGGAACTCTATGAAAATACAGTCTCATATGGAAGATCTTAGATTTATTGAACAAAACCTCCCCAAAAACCATTAGTTTGCATTTAATCAGGGTAGGAAGGAGAACCTGACCCTTGGATGTGACTAAGTTTTATACATCCAACCCTACACCTGGTAATAAGACTGAAAGAGGAGCTGACATTATTTAGAAAGTAGAAATCAATCAGACTTGTTCCTTTGAGAACAACATTATAATTGACAGCATTCAGAGTACTGATAATTCTGAAATCTGGAATTCCTTTCTGCTCCTTATATTCCCTTTCAGAAGGAGAGCTTATGCAAATTGATATTGAAGACCTATGAATTGAACAACTAAGCCCTGTTCTGCTTTGTTGACTTCAATGGAAGGTTATTGAACTTTGACATATTCTAAGTGATGGTAGCCCTATTTACCAAAACTACACATTGGAAATCTTTCAGGAAATGACCTTTCCCTTTGTTTTGGTGATATTTATCTAAATTTTAAATGGTCATTTGTTCACATACTTCTTATTAGTGATCATTTTCCAATCTTACTGAAAAGACAGAATATTCTCTGCCAAATAGCCCTCCTTGGTGGAAACTTTAGAAGGGTAATTGGGATGGACATAAAACTAGAACATTATTATTCAATGAATCTTTTGATTACCAGTAGTTGAAGAAGCATATGATTATTTTTTTTTCATGCGGCAGAGGATAGTATCCCTAAAATCAAAAGCAAATACCCAGAATCATTAGTTCCATGGAAAATTTGGGGATAATTACTTTTTGCTTAATAGATTAATTAGTCTGAGAGTATCTGAAAAAAAAATCAGTGAAACTAAGAGGACATCTTGATTTTGGATAAGTATGTTGATGATATTATCTCCAGTGCCAAAACTGAAGAAGTTTCAAAGAGACCATAGAGATTGTTTGGAAAGTACCCTCTTATGTCTTTACCTTGCTGTATTCATCGACTTCTTTAAATAAATAACCCCTCTGCAGTAGCTGATATTCTTCCTGAAAGTTTCTCATCAGTGTCTAGCATCAGCAGACATAGGGAGTTCCACTGAATTTGACAGAGATACCTCTCCCCTATTTTTCCTCTAATAAGGAAGAGAGGACCATTATGAGCCATTTCTATAAAGTAAATGGTATAAACTGTGGCAGACACTGATTCTGTTGCTCTAGGGGAGGATGAAGTACACTATGACCTGTTAAAACATCCACCCAAAGCCACCTTCAAATATTTATCAGCTTAGTTAAACCTAAGATGGATGCTTAGTGTACTCTCAAATAGTTGAAAGATATCCATTATTCTTGGCATTCTTAAGCCAGGTAAAGACTTACCGTTACTTCAAGCTATAGACCTGCACAGACTAATTCTCTGCAAATTCATGGAAAAAATCAATTTATAATAGATTGGTTTGTTGATAGAAATAATTGTATTACTCCATTCTAGTATGGTTTTAGAAAATATTTATCTATTACAGATCCCTGAATATGAATATCAAGTGAATTGCAGAAAAGATATGCTAATCATCATACAACAGTCATGTTCTAGCCTGTGAAATAACTCGGAGATATGGTATCATAGATTTATTCCACAAAATTGGCTTTTTTTTTTGAGTTAGTATACTTTATTCAACAGTACATGAAAGACAGAAAAATAGAGGTGATAGTTGGTGGTGGTTATTCAATAGAATTTACATGGAAGAACAGTATGTTTAGTGTTATACTATACGCTTCATTATTACCATATACAGTGTTGTAGACACCAATCTAGAGGTTGTCAATTTATCCCTTTTTGATGAATTGGCTGTCATTTATATGTTATTATAACCTGAAGCTGTTGTTTGACATTTGTTGAAGAGTAATGTTGGAGCAAATATCTGTGGTTTTGATGTTTCTGAACAAAAAGCTAAAGGTGTGCATTTTACAAGATCAACTAAAGACCAGCAATTCCATATACATTACTGAGAGGCATTTCTTGTTCCACATAAAGAGGAGAAAATTGTTTAAGCATGATTTTTGATCAGAGATTGACATGGGGCCCTCATATTTAAAAGCTTTAAAAGTAAATTGACAGTCACTAAACGAGTTGAAGTTAGTACCTCACTACACAGAAGCTGATAGGAAAACCATGCTGAGGTGATATGTGGACCAAACTGAACTCTTATTACTATCCTTATTTGTCAGTCATTGATGACATCCTAAATATGGTTACATTATCCATAATATTGGTATTAGATTGTGCATAGGAGCATTTAGATCCTCTAAAGCTGATAGTCTGTATGAAGATTCTGGTGAGCTTATAAATTAGACATGAAGAACTTAGCTTAAAGTCTACCTCTCAAGATCTTCATTCACTCTCACCAGCAGCCTCTAAACCAAGTCTGTTGCACCCTCAGTTTTCAAAAATTTGTTTCTTTATCAGTTTAACCAAAGAATTAAATAATTTATTTTTTCCCCTATATTCAGATTTTTTTTCCTGTTAAAAGGTCCTCATTCACATCTTCCATATTCAAGAATTTGTGTTCTCTTTCCCCCTTGCTTTTTCTTCACCTCTATTTCTGGATTACTGAACTTTCATGAAATTTTCTTTCTTTCATCATGCAGCTTTTTGTCACATATTTTCACTTGTTATTCATACAGTTTCACACCCCTTTGTTGGGAGCTTGTCCCAATGCTTTTCCCCCTCATGCATTCAAATCATCTCACCTTATTTTATGCTTATTTCATTGTTTAAATCATCAGGTACAATACAATCAAGAGATTCAAAGAGATGAAGTACTCACCCCCAGCAGGGATAGCCAGCGGTTACAGAGGTAAGAGTACCAATGTGTTGGTTTACCCGAGATACCCATCATTCCTGCAGGGCCTCCTGTGGAAGGCACCATTCCTTCACCTGTCACACCACTACCAATGCTCTCTTCTTCTGCTGGAGGAAAGACTGGTTGTAACAGACAGTGGGGAACAGTGTTTGAATGATTCTTATCTAGTCTAAAAAAAAAAAGCTTGCTTTCTACCATAGTGGAGCTGTGTGGCCTAGTAAGAAGTTTTTTATTTTTTTATTTATTTTGCTTTGTCGCTGTCTCCCGCGTTTGCGAGGTAGCGTAAGGAAACAGACGAAAGAAATGGCCCAACCCACCCCCATACACATGTATATACATACACGTCCACACACGCAAATATATATACCTATACATCTCAATGTACAGATATATATACACACACAGACATATACATATATACCCATGCACACAATTCACTCTGTCTGCCTTTATTCATTCCCATCGCCACCTTGCCACACATGGAATACCATCCCCCTCCCCCCTCATGTGTGCGAGGTAGCGCTAGGAAAAGACAACAAAGGCCCCATTCGTTCACACTCAGTCTCTAGCTGTCATGCAATAATGCCCGAAAACCACAGCTCCCTTTCCACATCCAGGCCCCACACAACTTTCCATGGTTTACCCGAGACGCTTCACATGCCCTGATTCAATCCACTGACAGCATGTCAAACCCGGTATACCACATCGATCCAATTCACTCTATTCCTTGCCCGCCTTTCACCCTCCTGCATGTTTAGGCCCCGATCACTCAAAATCTTTTTCACTCCATCTTTCCACCTCCAATTTGGTCTCCCACTTCTCCTCGTTCCCTCCATCTCCGACACATATATCCTCTTGGTCAATCTTTCCTCACTCATTCTCTCCATGTGCCCAAACCATTTCAAAACACCCTCTTCTGCTCTCTCAACCACGCTCTTTTTATTTCCACACATCTCTCTTACCCTTACATTACTTACTCGAACAAACCACCTCACACCACACATTGTCCTCAAACATCTCATTTCCAGCACATCCACCCTCCTGCGCACAACTCTATCCATAGCCCACGCCTCGCAACCATACAACATTGTTGGAACCACTATTCCTTCAAACATACCCATTTTTGCTTTCCGAGATAATGTTCTCGACTTCCACACATTCTTCAAGGCTCCCAGGATTTTCGCCCCCTCCCCCACCCCATGATTCACTTCCACTTCCATGGTTCCATCCGCTGCCAGATCCACTCCCAGATATCTAAAACACTTTTATTCCTCCAGTTTTTCTCCATTCAAACTTACCTCCCAATTGACTTGACCCTCAACCCTACTGTACCTAATAACCTTGCTCTTATTCACATTTACCCTTAACTTTCTTCTTTCACACACTTTACAAAACTCAGTCACCAGCTTCTGCAGTTTCTCACATGAATCAGCCACCAGCGCTGTATCATCAGTGAACAACAACTGACTCACTTCCCAAGCTCTCTCATCCACAACAGACTTCATACTTGCCCCTCTTTCCAAAACTCTTGCATTCACCTCTCTAACAACCCCATCCATAAACAAATTAAACAACCATGGAGACATCACACATCCCTGCCGCAAACCTACATTCACTGAGAACCAATCACTTTCCTCTCTTCCTACACGTACACATGCCTTACATCCTCAATAAAAACTTTTCACTGCTTCTAACAACTTGCCTCCCACACCATATATTCTTAATACCTTCCACAGAGCATCTCTATCAACTCTCATATGCCTTCTCCAGATCCATAAATGCTACATACAAATCCATTTGCTTTTCTAAGTATTTCTCACATACATTCTTCAAAGCAAACACCTGATCCACACATCCTCTACCACTTCTGAAACCACACTGCTCTTCCCCAATCTGATGCTCTGTACATGCCTTCACCCTCTCAATCAATACCCTCCCATATAATTTACCAGGAATACTCAACAAACTTATACCTCTGTAATTTGAGCACTCACTCTTATCCCCTTTGCCTTTGTACAATGGCACTATGCACGCATTCCACCAATGCTGAGGCACCTCACCATGAGTCATACATACATTAAATAACCTTACCAACCAGTCAACAATACAGTCACCCCCTTTTTTGATAAATTCCACTGCAATACCATCCAAACCTGCTGCCTTGCCGGCTTTCATCTTCCGCAAAGCTTTTACTACCTCTTCTCTGTTTATCAAATCATTTTCCCTAACCCTCTCACTTTGCACACCACCTCGACCAAAACACCCTATATCTGCCACTCTATCATCAAACACATTCAACAAACCTTCAAAATACTCACTCCATCTCCTTCTCACATCACCACTACTTGTTATCACCCCCCCTTTAGCCCCCTTCACTGAAGTTCCCATTTGCTCCCTTGTCTTATGCACTTTATTTACCTCCTTCCAGAACATCTTTTTATTTTTTTTTTTATTATACTTTGTCGCTGTCTCCCGCGTTTGCGAGGTAGCGCAAGGAAACAGACGAAAGAAATGGCCCAACCCACCCCCATACACATGTATATACATACGTCCACACACGCAAATATACACACCTACACAGCTTTCCATGGTTTACCCCAGACGCTTCACATGCCTTGATTCAATCCACTGACAGCACGTCAACCCCGGTATACCACATCGCTCCAATTCACTCTATTCCTTGCCCTCCTTTCACCCTCCTGCATGTTCAGGCCCCGATCACACAAAATCTTTTTCACTCCATCTTTCCACCTCCAATTTGGTCTCCCTCTTCTCCTCGTTCCCTCCACCTCCGACACATATATACACCTACACAGCTTTCCATGGTTTACCCCAGACGCTTCACATGCCTTGATTCAATCCACTGACAGCACGTCAACCCCGGTATACCACATCGCTCCAATTCACTCTATTCCTTGCCCTCCTTTCACCCTCCTGCATGTTCAGGCCCCGATCACACAAAATCTTTTTCACTCCATCTTTGTACCTCCAATTTGGTCTCCCACTTCTCCTCGTTCCCTCCATCTCCGACACATATATCCTCTTGGTCAATCTTTCCTCACTCATTCTCTCCATGTGCCCAAACCACTTCAAAACACCCTCTTCTGCTCTCTCAACCACGCTCTTTTTATTTCCACACATCTCTCTTACCCTTACGTTACTCACTCGATCAAACCACCTCACACCACACATTGTCCTCAAACATCTCATTTCCAGCACATCCATCCTCCTGCGCACTACTCTATCCATAGCCCACGCCTCGCAACCATACAACATTGTTGGAACCACTATTCCTTCAAACATACCCATTTTTGCTTTCCGAGATAATGTTCTCGACTTCCACACATTCTTCAAGGCCCCCAGAATTTTCGCCCCCTCCCCCACCCTATGATCCACTTCCGCTTCCATGGTTCCATCCGCTGCCAGATCCACTCCCAGATATCTAAAACACTTCACTTCCTCCAGTTTTTCTCCATTCAAACTCACCTCCCAATTGACTTGACCCTCAACCCTACTGTACCTAATAACCTTGCTCTTATTCACATTTACTCTTAACTTTCTTCTTCCACACACTTTACCAAACTCAGTCACCAGCTTCTGCAGTTTCTCACATGAATCAGCCACCAGCGCTGTATCATCCGCGAACAACAACTGACTCACTTCCCAAGCTCTCTCATCCCCAACAGACTTCATACTTGCCCCTCTTTCCAAAACTCTTGCATTTACCTCCCTAACAACCCCATCCATAAACAAATTAAACAACCATGGAGACATCACACACCCCTGCCGCAAACCTACATTCACTGACAACCAATCACTTTCCTCTCTTCCTACACGTACACATGCCTTACATCCTCGATAAAAACTTTTCACTGCTTCTAACAACTTTCCTCCCACACCATATATTCTTAATACCTTCCACAGAGCATCTCTATCAACTCTATCATATGCCTTCTCCAGATCCATAAATGCTACATACAAATCCATTTGCTTTTCTAAGTATTTCTCACATACATTCTTCAAAGCAAACACCTGATCCACACATCCTCTACCACTTCTGAAACCACACTGCTCTTCCCCAATCTGATGCTCAGTACATGCCTTCACCCTCTCAATCAATACCCTCCCATGTACTTTACCAGGAATACTCAACAAACTTATACCTCTGTAATTTGAGCACTCACTCTTATCCCCTTTGCCTTTGTACAATGGCACTATGCACGCATTCCGCCAATCCTCAGGCACCTCACCATGAGTCATACATACATTAAATAACCTTACCAACCAGTCAACAATACAATCTTTTTATTCTCCCTAAAAATTTAATGATACTCTCTCACCCCAACTCTCATTTGCCCTCTTTTTCACCTCTTGCACCTTTCTCTTGACCTCCTGTCTCTTTCTTTTATACATCTCCCACTCAGTTGCATTTTTTCCCTGCAAAAATCGTCCAAATGCCTCTCTCTTTTCTTTCACTAATAATCTTACTTCTTCATCCCACCACTCACTACCCTTTCTAATCAACCCACCTCCCACGCTTCTCATGCCACAAGCATCTTTTGCGCACTCCATCACTGATTCCCTAAATACATCCCATTCTTCCCCCACTTCCGTTACTTCCATTTTTCTCACCTTTTTCCATTCTGTACTCAGTCTCTCCTGGTACTTCCTCACACAAGTCTCCTTCCCAAGCTCACTTACTCTCACCACCCTCCTCACCCCAACATTCACTCTTCTTTTCTGAAAACCCATACAAATCTTCACCTTAGCCTCCACAAGATAATGATCAGACATCCCTCCAGTTGCACCTCTCAGCACATTAACATCCAAAAGTTTTTATTACTAGTAAAATGTATCTAGGGCAGCACATTATCACAAGCATACTAACAAAATGTCCTAATCAAAGTGCATTCAATCTTATTCCTGTCCTTTTTCCTCTTGATTTTAATACTGCACTTATTTTCGTTTATCCATCACTTCATATTCCTTTTCCTAATCAGATATCCTGTTTCCAATCTTATTGAATAAGGTTTTGTCAGATTTCATTTCCTGGGTCAGTTTACCTGTCTTATTATCAAAATTTGAATTGCCTACAAGCCAAAGTTCACACAGGGGCCCATAGAGGCATGCAGCACAGTTTTGCTGGGTTTACAGTTGTAATTCACTTAAGAATGTCCAGATGATGTATGTCTTTAGATTTGCAGTTCATGTTATGTGCAAAAATTTGATAAACAGCAACTGCAGAAGTTAGCTTCTTACAGTACTCTACTTTCTTCTCTACAATTAGGATTATCTTTCACCACTGATGGGATGCCACTGCCATCTCCTTAAGCAGCATAATATGTTGAATAAGCTTTGTTTACCTCCTGTGGAAAAATTGCACTGGACCCTGTACTGTTTTACACTAGCTATAGTTCAAATGGCTCTGATATTGCTTCTTCCTCTTCCAGTCAGTTCGTGGAACCCTGGCATTTCCTTCCCTCATGCAGTGGCTCCACAGAATTTTAGTCCTGACTGGAAAAAGCTAGCACCTCAGGACCTTAGCAACCCCTCATCCTTCCTCTAACAGTACCATAGGATTCTTACAATCCATCATCCCTCCTATAGCAACACCACAGGACCTCACCCATCATGCAGTAGCACCACATGACCTTGGTATTGCCTCTTCACTGCAGCAGCTGCACCACGGGATTCAGTCAGTACCCTCATTCTCCTGCAGCAGTACCACAGGATTCTAAAAATGCCTTATTCCTTTTAAAGCAGCATCACAGAACCCAGGCAACTCCTCATCCCTCCTCCAGCAGCACCAAACAAAAAGATCCCAGTAATGTCTCATTCCTTCTCCAGCAGCATCATGGATCTTGACAACATTTCTTGCTAGGATCCTATGGTGCAGTAACAGGATGGATAAGGCATTGCTGGGATCCTCGAGAAGAGTGCAAAGCAAAGCATTTTGGTGAGAAAGTTGTAAATTATGAAAAACAAAATGCTCTGTAAACCATTATTAGAAGTATAAGACATTCAAATGATTAACAAAAGTGACCTAAAATGCACAGTGCCTAGCTGCATAAATTATGCAAATAGAATATTAGGATTCATAGCTAAATATATGTTGTAAAATGAAGGATACAGTATGCACTCTTTTATAGTGCACTGGTCAGACCTCATTTGGGACCTGTTGTTCAGTTTTGGTCAGAGATGATCAAAGATAAAGGAAATCTAGAATGAATTCAGAGAAGGGCAACAAAACTAATCCTGGTTCCCAGAAATAAGCATCATAAAAAAAGATTCAGGGAGTGAAAGTTATTATCTATAGAAAAAAAAAAAAGTGCAGACTCCAAAAGTTTTAAACACACTAAATGATTTTAACATTATAACATATGACTATTTCTAAGCATCAGATAGAGATTCAGTGAACAGAAAAAATGGTATGAAACCGAAAGGAAGGAGATAAATTACTGTAGTGGATAAAATTTTTTCCAGCTTTTGAATTGTGGAACTCTGGAACCAGTTACAATAAAATGTCAGTTTAATGACTATATACATATAAGATAAAGTGAGACAAATACTTCATTGCCTTCAACTATTTGAAAAATGAGCCTGATCACGATGGAAAAACAAATGTTTTAACTTATTTGAAAAAAAATAATCTAACCTTCATCGTTTCAAACTTGAACCTCT
This sequence comes from Panulirus ornatus, assembly GCF_036320965.1. Lineage (NCBI taxonomy): Eukaryota > Metazoa > Arthropoda > Malacostraca > Decapoda > Palinuridae > Panulirus > Panulirus ornatus. The sequence continues at coordinate 48,058,017 of NC_092237.1, forward strand.
TTCCTGGATCATCCTGCTGCAGGTTTTGATTATGGCATTTTTCACAATCAAAATTTCCTATGAAATTTCTAAATGGTGTGCCTTCATAGCAGAAGCACGTTTAACACTTCAAACTACTCAATTGGATCAACTATAGAAGTTTGAATGCTAAATTTAAAATTTTCTTGAAATGTAATATTCTACTTAGAAATTAAGATAACTAAAAATCAATACAAATTTTTATAGGCCTTTAATTGTCATGCTTCTTATGATGCTTGTTGATAAAATATACATACTTTGAAAGAACAATAAAAATACCTTGATTTTTTTTTTTTGAAAAACTAAGGTACTTAATTATCTTTGTTATATAATTTATGAATCAATCACAAAACTGAAAGAACAACACCTATGCCAAGCCCAGAAATGAACCCAAACAACTTCTGTCAACAAGAAAATATTATTGAATTCAGGAGCTCTGGAACAGTATAATCTTTACTGAGGAATATCAGGGACCTCAAGAATAATATTTCAAGTATACTGGGAATATCAGGGACCTCAAGAATAATATTTCAAGTATATGTTAAACAGTGACTCGACATGACAAGCAATGTGACAGCTGCATTGATTTGATACTACTACTTTTTTTTGATGAAGGACAGCATCATCAGTCTTGATGATGAAAGAAAAGGAAAATCTATTATTATGCCAAATAGAAATCATTGTAAATTTTTTTGGACATTACTTTTGGGTCTGGAATACCATAAAAGGGGCCCATTGGCGTGTTGCACTGATTGCACCGATATTGAATGAGCCACTTCTCAAATGTTTTCCTGCAAGCTACTGTGCCAGAGGGAGTGACGTGTGGGTAAGTGCCTTTTACCTGATTATCCTGTCTGTCACCAATTCAGGATATTATGAATGTCATCCAGCAGACACCATCATCATGGACCATTAGGTCTCCTATTATCTGTCCTTTCCATGTACTCCACTATTGCTGCAGCCTGAAAGGAGAAGTTGCAGGGGTCCTTGTGGTTCTGCTTCAAGAAAAAGGAGGAATTGCCAAGGACCCATGGTATTTTTGAAAAGAAAAAGTGATGCTGGGATCCAATGGATTTGCTAGGGGAACAAAAGGTAATATCAGAGCCCCATCATACTATGTCAGATGGGAGATAATGCCATAGTTTCAAGGAGTTCTCGCAAGAGGAAAGTGAAACTAAGTTCACTTGATGCTGCTGCTGGAGAAGGTGCCAGAGTCTAAGGTTGATCTTATTCAGAGAGTTGGAGTGACACCAGAGGCTGAAGTGACGTCAGTGGTTGCTGTTCAGTGTATTTCTGATTTTTCACGCAATACCAAAATGTTGAATCTTATGCCAAGCCAAAGCTTTATATGCCATATGGGTATGCCTAAATGAACTACAGTTGTAAACACTACTACAACATGGTGATGCATGCAACTTAAAGACCCCTAAATGAATTATGAATTGAACACAAGAAGGGCTTTGGAATGCAACATTACACTTCACTAATCATTCTTTACTATTTTTCTGTGAATGATTTTTCTTGTCTCACCCTTTGCTGAGCGGTCTGTATCTGACTTGATGCTTGAGTGGTCATCAGGAGATGAGACAAGGCTAGATGTCCCTGAGCTGGCAGCTGTCTGTGCATATAAAAGATAAATGAATAAGTTGTAGAATAGGCTGCACACATTGTGAAGTCTGTCATGTACATCTGCTCATTAAGACTTGTTTAGAACTAACATTTCTTGCATCATATTACCTGACTTTTAAAACCATCTATATTTAGGAAAATAATTTTGAATGGCCTTGTGAACAGGTATGCACATTAATAATTTTGTTGAATTTTGTGAAGCTGTGATGGTCTATAAGAGTCCCTAAATATATTATGTTAAAGGTTAAGGGTCATAATGTTCATGATCATTTGGAAAAACAAACATTCTGTATGTTATAATAAATCTTACCAACATCCTCACTGAACATAAATGAAATAATGAAAGTAGATAGACCTACTGTTCTAGTTTGAAGGCCAGACTTTAACTTTCACTTGTAAGATTTTGGGTACACTTCTTTGTTTTCCATCCACTGTACCATATCCCACTACCAGCAGAGTTTCCTGTCTGGTCTCTTCTTCACTTCCCTTGCCTCATTCTCCCTTCACCTTTATTTGATGTATCCACTTTCCTCCTTTCTTAATTACATCTAACTAAAATTCTTTCTCTCTGTTATTGCTCTTGCATTTAGATGTTGAAAAAGTGGGTTGCTATCATTTCTTGTTATTTTTCATAGTATATACATCCAGTCATATGTTTATGTGGTATCATTATATGTGATTCCGCTTTTCTACAAAGACCTACTTCTAACAGCCCCTCTTTTTATGTGGCAAAATTCATTGCTATGCAGGTGTGTGTGGAAGAAATTGCTTCAAAACTCACATTTTTCTCTGTATGTTACTTGGTTTGCAGCAAGTGATTTGTCTTTGTGCAAGGTTTTTACAGGACGTAACCTTTGCATAAAGTGAAGGATAGGTGTAGATGTTTCTCCCATGCACCTGAATAGGCTGGTTTATGACTTCCAAAAGACTATCTGTAATCCAACTTTTTTAGCTGTAATTTCTTTCACTGCCAGAATGGTGTACACATAACTTTGCACCTTTTTCTGTCTTTACTAAAATGCACCTTAATTGTTTGAAATCTTGAACCCTAACAGACCCATCACCTTTCAGCACTCTTCTTAGTCAAAGGGCATTCATTGCACTTGATTGCATCTACTTCCAATCTTCTCTTCCCAGCATATTACAAAATTCCCATTCATGTGTCCATATTTCTTCATGTATTCACCTAATTATTGTATCATTTTCTCACCACAAAATCCCAACTCTTCTCTCCTGTTTATTCTTTACAGTCATCCTTCTTTTCATTGTATTAACAGTCAACATCTCCCTTAATACTCCATCTATAAAGGAAATAAAACAACTATTGGGACCTGATATATTTGTCTCATTTCAACCTAAACCTTAAACTACTCATTCTTCCCACATTTCAGCTTTAATGTGTTTTCTTCCTTTCATCATTACCCTATTCCATATGAATTTTTAATACATTGTTTAGCTTATAGTGAACTACTCCTCTTGTATAGTATGTTTGTTCTAGGTTGTTGATTAACACATGCATAATACTTTGAGATGTATGATAGTACAATTAAAGGGGTTGGTATGAAGGGAAGACCACCTGTGACATGGACAAATAGGTTGGACAGAAACAAAGGAGAATGCATGGAATGGTGTATGCAAGGGAGGCATGTAAGGATAAGGATAAGTGACGACTCCTTTGCTGTGGCTACCCCTTGATGGGAGTTCCCAGAGGGAATGGGTGTCAGAGATATATATAGATAGATAGTGGATAAATATTTGAGAGTTGATTACTTCGTTTACAACCATTAGCTACTGATGAAGAATTCCCTCCATGTACTGCATATATAATCTGATATCAAATTACTATCTACATCTCATGCTTCTCCATGGCTTGATTATCCCTCAACCTAAAAATTAAAAAGTAATGTGTGTCAAGGGTTAGAAGGTAGGCATTATAATATTTTCCCAGAGTTAATGCTTGACTGAACATATTTCCAGATCCTTCATACTTCATCCTTTATCACCAGATATAGATCAGGATTTAATGTCTAATTTCATTATTAAAAAAATTATAAGTAAAGGCTATGACTGACCAACAGTTGACTCTCATGAGAAAAATACTTTTGCATGAGATGGTTTGTTTGTAATGACCTCAGTTTAATGCCCATTGTGAGCAGAATTGCTGAATTCAGAGTGAGAATAGGTAATCTTTATTTTGAATTAATCCTGGAAACATTGCCTCATAAATTATTTGGTAGAAATTATGCTAAAACCAGTGATTAAATTATTTTTCATAACCTAAAAGATTGTTTTCATGAATAAAAGTTAATGTAAAAGTTATGTCCCATGATTTAGAGACTTTTAACCTGTTTGTATAACCTAAAGACTGGCTAGCTTCATCTCGCACAAAAAAGTGAAGCACTACAAATTATTTAGCTCCTATAGCAACAGTAGGATAAAGCATGAAGAGAATGGTCCTAGTTCAAAGAGATCAGGCAGATTTTACAGTTATAAGGAGAATAAGCATCAGAAGAACTTACAGTGATGACCTTTTTATGAGTTATTCTTTCAGGAAACAGATGGTCCAGGTCATTGGTACCACTTACACCCCGAGATTCAAAAGTTGGAGTCCCAAAGGTTTGGCCTCTGCAAAGTCATACAATCACAAAATTAGCCTTCAGAGTCTGTCTTTTATTTATCAGTATTCCATAAATCTATAAAAACAGCATCTGTACTAGTACTAAGTATTTACATTCATAGTACCAGTGAGACTGCATCATTACCAGATGGAGCAAATTCCACTGAATTACATTCACACGTGATAATTATTCAGTACACTAAAAGATTATTTACAGATTCTGGTTAGTGTAATTGTTGCACTGAGCAGGGAGCATATAATCATCTGAGGTTAAAGGATACATTACCTCACTAATCTTAATTGACTGAGTGTGACTATCAAGAGATCCTCACAGTAAAGATGCAGTCCAAAAGGATTTAGGTTTCCTTCCTTTCTGAGAATAATCATTCCTACTTGGAAGAAAAGATAGCTGTGATTAGTGTTCTTGTACTATGATCTCGGAAAGCTGATATTTCTAGAAGGCAGTGAATCTCATTACCCAGATAAAATGCCTTAAAGCTACTGTCCCTCCTTCCTATGAAGTAAGTTATATGAATAACAGAAAACTATCAACCCCTCCATCCTACCTGAACCTAGCCTCCCTAGCCCTCTGCAGGTCAGCTGTCATAGCGAGGGCAAAATAAGCGTAATCGATGGTAGCGTAGGTGGCTAGGAAGGGCATAGTGACAATGGGCGCAAGGGTGTTAATCCTCCCAACCATCAGGAAGATTAGAGTCACGTTCACCGTCACCACCAGCGACAGAATGGGCACCTTGTTGGGCCCTTTCTGAGAATTAGGGGGAAATTACATTTTGCTGTGTTTTGTTAGGAGTATGGCTCCATTACCTTTGGGAAATACTGCTTTTACAGGGCTTTTGTATTGGAGGCATAGTCTCAGTGACTGCATTGACGGCAGAGTAATACTTAGTGATTGGAGCTTACAACTTCATTTACGAAATGTCAGATTTTATTAATTCTATTCAAGTAATTATCATAAATTGCTGAACTTAGTGAAAAACTTACTCCTAGTAATTAATTTAGAAATGTGAGTTAAAGGAATTATTGCATTAGTTAGTTGAATTATATACTATGCATCATTTTAAAGAAGGGCATTTCAGCTTGTAAGAAAATTAACACATTCATCACTGTGATACTTGTCATTAATGAAAATAATTTCATATAAGGTTATGCTGGGAAATGTGAATAAGGACTATATGTTATTCAAAGTAGTATGAAATCGCTGATAGTTGTGATATTATTCTGCTGAATATCAAAATGCATCAAAGAAAATTTTGAATGAAGTAACTGTAATCATGAAAATACTTTAGACTTCTAACTTGCCTATAAGATTAGCAAGAATCTGAAGAAGAGGACAGAGGTTATTTACATATAAGTACTACTTGGAGAAAAGATTTGAGAGGAGTAGTAGGTTACAGAATAAAAACTATACAATATATGTAAACGTGATTGTTGTACCCCCTTGGCAAGTGGGGAGAGGATGGGCACCACGTTTTCAGCAGCAATGGACTGGAGGACCCGTGGCGACCCATACAGGGATGCCAGTGTGGATGAAAGTGTAGTTGTGTAGAGCCCTGCCAGCAGCAGCACACCTGCAAAATAGGGAGACACATTAGTCACTTAGCATTTATTATAGTTTACTTGAATTACCATTGATGATACTCTCAACAGCTGTTTGTTATCAAATCAGTCATCATTTACACTTTCTGTAAGTTAATGTCAGTTAAACTGATGTGACCCAGTGTAAAGGTTATACTGTATTTTATAGCTAGCACATCTTTATCGTATCAGAAGTATTGCTGTGACATTTGTTCCTGTGGATTCTGATGTATGAAGTGCTTGGGCCTGACACCATGAGTTGACCCAACACAAGGGACACAATGACACACCATTGAGAATGCTGAGGTGTGCAACCCTACATATATACATACTTTTCTGCTCACCCTCCTCCGTTCGGGTAGATACCTGTCAGTCAAACAGCCGGATAAAATATATCTATCAGCTATGGTCTCTCTCCACCTGTTCCAGAGATGTCCCTCGTTTAGTTCCATCTTGATATTATCTTCCCATCCAGTAATGTTTTTCTTTTTCTCATATTCTTGGATGTCTAACTGGTTCTACTACCTTCCTGTACTCATTTATTAAAAGTTCTTAGATGTGTATCTTCTCTCATTTTACTGATGCCTGTAACTGTATCTTCTCTCATTTTACTGATGCCTGTAACCATATCAAGTGATCTGCAAAAAAATTCAAAACTGGCTCTGCACCCAGCTCTCATGAGATGACTTCGTTCCACCCTATCTGATCAGGGACTCCTTATGATAGCCAAAGACCTTCATTTCTGTGGCCTGAACTCTGCTCTCTGACCTTTTTGTCAGCCTCCGTGTTTCCGGTCCATGTGTTAAGACTGTCCATAGAATGAATGTGTATTGAAGGACCTTCATTCTTTGTAGTACATTACTTTCCTTTAAGAGTGGGTAAAGTATTCTTTAATTTATGTCCCACTCCATTTTGTCCTCATCTTTAATTTTCACATTTTCAGTTCTCTGTTCTTGCTCGAGTCATAATCTCATGCTATCCGATGGTCAGCTTTATATCTATCATTATTATTTTTTGTAGGCATCCCAAGGTATCTCTGTTGTTGCCCAAGATCTCTTCCAAGGCTCTGCAGCATAAGGCTGCGCTGCTTCCAGTTGCAGGGAAACGTGGACTCCATAAGAGTGAGACGTTTTTTGACAAGACTGCTGGTAAAGATACAGCCCTGCCAAAGCGACTTTTAAATCTTGCAGGCGGAGTCCGGCTAGACCTCGTCATCATAGACAGGCATATCGGTGTCGTCTAAGTGAATCCTGGCAGTACATTATCTTCCATATTATGCGATTTTAGCTGTCATGGCGTATACTCGGAAACCGTTTGTTTTCATTGTCATTCAGCATGTGCAGGAACAAAAACTAAGTGGTGTATATTTTGAAAAAAAAAAAAAAATAGAAGAGGAACTTTGGGTACGGGATAGAACCCGAAGGGACGCTGTAGGGTAACACCTCGGTGTCTACTGGTTTGGTTGGGTGAGTTCATTTCACCGACTCGCATTATCAGTGCCACTTCCTGTCCTCTAAGTCAGTGGATTTGTAGTGGCCAGAGTTCTGTAACTTCTATTGGTAATTTACACTATAATTAGTATGTACGTGAAAATATAAGTGAATGTTAAACACCCTCTTAACGGATTATCACTTAAAGGAAAGCAAAAGCAAAAAAAAGTTAGATGGACTGAATGTCAGTAATGAAGTATATACAAAAGCTGGCAGCCCTGCGTCCTGTTGTGTATGATGAGGCATCTCCCAAGCTTCTGTAGTGTGAACACCAGGCCAGTGGACGGACGTACACCATCATCCCAGAATACAAGCAGCTGCTGCCATCGAAGGCCAACAGTTAACAGCGTAACTTCCAGCACGGCACATAGTTGCTGTGATATCGGTACTCTCTGCCCACTGTTAACCCCCACTTGCACAATTTTTTCCTGTTCCAACAACAGGCTGTCCTGCTAAAGTGAGTTCTTATGTCATATTTTTTTTTCTAATGGAAATAGGATTTTTCATGTGAGTATTTCCATGTACGTTCACCTCTGTGGCATATTTTGAAAAAGTTGTGATCGGTAGCTGTACCGTTGCCCTGATGCTGCATATGCTGCTGAAATTTGCATCTTATCCTTTGGTATCTAATGTTAGTACTGATGTTTATGATATCGTCGTATTAATGGCGCTTTTGTCGTAGCAGGAGCACCTCTCTCGCCGGCGCTATCTTATTATCGTTGTGTCCGCCGTTAATGATTACAATGATCCTACTACTTGTGATCCTTTTAGTCGACAAACTGTACATATTTTTTCACTAATGGGATTCCAGGCTGACGAAAGGTACCCCTGTCTTACTACCAGTATTTAGATTACACCAGTGGTAACCGTGTCTTACATTGTGGCGCGCGCGGGTGTTTATGTATGTCCCGTGGCCTGACGCCTCCAGTGATCAGAGGGTTAGTTGTGCTATGAAGCCCACACCTGAGACTTCACCCACACCGTGGTACATAGGCTGGTAATTACTGGGTGAGTGTAGTAGTTTTAGTTAAACCCCATCAGCATGATGATACGGACCGTGAGCACGAGTATGCGACTGGTTCATACACGAGAGCTGAACTAGCGGACTGGTTCATACACGAGAGCTGAACTAGTGGACTGGTTCATACACGAGAGCTGAACGTGTTGAAGGTGTTATATTTCATAGACGAGAGTCGCATCTGAGGACTATAGTTTTATAAACAAGAGTCGAGACATGGGATTATGATTCATGCATAGGAGTTAAGCAAGTGACTAATTGCTTAATCGTTTCTTGGCAGAGCTAATTGTGTTTTTTCCCTAGCTACCAGCGTGAATCAGTTACTGTAGAGTAATTACGAGGATGACCTGGACGGTCCGGTACTTTCATTTTACAGTTGGTCATATTTTGAGAACAATGTTGGTTTGATTAACATTTGGAGTTGTTAGTAACTTTGAATATATATATATATATATATATATATATATATATATATATATATATATATATATATATATATATATATATATATATATATATATATATATATGTGTGTGTGTGTGTGTGTGTGTGTGTGTGTGTGTGATTAGGTAGATGAGTCTGTAAAGTTATTGATATTTACTGCCCTACTTTTAGCAGCTGCTTTAGGCCATAGTTTAGTTGGCCCCTTTGGAAATCCGACCCTGATCTCACGCTGCGACATTCACGGTAATTGCCACAGTGATCTTTTCACAGGTGTGCCACTGCCATCTGTCACTTTCCTCTGCCCCTCACCTCATAGATTGGTCATACTTTAATGTTGTGTATGTATCCAACGTTACTTTCCTTCGACAGTTCCATCCTGTCGTTCTATGAACGGTAAATAAACGATGGAGTCTATTGTCGTCTAGTTACGTTATTATACGAAGTACTGGACGACGTCGAGACGTTACTGGTTGAGCTTTTAGGCCAATCAACTGCCAGGGTCATTGAGGCCACCACCCTCAGCCTACCTCCACCAGCCGAAAAATCGTTAACGCCTCTTGAGGAGTTGAGAATAATTACTGGGCCATACACTCTCGAGTGTAGTGACCTGATTACTGGGGATGTGGGGTGGATGGCAGGCAGCTGAAGGTACGGGAAAGGTGTGGACGCGTTCAATAGACAAGAGTTCTCAATGAGGTCAAAGGTTAAGTGAAACATGAAAAAAAGAGTGGAGAGATACAGAAGCAAGGAGAGAAAAGGAAAAATATTCTAAGTTTTGGAGGAAATGAAGAATTTGCTCTTTAATGAGACAGGTCGTTGCTGATTGGAAAGATGACAAACTTCCAAAGCTTGTCGGTGTGGAAAAGGAAACAGAAATCACAACGGCCCACAGTAAAGTTGCCCCCGTCTGCACAATGGTCATGTGATATAGTAGCTTGCCGAGTATTACGTGGTCTAGCTAATGCTGGAGGCACACAAGCAGCCATTTCTTTTTCAAGCAGGCGCCGAAGTAATATCTAAAGGAGAAGGAAAGAGAACCAATACAACAGTGTACGACAAATGAGGCAAATTGAGAGGCTGGTCAGCGCGAGTGATAAACCTGACTACTTCCACTCGAAATTTCTTTTTTTTTTTTCATGTATTCACAGTTAAAACCTCACCAAATGTTAGGAGCAGCACTCAGGGGAATCAGTCCTTTGTATGATTTAAGCATCTGATCGTAAGGTTAAACAAGACCATCAGTTTCTAAGATACTTGTGTCATACGGTGTTTTCAAGGCAGATTATTAGATGTTACGGACTCACCAAGTATGGTTGTCGTGTTAAGTGTGGCATCATAGAACTAGCAAAAGGGAAAGTTATAAGTGGTTCTTGAAAGAAAATTAGGGTTCTGGGACTCGGATTTTCAACTTGCGGTATCTTCATTTTTAGAATTTAGGGTTGCAAGATCCCTCATTTTGAACGAGTGCAAGTGTGCTAAGTGTGACATTAAAGGCTTTCAAAAAGGCAGCCTTTACGTGGCCTCCAAGGCCAACGTGCGATATTGATGCCAATGGTATAATTCTTAACATTCAGTAAGCCGTACATTAAAATTCAGCTGCATGAGAGGTGAAGTTAGTGTGATTCATAAAACTTTTGAAGAGCGGCCTTTACTGGCTTTATGGCCAAGATGCTGTGGATCTAAAACCTTGCCCAAGATTCTGAAGTACCTAGACCCGAAATCTGAGGCATTTGCGTACGACGATTAGGCAGTAAGGTAGAAATGTGTGTATATATATATATATATATATATATATATATATATATATATATATATATATATATATATATATATATATATATATATATGTATATATGTGTTTGCTTTGAAGAATGTATGTGAGAAATACTTAGAAAAGCAAATGGATTTGTATGTAGCATTTATGGATCTGGAGAAGGCATATGATAGAGTTGCTAGAGATGCTCTGTGGAAGGTATTAAGAATATATGGTGTAGGAGGAAAGTTGTTAGAAGCAGTGAAAAGTTTTTATCGAGGATGTAAGGCATGTGTACGTGTAGGAAGAGAGGAAAGTGATTGGTTCTCAGTGAATGTAGGTTTGCGGCAGGGGTGTGTGATGTCTCCATGGTTGTATAATTTGTTTATGGATGGGGTTGTTAGGGAGGTAAATGCAAGAGTTTTGGAAAGAGGGGCAGGTATGAAGTCTGTTGGGGATGAGAGAGCTTGGGAAGTGAGTCAGTTGTTGTTCGCTGATGATACAGCGCTGGTGGCTGATTCATGTGAGAAACTGCAGAAGCTGGTGACTGAGTTTGGTAAAGTGTGTGGAAGAAGAAAGTTAAGAGTAAATGTGAATAAGAGCAAGGTTATTAGGTACAGTAGGGTTGAGGGTCAAGTCAATTGGGAGGTGAGTTTGAATGGAGAAAAACTGGAGGAAGTGAAGTGTTTTAGATATCTGGGAGTGGATCTGGCAGCGGATGGAACCATGGAAGCGGAAGTGGATCATAGGGTGGGGGAGGGGGCGAAAATTCTGGGGGCCTTGAAGAATGTGTGGAAGTCGAGAACATTATCTCGGAAAGCAAAAATGGGTATGTTTGAAGGAATAGTGGTTCCAACAATGTTGTATGGTTGCGAGGCGCGGGCTATGGATAGAGTTGTGCGCAGGAGGATGGATGTGCTGGAAACGAGATGTTTGAGGACAATGTGTGGTGTGAGGTGGTTTGATCGAGTGAGTAACGTAAGGGTAAGAGAGATGTGTGGAAATAAAAAGAGCGTGGTTGAGAGAGCAGAAGAGGGTGTTTTGAAGTGGTTTGGGCACATGGAGAGAATGAGTGAGGAAAGATTGACCAAGAGGATATATGTGTCGGAGGTGGAGGGAACGAGGAGAAGAGGGAGACCAAATTGGAGGTGGAAAGATGGAGTGAAAAAGATTTTGTGTGATCGGGGCCTGAACATGCAGGAGGGTGAAAGGAGGGCAAGGAATAGAGTGAATTGGAGCGATGTGGTATACCGGGGTTGATGTGCTGTCAGTGGATTGAATCAAGGCATGTGAAGCGTCTGGGGTAAACCATGGAAAGCTGTGTAGGTGTGTATATTTGCGTGTGTGGACGTATGTATATACATGTGTTTGGGGGGGGGGGGGGGGTTGGGCCATTTCTTTCGTCTGTTTCCTTGCGCTACCTCGCAAACGCGGGAGACAGCGACAAAGTATAATAAATAAAAAAATAAATAATATATATATATATATATATATATATATATATATATATATATATATATATATATATATATATATATATATATATAGATAGATAGATAGATAGATAGATAGACAGAGAGAGAGAGAGAGAGAGAGAGAGAGAGAGAGAGAGAGAGAGAGAGAGAGAGAGAGAGAGTTTTCAAGCATTGGCTGCGAGTGCCCCATCGTCAGCGGACGGAGAAAGTACACTTCGGCGAGGATCTTCTCGACCTGAAAGAGCCCACCTTATCTTGCTCTTGCATGAAGCAGAGCATCAGGGATGCAGGGAAAAAAATGAAATTGAGTGGGAGATGTATAAAAGAAAGAGATAGGAGGTCAAGAGAAAGGTGCAAGAGGTGAAAAAAGGGCAAATGAGAGTTGGGGTGAGAGAGTATCATTAAATTTTAGGGAGAATAAAAAGATATTCTGGAAGGAGGTAAATAAAGTGCGTAAGACAAGGGAGCAAATGGGAACTTCGATGAAGGGCGCTAATGGGGAGGTGATAACAAGTAGTGGTGATGTGAGAAGGAGATGGAGTGAGTATTTTGAAGGTTTGTTGAATGTGTTTGATGATAGAGTGGCAGATATAGGGTGTTTTGGTCGAGGTGGGGTGCAAAGTGAGAGGGTTAGGGAAAATTATTTGATAAACAGAGAGGTAGTAAAAGATTTGCGGAAGATGAAAGCCGGCAAGGCAGCAGGTTTGGATGGTATTGCAGTGGAAGCTATTAAAAAAGGGGGTGACTGTATTGTTTACTGGTTGGTAAGGTTATTTAATGTATGTATGACTCATGGTGAGGTGCCTGAGGATTGGCGGAATGCGTGCATAGTGCCATTGTACAAAGGCAAAGGGGATAAGAGTGAGTGCTCAAATTACAGAGGTATAAGTTTGTTGAGTATTCCTGGTAAATTATATGGGAGGATATTGATTGAGAGGGTGAAGGCATGTACAGAGCATCAGATTGGGGAAGAGCAGTGTGATTTCAGAAGTGGTAGAGGATGTGTGGATCAGGTGTTTGCTTTGAAGAATGTATGTGAGAAATACTTAGAAAAGCAAATGGATTTGTATGTAGCATTTATGGATCTGGAGAAGGCATATGATAGAGTTGATAGAGATGCTCTGTGGAAGGTATTAAGAATATATGGTGTGGGAGGCAAGTTGTTAGAAGCAGTGAAAAGTTTTTATCGAGGATGTAAGGCATGTGTACGTGTAGGAAGAGAGGAAAGTGATTGGTTCTCAGTGAATGTAGGTTTGCGGCAGAGGTGTGTGATGTCTCCATGGTTGTTTAATTTGTTTATGGATGGGGTTGTTAGGGAGGTGAATGCAAGAGTTTTGGAAAGAGGGGCAAGTATGAAGTCTGTTGTGGATGAGAGAGCTTGGGAAGTGAGTCAGATGTTGTTCGCTGATGATACAGCGCTGGTGGCTGATTCACGTGAGAAACTGCAGAAGCTGGTGACTGAGTTTGGTAAAGTGTGTGAAAGAAGAAAGTTTAGAGTAAATGTGAATAAGAGCAAGGTTATTAGGTACAGGAGGGTTGAGGGTCAAGTTAATTGGAAGATAAGTTTGAATGGAGAAAAACTGGAGGAAGTAAAGTGTTTTAGATATCTGGGAGTGGATCTGGCAGCGGATGGAACCATGGAAGCGGAAGTGAATCATAGGGTGGGGGAGGGTGCGAAAATCCGGGGAGCCTTGAAGAATGTGTGGAAGTCGAGAACATTATCTCGGAAAGCAAAAATGGGTATGTTTGAAGGAATAGTGGTTCCAACAATGTTGTATGGTTGCAGGGCGTGGGCTGTGGATAGAGTTGTGCGCAGGAGGGTGGATGTGCTGGAAATGAGATGTTTGAGGATAATGTGTGGTGTGAGGTGGTTTGATCGAGTAAGTAATATAAGGGTAAGAGAGATGTGTGGAAATAAAAAGAGCGTGGTTGAGAGAGCAGAAGAGGGTGTTTTGAAATGGTTTGGGCACATGGAGAGAATGAGTGAGGAAAGATTGACCAAGAGGATATATGTGTCGGAGGTGGAGGGAACGAGGAGAAGTGGGAGACCAAATTGGAGATGGAAAGATGGAGTGAAAAAGATTTTGAGTGATCGGGGCCTGAACATGCAGGAGGGTGAAAGGCGGGCAAGGAATAGAGTGAATTGGATCGATGTGGTATACCGGGTTTGACGTGCTGTCAGTGGATTGAATCAGGGCTTGTGAAGCGTCTGGGGTAAACCATGGAAAGTTGTGTGGGGCCTGGATGTGGAAAGGGAGCTGTGGTTTCGGGCATTACTGCATGACAGCTAGAGACTGAGTGTGAACGAATGAGGCCTTTGTTGTCTTTTCCTAGCGCTACCTCGCACACATGAGTGGGGAGGGGGATGGTATTCCATATGTGGCGAGGTGGCGATGGGAATGAATAAAGGCAGTGTGAATTGTGTGCATGGGTATATATGGATGTGTCTGTGTGTGTATATATATATGTGTACATTGAGATATATAGGTATGTATATTTGTGTGTGTGGACGTGTATGTATATACATGTGTATGAGGGTGGGTTGGGCCATTTCTTTCGTCTGTTTCCTTGCGCTACCTCGCAAACGCGGGAGACAGCGACAAAAAAAAAAGAATATATATATATATATATATATATATATATATATATATATATGTGTGTATATATATGTATATATATATATATATATATATATATATATATATATATATATATATATTTTTTTTTTTTTTTTTTTTTTTTTTTTCCAAAGGAAGGAACAGAGAAGGGGGCTGGATGAGGATGTTTCCTCAGAGGCCCAGTCCTCTGTTCTTAACGCTACCTCGCTGACGCGGGAAATGGCGAATAGTATGAATATATATATATATATATATATATATATATATATATATATATATATATATATATATATATATATATATATATATATATATATATATGGCTATGATGTAAGTGAAGTTAGAAGCGTGCGGTTTGCAGTTAAACATATTCTTGTAGGAACCAGAACCTCCACGTAGAAAAATACTTGTCTTGCTGCTGTGGTACTGATTTGTAATTGCAGGTTTTTATTTTAATATTTTGTTTGATTCATATCCAAATTGATTTTAGATTTTTAACTGTTCTGCGCCCTGTAAGTAGACTCTTGGTAAATGGATGTTCCGGGACCGTACCGTAATTACTTGTTGAGGTGGTTTCTTTAATCCTTTTGTACATATACACCTTATGTGACGTGACTTTCACTCTCATATACGTACAGCGTATGTATTAGCACTACATGATAAGCTTAATCCAGCATTAGAATTCCATACACTGTGAAACACATTTTAATCCTGTCATGCATGAAGCAGGGTCAGAGTTCTTTACGACAGTCCCTCTTTAAATATGAATTCGTTTTCTTCTACAAGGCTTAGATGGGATACTTACCCAGAGCTGACACCTTCTCTGTGATCATGTAGTCGGACAGGAGCACCTCACGTTCCACCGTTGCCCCGAGAACCACCACGAACACCAAGTACAGTACAGTGCTGTGGAGAAAATGAGTGACTAGTGACTAGTCCTGTGACTAGAGGGAAAATTCCATATTGTGTAATGGTAAGGGAGGAAGAGTACTGTATCCTGGAACGAGAGGAGAGAGCACTGTATCCTGGAACGAGAGGAGAGAGCACTGTATCCTGGAACGAAAGGAGAGAGTACTGTATCCTGGAAAGGGAGGAAAGTCCTGTATCCTGGAAAGGGAGGGGAGATTACTGTATACTGTAACGGGAGGGGAGATTACTGTATCCTGTAACGGGAGGGGAGATTACTGTATCCTGGAACGAAAGGAGAGAGTACTGTCTCCTGGAAAGGGAAGGAAGAGTACTTTATCGTGGAAAGGGAGGA
Organism: Panulirus ornatus; assembly: GCF_036320965.1. NCBI lineage: Eukaryota > Metazoa > Arthropoda > Malacostraca > Decapoda > Palinuridae > Panulirus > Panulirus ornatus. Next base: position 48,073,936 of record NC_092237.1, read on the forward strand.
AAGAGTCCTGTATCCTGGAAAGGGAAGGAAGAGTACTTTATCCTGGAAAGGGAGGGGAGATTACTGTATCCTGGAACGGGAAGGGAGAGTACTGTATCCTGTAATGGGAAGGGAGAGTACTGTATCCTGTAACGGGAAGGGATAGTACTGTGTCCTGGAACGGGAGGGAAGAGTACTGTATACTGGAACGGGAGGGAAGAGTACTGTATACTGGAACGGGAGGGAAGAGTACTGTATACTGGAAGGGGAGGGAAGAGTACTGTATACTGGAACGGGAGGGGAGACTACGTTTGAAATGGCATAAGTCACGATAAGAGGCAAGAGAAAAAGACAGGAGGGGAGGACATGGGAATTAAGAGAGAATATTACAGGCCAGTCGCCGGGTTTATTGTTGGTCCAGATAATTATTAGCTTACGTAATTATTTACAGACATCACGCAAGGAGCTGTCTGCTAGTTGACTTGGGTCTGGTCTGGGTGTAACGTGTCCCAGATCAGGGTCTGGTCCTGGGGCGGGGTGGCCAAGACCAGGGTCATGGAGCAGGACCAAGTACTTCGGGAAGGTGTTGCACTGAGCACCAGGGTTGACCGAGGAGGTCCTTACTGCTGGGGATGGTCTCATGGTCCTTACTGCTGGGGATGGTCTCATGGTCCTTACTGCTGGGGATGGTCTCATGGTTCTTACTGCTGGGGATGGTCTCATGGTCTTTACTGCTGGGGATGGTCTCATGGTTCTTACTGCTGGGGATGGTCTCATGGTCCTTACTGCTGGGGATGGTCTCATGGTCCTTACTGCTGGGGATGGTCTCATGGTCCTTACTGCTGGGGATGGTCTCATGGTTCTTACTGCTGGGGATGGTCTCATGGTCCTTACTGCTGGGGATGGTCTCATGGTCTTTACTGCTGGGATGGTCTCATGGTCCTTACTGCTGGGGATGGTCTCATGGTCCTTACTGCTGGGGATGGTCTCATGGTCCTTACTGCTGGGGATGGTCTCATGGTCCTTACTGCTGGGGATGGTCTCATGGTCTTTACTGCTGGGGATGGGCTCATGGTCCTTACTGCTGGGGATGGTCTCATGGTCCTTACTGCTGGGGATGGTCTCATGGTCCTTACTGCTGGGGATGGTCTCATGGTCCTTACTGCTGGGGATGGTCTCATGGTCCTTACTGCTGGGGATGTTCTCATGGTCCTTACTGCTGGGGATGGTCTCATGGTCTTTACTGCTGGGGATGGTCTCATGGTCCTTACTGCTGGGGATGGTCTCATGGTCCTTATTGCTGGGGATGGTCTCATGGTCCTTACTGCTGGGGATGGGCTCATGGTCCTTACTGCTGGGGATGGTCTCATGGTCCTTACTGCTGGGGATGGTCTCATGGTCCTTACTGCTGGGGATGGTCTCATGGTTCTTACTGCTGGGGATGGTCTCATGGTCCTTACTGCTGGGGATGGTCTCATGGTCTTTACTGCTGGGGATGGGCTCATGGTCCTTACTGCTGGGGATGGTCTCATGGTCCTTACTGCTGGGGATGGTCTCATGGTCCTTACTGCTGGGGATGGTCTCATGGTCCTTACTGCTGGGGATGGTCTCATGGTCCTTACTGCTGGGGATGGTCTCATGGTTCTTACTGCTGGGGATGGTCTCATGGTCCTTACTGCTGGGGATGGTCTCATGGTCCTTACTGCTGGGGATGGTCTCATGGTCCTTACTGCTGGGGATGGTCTCATGGTTCTTACTGCTGGGGATGGTCTCATGGTCCTTACTGCTGGGGATGGTCTCATGGTCCTTACTGCTGGGGATGGTCTCATGGTCTTTACTGCTGGGGATGGTCTCATGGTCCTTACTGCTGGGGATGGTCTCATGGTTCTTACTGCTGGGGATGGTCTCATGGCCCATACTGCTAGGAATGGTCTCATGGTACATCACTTGCCAGACGAACCCTGATCTAGCGTGTAGCTATTGTCAGGCCGAGAATCGAATCCTGAACTGGCATATAGTTGCTGGCACGTTGTCCATATGCCGTAAATAAGATATCAGAACTTGTATATATATATATATATATATATATATATATATATATATATATATATATATATATATATATATATATATATATATATATATATATATATATATATTTTTTTTTTTTTTTTTTTTTTTCATACTATTCGCCATTTCCCGCATTAGCGAGGTAGCGTTAAGAACAGAGGACTGGGCCTTTGAGGGAATATCCTCATATGGCCCCCTTCTCTGTTCCTTCTTTTGGAAAATTTAAAAAAAAATCCCCTGGGGATAGGGGAGAAAGAATACTTCCCACGTATTCCCAGCGTGTCGTAGAAGGCGACTAAAGGGGAAGGGAGAGGGGGGCTGGAAATCCTCCCCTCTCATTTTTTTTGTAATTTTCCAAAAGAAGGAATAGAGAAGGGGGCCAGGTGAGGATATTCCCTCAAAGGCCCAGTCCTCTGTTCTTAACGCTACCTCGCTAATGCGGGAAATGGCGAACAGTATGAAAGAAAAGAAAAAGAATATATATATATATATATATATATATATATATATATATATATATATATATATATATATATATATATATATATATATATATATATATATTGATTGAGAGGGTGAAGGCATGTACAGAGCATCAGATTGGGGAAGAGCAGTGTGGTTTCAGAAGTGGTAGAGGATGTGTGGATCAGGTGTTTGCTTTGAAGAGTGTATGTGAGAAATGCTTAGAAAAGCAAATGGATTTGTATATAGCATTTATGGATCTGGAGAAGGCATATGATAGAGTTGATAGAGATGCTCTGTGGAGGGTATTAAGAATATATGGTGTGGGAAGCAAGTTGTTAGAAGCAGTGAAAAGTTTTTATCGAGGATGTAAGGCATGTGTACGTGTAGGAAGAGAGGAAAGTGATTGGTTCTCAGTGAATGTAGGTTTGCGACAGGGGTGTGTGATGTCTCCATGGTTGTTTAATTTGTTTATGGATGGGGTTGTTAGGGAGGTGAATGCAAGAGTTTTGGAAAGAGGGGCAAGTATGAAGTCTGTTGTGGATGAGAGAGCTTGGGAAGTGAGTCAGTTGTTGTTCGCTGATGATACAGCGCTGGTGGCTGTTTCATGTGAGAAACTGCAGAAGCTGGTGACTGAGTTTGGTAAAGTGTGTGAAAGAAGAAAGTTAAGAGTAAATGTGAATAAGAGCAAGGTTATTAGGTACAGTAGGGTTGAGGGTCAAGTCAATTGGGGGGTAAGTTTGAATGGAGAAAAACTGGAGGAAGTAATGTGTTTTAGATATCTGGGAGTGGATCTGGCAGCGGATGGAACCATGGAAGCGGAAGTGGATCATAGGGTGAGGGAGGGGGCGAAAATCCTGGGAGCCTTGAAGAATGTGTGGAAGTCGAGAACATTATCTCGGAAAGCAAAAATGGGTATGTTTGAAGGAATAGTGGTTCCAACAATGTTGTATGGTTGCGAGGCGTGGGCTATGGATAGAGTTGTGCGCAGGAGGATGGATGTGCTGGAAATGAGATGTTTGAGGACAATGTGTGGTGTGAGGTGGTTTGATCGAGTAAGTAACGTAAGGGTAACGTAAGAGATGTGTGGAAATAAAAAGAGCGTGGTTGAGAGTGCAGAAGAGGGTGTTTTGAAATGGTTTGGGCACATGGAGAGAATGAGTGAGGAAAGATTGACCAAGAGGATATATGTGTCGGAGGTGGAGGGAACGAGGAGAAGTGGGAGACCAAATTGGAGGTGGAAAGATGGAGTGAAAAAGATTTTGAGTGATCGGGGCCTGAACATGCAGGAGGGTGAAAGGAGGGCAAGGAATAGAGTGAATTGGATCGATATGGTATACCGGGGTTGACGTGCTGTCAGTGGATTGAATCAGGGCATGTGAAGCGTCTGGGGTAAACCATGGAAAGCTGTGTAGGTATGTATATTTGCGTGTGTGGACGTATGTATATACATGTGTATGGGGGTGGGTTGGGCCATTTCTTTCGTCTGTTTCCTTGCGCTACCTCGCAAACGCGGGAGACAGCGACAAAGCAAAAATGATAATGATCATTAAGCAGTGGATATCTAGTTCATGCAATACGTAACTTCAGTGGGAGTATGACCGGGTCAGAACTGGGAAGGTTGAGGAGGTCTGGTTCTTGTCATGATGGTAGGGTGAGCGTCCGAGTGAGGACGCTCTGCGTCAGTCACTCACCACTAGCACATGGAGAGGGTGTGTGAGGACGGCAGGTGTTGCGGGGAGGGCGCGCGTTGCACCGTGCGAGAGGGTGGGACTCACCTGAGGCCGAGGGCGGAGAGCGTGCCGACGGGGATGTCCCTGGCCGGGTTGCGGAGGTCGCCGCTCATGTTGATGCCGGCCATGATGCCCGTCACCGAGGGGAAGAACACGCCCACCACCGTGAACCACGAGGACCCGGACGTGTAGCCTGGCGACGTGTTGTTGGCCCACGTCACGCTGGACCAGCCCGTCACCCCCGGCTCTGGAAAACATGCGCAACTCACACGTCACAAATATTCCGGACAGCAAGTTGTTACTGAGGTTTCATGACGTTATTTAAACCGTTCGTTATTGAAACCGTTCCTGGAAGGATAAAAACAAACAAAAAACAATGAACTTTGTGTATGTATGCGTGTGATCGACACTATTGGAACGATAGTAACATATTAAGTAGATTAGAACCATCATAGTTGATCTTGTCCTGGCTGAAGTGAAGTGTTAACCTTACGCCTTCTCAGGTTGTCGACCAGACTGGGTGTGGTGTGTCCTCAGCGACCAAACACGGGGAAACCTTGACACATCTGAGTGGCTTATGATCGACGGTCGAATCCATCCTTCCTTTAACTCCTCCCGTCTTGCAACCCTTGACCATCACGGTGCGACCTTTGGCACGTCGACCGAAGCACTGTCACCCGTCATGGTTGCGGCGTCCCGCATAAGGAGATGTGGGACTGTGTGTATATACATACCTGTATAATCCAGTGGCTGACCCATGTTCGTGGTGTAATGCCTGCAGAACAACGGGTGATGGTGTGGCAGCACCATAGATAGCCACTTAAGACGATCACCAAAGACAAATATTTTTTTTGGGTGTGTGTGTTGGTGTTGTAGCATAAAACCATATTTGAACGAGATTTACGAATGACACTGTGGTCCAGCCTGACTGTTGGTGATATGTTAGATAAGACATTATGGTTGGTCTTGGTCGAGACGAACTGAACACACACACACACACACACACACACACACACACACGCACACTGGAATATGTATACGCCAGAGTACCACCTTAGGAGAATAGTAGACAGTTTTATCTACTGGCAATTTGGCGAACAGCTTCAGCTAAGTACATGAATATTGAAATATCCTACATGCTTTTCGCATCCTACATGAGGCGGAACTAGAATATGTCACTCAGATTTGTTGATGATACTTAAGAAGCACAAAGATATCATAGAGAAGGTCTAGAGGAGGGCAAGAGAGACGGAACGGGAATTAAGAGAAGTGAGTTTCTGGGAAGGGACGGAGGCCTTACATTTGTATGCTATGGAAGAGGTAGAGTGAGGGATGACCTTGAATGCAACTTTTCAACTTTGTAAACCAGCTTGACGTATTTAGTGTATAGAGTGAAGTTTTTTTTTTTTGCGAGATGCAAGAATAGAGCAATTAGAAACCATATATAACATGAAAGTGAGCAAGAAAGGATGGAAAGAATTATTAGAGTAGTGGATGAGTGAATCAACTGAGTCATGAGACTGGATGTGGACAGCATACACAAGTGTAGAACTTCCTCCCGGCACAGCACAGAGTGCATGGGGAAAGCTGGAGTAACAGAGACCTTGTCTTGCAGGCTTGAGGGAGGATGGCGTTGCAGTTTATCTCTGGGATCGCTCAGGGTCTCCAGTCGGTCACGTCACCCATCCTGAGCAGCCCACAGCCCTCACCCAGCCCCTCCAGGCGCTTCCCAGGCATCATCCCTGGCGCCTCCTCCTCCTCCAAGCAATTCTTTGTTGAGTTCGCCACGCTGGATGAGCCAGTAGGAAAGGTCGTCATCAAGGTGAGCAGTCAGACCTGGCCACACCAAGATTTATGTCCTCCTGCTATTTCTTTTCCTCTTCCAACTCTCGTCACTCTATTACTCAATCTACTGTTACTGCTTCACTTTACTGGAACGTATTGTACTGTAAGATGCAACACTCCAGCCGTGTGGAACGTCGCAGTTGCCCGTGTTATATACCCATTGACCACAGTGGCAAATGGTAGCTGCGTACAACACTTCATCATGGGCATCTGTCTCTGTGTCTCCGTCTGTAGTGGAGACGCTTCTCGGTGTGTCGTGTTCCTGAACCATACTTCGTCAGGTGCCGGTGTGGGTCAAGGATGACGGTATGATTGATGTTAGATGTTCTACAGATGTTAGTGAAAGTGCCTCAGATCCTTGGCAATATGAGCCAGCATTGTGTGCTCTCTGACTACATGAACCGGCTCTGTCTGTTCCCAGACAACTTCAACCTGCAGTATGAGTGTCTATTGGCTCCCAGTTCTTGGACTGAATTGAAATTTCGTCTTCCATACGAAGGCTCTGGAAAGCTGTGTCTGCCCAGTCTTTTACCCACACACACACCCACCCACCCACACACCCACACACACACACACACATACGTCGCAATACTTACAATCATTGTCGTAGTGGGTGATGTTGGAAGACCCTGTCTGCTTGTCCTACCAACAGTTCCTGACTGGTTGGTATTCCATGATTCCTTCTGTTCACAGGTACTGGAAGGTGCGGGCCGTCTGGGGTCGGAGTTCGAGTCCTTGATCACGGGTAAGAACGGCTTCGGCTACAAGGGGTCTCGGGTGTTCGCCTGCTGCCAGAACGAGTGGTGCCTGATGGGCGACCTTCTGTACGACGTTCCTCGTCCAGACAAGCAGCAGCAGCACGACTGGGACCCTTGGGACACGGACGAGGGAAGGGACGGGGTTAAATCCAGGCGCGAGAAGACGAAGAGCTCCGAGGGGGAAGCACCGCTCCGTACGCTTCATCACGGCTATAAGGGCATCGTCGAGACGCAGGTACGGTAGGTCGAGGGGTTATAGGGTTTCATTGGGCGTGCGGGTGCGGGGCTAGAGTGAAACCTAGTGGTCTAAGGGGGTTGAGTGGGTCTATGTAGCTTGGGATTAAAGGTGACCAAAAATGATAATAGCACGTCAGGTCCTACAAGGGGTAAAGGCTGAATCGCCTTAACTTGCCTTATATTGACCCATATTTATACTATATACTTTCACATATGTCGAGTGCCTGTCATGTCTTGGTCATGATATGGCCTGGGAATTAGATTCTTGCGACTTGTCTGACCTCTCCAGTGAATTATGACCTGTCCAGTCAGCAGCCGTCAGGTGGCGCACTTCTGTACCACAACTCGCTCACTCCTCTCTCCCACCGTCTTCCCTGTAACTCCCTATAACCCTCCACTCCCTCCCCTTCCCATCTCACTCCCCTTCCCATCTCACTCCCCTTCCCATCTCACTCCCCAGAATCATTAACACCTTCCCCTTCCACCCCAGCAGGAGACAGCCCACAGGGACGTGCCAGGGGCGGTGGTTGCCGTGGCTACCGACTTGGACCTGCACACCAGGAAGTGGACGCTGGGGCCACAGTTCAAGCTGTGCCTTAGTGACAGCCTTATCAGGTGCGTCGAAACGTAGGTCCTGTTACACAGACTGTGTGAGGAAGGTGTAACACTGGTGGTGTAGGACTGTACACAAGCTGTGTGAGGTAGGTGTAACATTGGTGGTGTAGGACTGTACACAAGCTGTGTGAGGTAGGTGTAACACTAGTGGTGTAGGTCCTGTTACACAGCTTGTGTGAGGTAGGTGTAACACTGGTGGTGTAGGTCCTGTTACACAGACTGTGTGAGGTAGGTGTAACACTGGTGGTGTAAGTCTGTACACAAGCTGTGTGAGGTAGGTGTAACACTGGTGGTGTAGGTCCTGTTACACAGACTGTGTGAGGTAGGTGTAACACTGGTGGTGTAGGTCCTGTTACACAGACTGTGTGAGGTAGGTGTAACACTGATGGTGTAGGTCCTGTTACACAGACTGTGTGAGTTAGGTGTAACACTGGTGGTGTAGGTCCTGTTACACAGCCTGTGTGAGGAAGGTGTAACACTGGTGGTGTAGGTCCTGTTACACAGACTGTGTGAGGTAGGTGTAACACTGGTGGTGTAGGTCCTGTTACACAGACTGTGTGAGGTAGGTGTAACACTGGTGGTGTAGGTCCTGTTACACAGACTGTGTGAGGTAGGTGTAACACTGGTGGTGTAGGTCCTGTTACACAGACTGTGTGAGGTAGGTGTAACACTGGTGGTGTAGGTCCTGTTACACAGACTGTGTGAGGTAGGTGTAACACTGTTGGTGTAGGTCCTGTTACACAGACTGTGTGAGGTAGGTGTAACACTGGTGGTGTAGGTCCTGTTACACAGACTGTGTGAGGTAGGTGTAACACTGGTGGTGTAGGTCCTGGTACACAGACTGTGTGAGGAAGGTGTAACACTGGTGGTGTAGGACTGTACACAAGCTGTGTGAGGAAGGTGTAACACTGGTGGTGTAGGTCCTGTTACAGAGGCTGTGTGAGGTAGGTGTAACACTGGTGGTGTAGGTCCTGTTACAGAGGCTGTGTGAGGTAGGTGTAACACTGGTGGTGTAGGTCCTGTTACACAGGCTGTGTGAGGAAGGTGTAACACTGGTGGTGTAGGTCCTGTTACAGAGGCTGTGTGAGGTAGGTGTAACACTGGTGGTGTAGGACTGTACACAGGCTGTGTGAGGAAGGTGCAACACTGGTGGTGTAGGACTGTACACAAGCTGTGTGAGGTAGGTGTAACACTGGTGGTGTAGGTCCTGTTACAGAGGCTGTGTGAGGTAGGTGTAACACTGGTGGTGTAGGTCCTGTTACAGAGGCTGTGTGAGGTAGGTGTAACACTGGTGGTGTAGGTCCTGTTACACAGACTGTGTGAGGTAGGTGTAACACTGGTGGTGTAGGTCCTGTTACACAGACTGTGTGAGGTAGGTGTAACACTGGTGGTGTAGGACTGTACACAGGCTGTGTGAGGAAGGTGCAACACTGGTGGTGTAGGACTGTACACAAGCTGTGTGAGGTAGGTGTAACACTGGTGGTGTAGGTCCTGTTACACAGACTGTGTGAGGTAGGTGTAACACTGGTGGTGTAGGTCCTGTTACACAGACTGTGTGAGGTAGGTGTAACACTGGTGGTGTAGGACTGTACACAGCCTGTGCGAGGAAGGTGTAGCAAGACAAATACATTAGTGTGTTAGACACAGTTGGCATAGAACATCAGTATTATCCCTTATGGTTTTATCATGGCTTGTATTGATTTTCCCCCTGGAAACACACACACACACACACACACACACACACACACAGGTTAGACAACTGATTAATCCAGAGGTTCTAAAGTGATGACAGTGCAATGATCACAATGGGAAAGTGTCCTCTAAGATCCTAAATCAGTTCATCTGACGTGATAAGATCCATGTGAGTGTACACGACAGTGCAATGGTGGTCGTCATCTGAGGCCAGCTGCTGCTGGCCAGGCTGGTGTAGGACACCAGGGGGGGAAGTAACGGTGCGTTGTGCTTACAAATGTAGAAGATCCACCAGCACATTATAGACCCCTCAAGATCACCCACCACACCTGCAGGTGGGCGTCAGTGGTAGAGGTGGTCTGCTCCAGACAACCTTTTTAAAAACGGGAAGGATTCAAGTGGTGGGACGACGACACGAAACCACCCCCGTTGACAGTGTCGTCTTATATCCACATCCGCCGACACACACCATTAAGTAATAGCAGACAGACGGGTTTGTATGTTCCCTCTCGCCGGGGGGGGGGGGGGGGGGGGGGGGACGAACCAACACACTTATGAATAAGTAACGACGGAGGAAAACTGTGATGTGTCGGTCGGGTTTAATGTGGTGGTGGGGGGGATGCTGCTGCACTCGGGGCTGCAGGTTCTCAACACTGTCATAGTGGCAGTGGTGAGGTCAGAGTCCCTAACTTGGGAATCCTGTCCTCACTTGGTGATGGTGGGAGACCCAGAGGGTCGCATGGAGGGAACGGCCGGGTCACGGGTGCTCTCCAGATCTCCAAACTCTTACCCACTACGGGCGCACAGTAAGGCTGGTCCAGGAGGTGTTTGGAAACAAAGCAGAGCTCCTTTGTTCTGTAAGACTTGACGAATCATCTTGGAGTTAAGGAACCCCCTTGAAGCAAAGCCCATGAAAACCCCCTTGAAACAAGGCGCATGAGTGACCCCCTTGAAGCAAAGGCCATGAGTGACCCCCTTGAATCAAAGCCCATGAAAACCCCCTTGAAACAAGGCGCATGAGTGACCCCCTTGAATCAAAGCCCATGAAAACCCCCTTGAAGCAAGGCGCATGAGTGACCCCCTTGAAGCAAAGGCCATGAGTGACCCCCTTGAAGCAAGGCGCATGAGTGACCCCCTTGAAGCAAAGGCCATGAGAACCCCCTTGAAGCAAAGGCCATGAGTGACCCCCTTGAAGCAAAGCCCATGAGTGACCCCCTTGAAGCAAAGCCCATGAGAACCCCCTTGAAGCAAAAGCCATGAGTGTCCCCCTTGAAGCAAAGGCCATGAGTGACCCCCTTGAAGCAAAGCCCATGAGTGACCCCCTTGAAGCAAAGCCCATGAGAACCCCCTTGAAGCAAAGGCCATTAGTGACCCCCTTGAAGCAAAGTCCATGAGAACCCCCTTGAAGCAAAGGCCATGAGAACCCCCTTGAAGCAAAGTCCATGAGAACCCCCTTGAAGCAAAGGCCATTAGTGACCCCCTTGAAGCAAAGGCCATGAGTGACCCCCTTGAAGCAAAGTCCATGAGAACCCCCTTGTTCATAACTCGTGTTCATGACCCCTCATTCAACATTCGTATGTTTATGACTCGTTCATCAGCCCTGTGCTGAAGACCCACATTTATCAGCCTCGTGTTCAAGACTTTTGCGTGCGTCCCGTGTTCATAAACCTTATTTATCGGGTAAGTGTTCATGATCGGTTCACAGTAGCCTCCTTGCCCATCACCAAAGGTTCATTGCCATTGTTCATCAGTTCCTGGTTCATGGCCTCATGTTCACCAGTCCGTGACGAAGGCTTCACGTCCTGGTGAACCTCATGTCACCTCATAATCACCCGTCGTTTACCTGGGGTCACCAAGCAGGTGTTCATTACCCTAGTGTAGCAGTATGACTCCAGTTCACCAGCACCTGTTCAAGAAACAGTCATGACCACCTTGTTCAGGAACCCTGTTCCCTCCCCACCGACAGATCGGGTCGCGTGCTAGGTCAGGTCACGTCGGGGATGGAGGTCGTGCAGCGGGTGTCACAGATGAGCGAGCGGGGGAACTTCGAGCCGTCAGCCAGGATCACCATCGTGGACTGTGGCTCCTGCTGACATTCGCCAGGATAAACCTCCAGAGCCAGTCTTCCTGCTGACGTTACCACGATGGCCAAGATCACCGTCACTCAGAGAGAGAGAGAGAGAGAGAGAGAGAGAGAGAGAGAGAGAGAGAGAGAGAGAGAGAGAGAGAGGGTGAGGGTGAGAAGTTGAAGGCTGTCCTCAAACGTAAGGGAAACTTAAGTGGCTTAAAATTGGCTTTGTGATATTGTCTTTCAGACCTCGCTCTAAACACCGTGTTATAGTATCTTTCTTGAGCGAGCACAGTTTCGTCGTCATAATTTTACCGACCATTGTACTGAAAAAAAGAATTGAGAATGATAAGTGACGTGAGATGGGTTGATCTAGTGAGGAATAACAGTGTAGAAGTGTGGTAGGAAGTGCTGTTATGATTGAGAGGGTCAAACTGGGTCGTACATGGGAAGGATGAGTGAATATAAACTGAAAGGATATGTGACAGAAGACGTGGGAGGAAAGAGAAGAAGTAGACTATTTTCCTTTTTCTTTTATGTTGAAGGCTCCAGTCACAGACTAAAGTCCACATCAAGGCCGGACCTTAATTGAAATATAGAGAAAAAAGAAAAGACAAGGGAAAGTATTTACGAATTTGGAAGGTAGTGAAAAACTGCCTTTTGAAAGGTGCCAGTTCATAGTTATTGGGAAAGATGTGAGAGAGTAGTGTTTCAAAGCTTCGACGTGTAGGGGAAGAAAGTTATCAAAACGCCCCCCCCCCCCCCTTGAGTTGCCAGCTTGCCAAGTATGGCGTGGTCTACCTAGTGGTGGGAGAAAACAAGCAGCCATCTCTCTTAAGCCGAAAACCAAAGTAATACCTACAGAAGAGGGGAAGTGAGCCAACATTGCGGCGTAGGGCAAGGGGGTCAAGTTTTCAAGTTAGCCTGGGAGAGTTTGTAAGTCGGGTCGCTTTCGACTTGGAGTCCGTTAATAAGAATGCAGGGCTGGAACCGCCCCAGATGTGAGAGCTGTACTCCATACAAGGACTAAATACAACTGCCAAAGTTATATACGAATATGTCGTAGGTAACGTAGTACAATTACGGACTCCGCGCGATAAATATGGCTCAGTTAACGTACCACAAAAACAAACCCAGATAAATATGGCGGAGTGAACGGACCCCCGAGATGAATACGGTTGGATCAACAAATTGACGCTCCATGTCAGCTGACTGGGGTAAACAACGTAAAAACCATTCTACAACCTGCATGATTTTTATTTTTTTTACCGATGAAAATGTAAATACGAAAATGATTATTGTTTTAACTGAAAAGTTTTAAATGAAAACCACCAGTCGAGTGTTCATTGCATTTTTACCTTGGCCCCCAGCTGGGTTTGATAACTTCAACCCAATTTATATGAAAATTAACAATTTGCAAAGAAAAATTCCAAAAGAATTTTCACCCCCAGTGAGAACGATGAAGTATTATTTTCATGACTCAGAACTGTCGTCTCCTCATCACCTCGGCGCATGAAACGGGTATCAGTAGACGGCAAACAGCGACACTCCCATCTGTCGTCGGAACCACACACTACCACAGCAAAGATGTCGGGTAGTCTAAAGTGTAAGAATTTTCCTAGTAAGTCACTTGGGATACAGCAATGACAGTACGAATCTTGAGATTGTTTTTGAATATGTCCAATTACTTATTTTTTTCATCATCATATTATTATTATCAGCAGAGGGAACTCTGAAGCTGTTTCATATATCGGAAGCATCAAGAGCTTAAATTTACTAAAAACATTCAGAGTAAAGATGAAAAATACTTATGAAATTTAGCATCTGAGTATATGGAAGTGATACGGGACGGAATTTAATTCACATGAGTTATTTATGAAAGGAATATAATATTTTCTGCCAGAAAAATGTGGCAACTCAGCATTAACCAAGCGATGACATTTGTAAGAAGTGCATTCTCTTCTTATCGATGGTCAGAACCTGGCCTGCCAAGGAAAATTGCCTGGCTTAAGTGTTGCTTTGATGTGTAAATGTAGTCTGTAAGACTGTTGTTGTTAACAAAATTACGAAGTGTGAATACGTGTGATGTGGTGTATTTATGAGAATATCTAAGCAACTTATGAGAATATCTAAGCAGAACTTGCATTGAGTAACACGGAAAACGATCCAGCAAACTGAGCTGTTGTTTAGGCACAAGGTTCCATCTCGGGAGCTCACACAGGCCATGTGTCATCTTGACTTCACTCCATACTACCCAAGGATCGTAGCGCTGTGCTCAGGAGGTTAAATATACTCAACGCCAGAAACACAACCCCTCCGACAAAAGAGTAAGTCTTCCAGTTTATATATTTTGTCTAAGATGTTATGGGCAGCCCTTTAGCAGATGACTTTTTGCCGTGCACCATCAAGTTTCCAATAATATGTGTGTTGTGCATTTCACGAGCCTGATTATGCTACTGCGTCGGTGCCAATTACCTGTTCACCTGGTCCCCTTAGTGTCAAACTTCGCGGATTTTTGAGATACAGCATAATTTGTCTCCTGAATTTTTCGCTTGGTCATATAAATACCAGTACCATGACTTCAGTGAGGAAGACATTCATTTGACTTATGATATCCGCGTGTACCTTTGAAGGCATAAAGGCGGCGTGACAGAGTGGCACTAATTTCGTCATTTTCTTGCCTCAATTTCTCAAAGGATTGTCATTTATATGAGCCCCGTCACAGAGCGCGTCATTGTGTTCGTTGAATGTAAACAAAATTGGTTCTACTTGACCAGCAAGAAGCAGCTTCTCTGCACTATGTCATGTCTGCAGTACAGCATAGAAGAGCTAGTCTCAGGGGAACAAGAGGTACAAACAGTCATGAAACTGAAAAGACTCCGCTCGGCCGGACCCAGGCCGCTCATAATGTAAACAAACCTCTCCTGAGTTTTTGAGCATCGGTATGAAATGTACACTTGGTCAAGCAATTTATTGGAAATGATACCGAATATTATGTAGACAAATTCAGTTATTTTGCATGGCTCGATATGTGACTTTATGTACCTATCCTCAGTCATGTAATGCATCTTTACGAAAACTAGCGCATGCCAATTAGGGGGAAACGTTACGTTTCCTATCTGTGATACGCTATGGAAAGAAAACGAAAGAAAATGAGAGTTGCAAAATAGTGCTACTGTGATCACTTATCCCTTAAATGGTCAGTCATTCACTAGGGGAGTAGTTTTTGTTTAACTGTATTGACGAGAATTGAATCATTTAAATCGATACAAATCGTGTAACTTAATTTCATACAACACACACACACACACACACACACACACAACACGGACCCAAGAAACCAAAGTTTAACATTTTTTACAGTGGAAGCTGCAAGGGAAGTGTACGAACTGCATTAATCCACTAATGCGATTTCCTTTTAGTCAGAGATAAAATGACAGCAGCCTCAGTGTTAAGATTGAACTTTAAACCACTATAAACCTAAAAAATTATTTATTTTCATATTAAGGCTCACTTTCTCTTGCTCTGAGATTTTCAGAGGGAGCCTGGCTCTCTTTGGGGGGCCGGGTGGGATAACAAGCCCAACCCACTAAGGCCCCTGTGTTTAGGTCCCTCACCACCGGCGGGACCGCCCTAGAGCATAGGGCTCGCACTTCCTGAGTTGTAGGGAGGTTTATATCTCAAACAACAACTGAGATTTTGTTATTCATGAAAAAAAGAAAATGTAAAGATGTTCTTTGTGGCCGAAACAGTTAGGCAAATTAATGATGTACAGTGTCTTCCTATTTGTAATTTTCCCGTTGGTGCTGGTAATTGTGCTCAGCTCATTAATACTAGCCTTTAGTCATGAAATCACTCTATTTTGTATCTAGTTCAATGGTATTTTTGTACTCTTATTCTCTGGGAAACTGAAATGTATATTTTGCCAAAATAAACTCACTCATAGCAATTTTCATGGATGAAGTACCCATGGTGATGCGTAGCCTAGGATGACATATGTTATATAGGGTTCCACTATGTTGTACTGTAACCACAGTGGTCTATATGTGTCAGGGGTGAGGGTTCACTGTCCCATGTTTTCTTGGTTAAGCTGAGGGAGATCCTGAAGCCATCCCCTGCCTTTCCCACGGCTATAAAATGTACACCCAGTGTGACGTTACCCCCCCCCCCCCCCCTCCCCCACTACCACCACGGCTTTAAGCTTAAGACTAAGCTTGACGTTACCTCTTTTCCACCACCATCAGAGTTGCAAGACTTACCCCCAGCTTGACGCTATTCCCACCAAACATGGCTGCATACTTCACCCCAGCTTCTCGTTACCCCTTCCCTACCGCTACCAACGCAAGCCTTTACCACACTTGACGTTATCCTCGCCACCACCAAGACCGTAGACCTCACCCTAACTACACGTTTATCTCCCTCACCTCCACGTTACTATCCACTACCATCACGTGAGGCTGCAGGACTTGCCCCTCACCACCTCCACGACCGTAGGCCTTACCCTAGATTCACATTACCTCCTGACATCAAAGCTGCCAGAAATGTATATTACATTCCGTCACTGTTACTACCACTGGGAAGAAGAGAAAAAAACATAGTCTCTCCCTCGCCTGGGATGGCGGGAGAGACTGGTCGTGCCCACTACGCCAGCACACGCACGCCCCTGACTAGAAGAGCTGACTGCCCGCACACACCACGCCCCTGACCTTGACCGGAGAGCGTACCGCCCGCACACATCATGGACGCAAAGCGCATACACAACGGACGGAGCGTCCACATCACAGACGGACTATACACACTACGGAAGGACTATACACACGACGGACGGACTACACACGCTACGGACGGACTATACACACTACGGAAGGACTATACACACGACGGACGGATTACACGCGCTACGGACGTAATACACACACTGCGGACGTACTACACACACTACGGACGGACTACACACACTACGGACGGACTATACACACTACGGACAGGCTACACACGCTACGGATGGACGGACTTCACACATACGGATGGACCACATGTTAGTTACGGACCACCTTCACGGCGAACGGGCTACACACACTACGGACAGACGGACTTCATACATACGGATGGACCACACTTGTTTACGGACCACCCTCACGAGGGACTACGGACGGTCTCGGAAGGAATAACAAAAGTAATTTTTTTTTTCACTCGAAACGGATTTATTTTTTGTTTGTATAGTTTACGCTTTGAAAATATTATTATTATTGTATAAACCCAGGATCTTTGCTGTGATGTAGCTCCGGCGGCTTCACACTGCGTTGATTCCAGTAGATGGGAAATCATGAAGTCCTCTAGAATGAGATGTTCCCCTGTGAGACTGTATTCTCGTCAGCTGACCATGGTACAACCTCCGATTGTGACTTTCCACACTCCCAGTGTAACCACAGGCAGGCTGAGTCCTGGTGATATATATATATATATATATATATATATATATATATATATATATATATATATATATATATATATTTTTTTTTTTTTGCTTTGTCGCTGTCTCCCGCGTTTGCGAGGTAGCGCAAGGAAACAGACGAAAGAAATGGCCCAACCCACCCCCATACACATGTATATACATACGTCCACACACGCAAATATACATACTTAAACAGCTTTCCATGGTTTACCCCAGACGCTTCACATGCCCTGATTCAATCCGCTGACAGCACGTCAACCCCGGTATACCACATCGATCCAATTCACTCTATTCCTTGCCCTCCTTTCACCCTCCTGCATGTTCAGGCCCCGATCACACAAAATCTTTTTCACTCCATCTTTCCACCTCCAATTTGGTCTCCCACTTCTCGTTCCCTCCACCTCCGACACATATATCCTCTTGGTCAATCTTTCCTCACTCATTCTCTCCATGTGCCCAAACCATTTCAAAACACCCTCTTCTGCTCTCTCAACCACGCTCTTTTTATTTCCACACATCTCTCTTACCCTTACGTTACTTACTCGATCAAACCACCTCACACCACACATTGTCCTCAAACATCTCATTTCCAGCACATCCATCCTCCTGCGCACAACTCTATCCATAGCCCACGCCTCGCAACCATACAACATTGTTGGAACCACTATTCCTTCAAACATATATATATATATATATATATATATATATATATATATATATATATATATATAGTTTTTATTTTTTTTTGCTTTAAAGAGTATATCTCGTGAGAATAGCTAACACCTAATGAATTTGAACATCGTTAATTTTCTCTGTAGTTCCTTACAAACTGTGTCACCATTTTGACTCATCACCATCTTTCCTGTGGAGTGTGCGGTATATTCCCCCTTTATTTTAGTTCCCATATATTTTGCTCAGGGAAGCCGTGGGGGTCGCCTGGCTTCGTGGTGTTGGTGTACCTAGAGACTGCCAGGTGGTCTGGTCGGGTCCTGGTCGCCATGACGACCATCACATGCAAACACAGGCCAGGGGGAGGTGGGCGGCTGCCTCCTGCTGGGTGTCCTCCTGCTGGCCTGGGTCGCTCTGCTGGTGGCACGTTACGAAGTATAGCTGAGACGCACTGTTGACGGAGGGGGTCATGCCGAAACTGCAGTAAAAACGTTGAATGTATTTTTGGATGACAGTTTGAGACTTAGATAAGGGAAAAGGTAAAATGAGAAACACAAGCAAAAGCACTGAACAGAAAGAAAATGAAAGTTAAATAGAAAAATTGTGCTGATAAAATGTAATTATCGTACAGCCGACTGGTTGGTAGGTAGCTTAGGACTCCCGTCTGAACCTAAACTTCTGCACGTAGGCCGAATCTTCAAGACTACGATAGTGTACCTACCGTGCAAATGTTCCTCTCGTTGATAAAGATTCATTTATGTGATCAACCCAGTTGTTTCTCTCTGCCAGACAGACATTACTACCATTTTCTAAGGAATACAGAATTATCTTTCGCTATTCTGGTATGAGCAGACCTCTCCTCTTGCCATGTGTCGGTAAATTTAGAAATAATTTCCACGTCCATATTTTTTTCTCTCTCCGTTTCGTATCGTATCTCTCGTTGTTATTCCTTTGGTCAGGTGGAGAGTTCGTAGATCAACAACTGGAACTTGCCATGTTGATGGTGTGGATCCAAGCTTGGCAGTTCTATGCAAGAAGAAGTTTCTCGATAATTTGGCAACTTCTTCGATGATTTGGGCAACTTCTGATATTTCACCAGAGCAAAGTTGCTTATGGGTTTGGTGTATGTTTACACAAATGCTTACAGAAAACATTTTCCAAAATAATTGAAAGATTGTACCTGTTTATGGATTCTTTTCTCATGTTGTGTCCAGTTTTTCTTGCTTTTGATTATAAAGCGTTTGTTTTAAGACGGAACTCAAGAGGAGCGTTAAAATATGTATGACCTAACATTGTTTGAAGGTTCTTCACCTCCACAGGCTCAAGTGTCTGTGGTTGCATTTGTGTCCACATCGTCAGAATACTCTTCTCCTGTGTTTAGGACCTTATCAAACGTTGGAATATAAGAGTTAGTGGTGGGAAAAGACTACATTGCTTGACGTACTTCTTCCATTAAACCATAAGTTTTGCATCCAGACGATCTTATTGCGTGTTCACTTGTTTTACAAATCCATGTGATATTTTTCCCTTGCTTTATCAAGTGTGTACGGTTTTCGGTTGGCTGTTATCAAAGTCACAGTACTGCCAAATGGTTCTTCTACATCCAAGCAAGACAATTATTTTATCACATTTCTATAAAATCGGTTGTGCTTCTGTTTGTCTATGAATTCAGGAAGAGTTTCAGCACATCGTCTGAATATTTGTTCTGTAATGCGTACCTAGATATTTCCAGCATGTGGCTGTAAGGAGCCTTCTCAAGGTGTTACATTCTATACAAATAAACGTTTTGACACATATTGCTTAGGACATTGCCTTGCTTAACTCCTCCTGCACCGTTTAAAACGTCTGATTCATACGTTTTGTGTCTCCTGCACCGTCTCCTGATGTAGAGCAACGTTTAAAACGTCTGATTCATACGTTTTGTGTCGTTTCCGTTATGCATGTGTTTCATATTTACCCCCAGGACCAATTTTCTGTGAAAAGTCCTGGTATATAATTCACGACCTTTCTGAAGGTTCCTGCGGTCAAAGGTTGCACTACTTCTGTTAGTAAGGAAAGGTAGACTCCTAATGCACGTAGAATTGATTACGACAGCATATTTAGAGTTATTAATCGTCTGTAATTTTCTCTATCATTCTACTATTACTTGGGTGTTCAAACACCAGCTGTCCAAAATTCTATCCATTTTTTTTTTTTTCAATTAAGCTTTCGGGTTCACTGAGGCATCATCAGGAATCTACAAAAAGGAGAAAACTGCGTCAAAAAAACTTGGATGTGAAATGTAAAACGCAAACAAAATATGAAACACTCAAGAAAAACCCATAATGAATACCACATAAAAAGCGTTTACTCTTACTTTTTATGTTATGTATGTGTATTTTTTCTGAGTGTTTCTTTCTTTTTTTTCCGCTGTCTCCCGCGTTTGCGAGGTAGCGCAAGGAAACAGACGAAAGAAATGGCCCAACCCACCCCCATACACATGTATATACATACGTCCACACACGCAAATATACATACCTACACAGCTTTCCATGGTTTACCCCAGACGCTTCACATTCCCTGATTCAATCCACTGACAGCACGTCAACCCCGGTATACCACATCGATCCAATTCACTCTATTCCTTGCCCTCCTTTCACCCTCCTGCATGTTCAGGCCCCGATCACACAAAATCTTTTTCACTCCATCTTTCCACCTCCAATTTGGTCTCCCACTTCTCCTCGTTCCCTCCACCTCCGACACATATATCCTCTTGGTCAATCTTTCCTCACTCATTCTCTCCATGTGCCCAAACCATTTCAAAACACCCTCTTCTGCTCTCTCAACCACGCTCTTTTTATTTCCACACATCTCTCTTACCCTTACGTTACTTACTCGATCAAACCACCTCACACCACACATTGTCCTCAAACATCTCATTTCCAGCACATCCATCCTCCTGCGCACCACTCTATCCATAGCCCACGCCTCGCAACCATACAACATTGTTGGAACCACTATTCCTTCAAACATACCCATTTTTGCTTTCCGAGTTTCTTATATATATATATATATATATATATATATATATATATATATATATATATATATATATATATATATATATATATATTTCATATCCAAGTTTTGTGACGCAGTTTTCTTTCCTTTTTGTAGATTCCCGATGATGCCTCTGTGAAGGCGAAAGCTTAAATGAAATAAAATGGATAGAATTTTCCACAGCTGGTGTTTGAGCACCCACCTAATGGCAGAATAATACTGAGAAAATTAGAGAACATAGGAAAGAAGATTGATAACTCAAAATTTGGTGTCGTATTCATTCTACTCTCACGTTTTCTCTGTTCTGTCATCGCTACTCGCGTTTTCTCTTCCGTCATCACTACTCCGCTCCGTGTTCGTTCCCCAGTTCCTGGTCACATCTCCAGTGTTTGTTGAGACCGAGGTTCTCCTCCACATGCGCGGTGTAGTTCACTCCAGCCGATGGCCTGGGGGAACTGTTCCTGCTGTGTACTCCTTGGGCTCCCTCGGCGGGTGTGTCACCACTGCCGGGCTGCACGTATGCCCTGCATGACGGCCACTGGGCATGGCACTCTAGGGGCATGACGAAAGCACAGAATCCCGAGGAAATGGCGAGGGTGAGGGAATTCGTTGGACAGTTGTGTAGGTGTTGTTAGAAGATGAGGGCTGTGTGTGGGGGTGTTGTCAGAGGTGAGGGCTGTGTGTGGGGGTGTTGTCACAGGTGAGGGCTGTGTGGGGGGGTGTTGTCAGAGGTGAGGGCTGTGTGGATGTTGTCAGCTGAGGGCTGTCTGGTTGTAGTCAGAAGGTAAGGGCTGGCTGTGTTGTCAGGTGAGCGCTGTGTGGATGTTGTCAGAAGGTGAGGGCTGTCTTGGGTGTTGTCGGAGGTGAGGGCTGTCTGGGGTGTTGTCAGAGGTGAGGGCTGTTTATATGTTGTCAGGTTAGGGCTGAGTGGATGTTGTCAGATGAGGGCTGTCTGGTTGTCGTCAGAAGGTGAGGGCTGGCTGTGTTGTCAGGCGAGGGATCTGTGGGCGTTGTCAGAAGGTAAGGGCTGTCTGTGTTAGGTGAGCGCTGTGTGGATGTTGTCAGACGGTGAGGGCTGTCTGTGTTAGGTGAGCGCTGTGTGGATGTTGTCAGACGGTGAGGGCTGTCTGGGGTGTTGTCAGAGGTGAGGGCTGTCTATATGTTGTCAGGTGAGGGCTGTCTGTTGTCAGGTGAGGGCTGTCTGGTTGTCAGAAGGTGAGGGCTGGCTGTGTTGTCAGGTGAGGACTGTGAGAGTATTGTCAGGTGAGGGCTGTCTGTTGTCAGGTGAGGGCTGTCTGGTTGTCAGAAGGTGAGGGCTGTCTGTTGTCAGGTGAGGGCTGTCTGGTTGTCATTTGAGGGCTGGCTGTGTTGTCAGGTGAGGACTGTGAGAGTATTGTCAGGTGAGGGCTGTCTGTTGTCAGGTGAGGGCTGTCTGTGTTGTCAGGTGAGGGCTGGCTGTGTTGTCTGGTGAGGGCTGTTTGGTTGTTGTCAGGTGAGGGCTGTCTGTGTGTTGTCAGGTGAGAGCTGTGTGGGTGTTGTCAGAAGGTGAGGGCTGTCTGAGGTGTTGTCAGATGTGTGGATGACGTCAGAAGGTGATTGCTATCTTAGATATCGTCTGTCAGTGGATGAGGGTCGAGTGAGTTGGCTGTCGTAGGGCAAGGGATGTCTGGGTTGTTGTCTGGATGCTATCAGCGAGGATCGATGGGCGGGCGATTGGGGAGGTGAGTGTGAGGATGGGCGGCTGTATGGATGCCTGCGGCCTGCAGGGTGGCATGGGAGGGTGTGGCCGACGCGGTAAGGAACAGCTGCGCGCGTGTGACCTCCTCCTCCTCCTCCTCCTCCACCCAGTTCATCCAACCAGATCCAGCCTCCCGAAGATCTACGGACAAATCCTGGAATTCCAGAGTTTTCTAGGGTTCCAGAATTTCCTGGACCTTCAGACTATACCTGGATTCCAGACTGCTCTGGAGTTCTTTACTGACCTGGGGTTTCCAGGCTGTCCTGGACCTCCAGGCTGTCCTGGAGTTCAGTACTGACCTGGGGTTTCCAGGCTGTCCTGGACCTCCAGGCTGTCCTGGAGTTCTGTACTGACCTGGGGTTTCCAGGCTGTCCTGGACCTCCAGACTGTCCTGGGATTCTAGACTGACCTGAGGTTTCAGATTTTCCAGGACCTTCAGACTTACCTGGAGTTCTAGACTGTCTTAGAGTTGTATCTAGACTGTCCTGGAGTTCAAGACTGACTCGAATTCCAGACTGTCCTCGAGTCCTATACGTCTATAATTCCAGATTGACCTGAAGTTCTAGACTGTCCTTGAGTTCCAGACTGTCCTGAAGTTCCAGGTTAAGCTGGAGTTCCAGACTGTCGTGAAGTCCCTGACTCTCAAGGAGTTCCAGACTATCCTGAGTCTGTTCCTCAGGTCCCGGTGGTCCTGGAGTCACGCGAGGTACGAAAGGTAAGAAAAGTCCTGGAACCTGGCAAGTGTGCGAGATAATTTCAGAAATGTGTTCCTTCTTCATTACGGGATTCTCTGAAATGAGTGAAAGTCTCTCTCTCTCTCTCTCTCTCTCTCTCTCTCTCTCTCTCTCTCTCTCTCTCTCTCTCCAGACAGCGCTGGTGCAGTAGTGCCTTTTAGTGTCTCTCTGCTTCACTATAGGAGGTTTGTACATGACCGAGTCGCCTGGAGGCTGGAGTGTCCTTTACTTGAAATCATCCATTCATTTGTGGGACGTCACACAGGGCGGAAACTGTTGCTTCAGAGACGAACCGTTGGAGGGAGGGAGTGAGTGTGAGGCCAGGTGTCTGTGGTCAGAGGAAATGTTCACATGAGGAGAGTGTTGCGGTCTGCCACCGTCATCCAACTGCAGATGCTGTGGTCAACAACCATGTATCTTTAAGTAACGTACTGGAACTGTCATGGTAGACAGCACACACACACACACACACACACACACACACACACACACACACGGAGACATTGTTTATGGGCTTCTGTGGTGTAGTGGTTAACGTTTCAGACCGTGATATATATATATATATCCAGAGGCCTGCCCGGGTTCGAATCCTATCGGCCCACATTCTACCCCCTCGGTGTTGGCCAATAATGGGATACCTGGCTGGCTCGGGTGTACGTCTGTGCATACATAACATAGTGATAACATGACACACACATACAAGGTTAAGACGGGGCAGCACGAGTGTAGAACACTCTCCCCGTAACACACAAATAGTAATGCCACAGATAGACACACTCACACACACACACTCACTTCTCTCGTTTCCCCCTGGTCACATCTCGGCCTCCCTCTCTACCCTGGCCTACTCATCCACCTACTCTACCCCGTGTGTAAGTTGATTACCCCAGTTTGCCGACGCTCACTTACGCTAATCCTAATAATTTCCGAGCCATTACTGCCGTCTGCAGAGCTGGTGAAGTGTGTGTGTGTGTTATGGCCGGGTGGAGGTGCCTGGACTTTGCCCGGTAGGGTTCACAAGGACTCCAAGTGTCGCTCCACCTCCCCCACTTACTCCCAACCCACACACACACACACACACACACACACACACACACACACACACGGGTCATATAAGGTTATGTTAGATCAAAGGTAGGTTAGGTCAGGTCACGTCTAGGTAGTTAGGTCACGTCTAGGTAGGTTAGGTCAGGTCACGTCTAGGTAGGTTAGGTCAGGTCACGTCTAGGTAGTTAGGTCACGTCTAGGTAGGTTAGGTCAGGTCAGGTCAGGTTAGCTTAGGATAGGCTAAGGTCGGGTCAAGTGGCGTGTGGTCAGGTCACGTTCGGTTAGGTCAAGTTAACACACGTGATGACATTATTGTACTTTTCAGTTTTTTATGATAATTTCAGAAATTAGATTTTTATAACCAAATTTTGACAAGCAGATTTTTATAACCAGATTTTTGTAAGCAGTAGTGAATGTTTGGGACATGTTGGATGAATGTCCACGTCAAGTTTAGATCCAGACGAAGAATAAAAAAATATTGACCCCTAACCAATCCATCTTATGCTCCTTTGACGTCTTCCCAGATTTTTTAAATCTAAAATTGTCAGATTGTTTCAACAGCATTGGAATCCTGCGATCTGTGTTATGTAGGTCTGGCCTCCCCCGTACTGGCCTGATACCATTCGTTTCAGTACCCAGTACGTTTCTACAGCATTTTCGTCCTATATGACTGAACGCAATATATCTAAATTAAAGAGGGATGTATATAATTCTCTCTCTCTCTCTCTCTCTCTCTCTCTCTCTCTCTCTCTTTAGCACTTCCCTGGCTTTCATGTTTCACTCCTTTGGTCCATGTGGATGTCTGTTTCTCCTTGCCTCACCCACACGTAGGCTGCTGGCCACACACACACACACACACACACACACACACACGTAACTCACACGACTCGTTCATCGTAACTTTTAAGATTTTCCGACGTTGCGGTTATCGCAAAAATCCACGTAGGTATTCTTAAATCAGTGAGGTCCCTTCCCTCCTGACCTGCTGCTATAGACTGCTGGCTGTTTGCTGTGTTGTACGACCTGCACGACGGCACGACACTTGAGCAAGACGGTACAACCCTTAAGACACGACGGTACGACACTTGAGCACGACGGTACGACACTTAAGGCACGACGGTACGACACTTAAGACACGACGGTACGACACTTAAGACACGACGGTACGACACTTAAGACACGACGGTACGACACTTGAGCACGACGGTACGACACTTAAGGCACGACGGTACGACACTTAAGACACGACGGTACGACACTTAAGACACGACGGTACGACACTTAAGACACGACGGTACGAGACTTAAGCACGACGGTACGACACTTAAGCACGACGGTACGACACTTAAGCACGACGGTACGACACTTAAACATGATGGTACGACACTTAAGCACGACGGTACGACACTTAAGCACGACGGTACGACACTTAAGGCACGACGGTACGACACTTAAGGCACGGCGGTACGACCCTTAAACACGACGGTACGACTTTTAAGCACGACGGTACGACAGTTAAGCACGAGGTACGACACTTAAGTATAAAAACCTGGTCTTTGGTCTAACCTTTAAGGTTGAGTTACCCAAAGTTCGTGCCGTCGTGGTCAAGGGTCGTACCATGGCGTTGAAGGATCTTACCTTCGTTTTAAGGGTCGTTCCATCGCGTTCAAGGGTAGTACATCGCGTTCAAGGGTCTTAGCAACGTGTTCAAGGGTCGCACCATCGTGTTCAAGGGTCGCATCATCGTGTTCAAGGGTCGCACCATCGTGTTCAAGGGTCGCACCATCGTGTTCAAGGGTCGTACCATCGTGTTCAAGAGTCACACCATCGTGTTCAAGGGTCGT